>NC_133666.1:702170618-702531482 GCF_037893015.1 Macrotis lagotis
TCTGTAGACATAGGGGAGGGGTCAGGAAGCTGGCAATGCCTTCCTTATGGATCATTTCCTTACCAAAAAGTAGTTTTAAATCGAACCTGTTAGTAACCACACCACACTGCTCTATTCACTTCTTCTGTGTTTCAAATTGGGCCCTTGGAGTCTTGAGTACTGAGCCCCCCACCCAAAATTGGTGTCCTTTTTTTTTAAGTTCTCCCTCATTACAGTTAAATTTCAAGGACCACTTCAGTGGTGAATTGACTCTTTGTGCCTGTCTAGCATCGCACACACAAACACACACACATACACACTCATACACAGCATACACACCACACAATACATGCATACAAGCCATACACATTCACATAGACACACATACTTTCACACATATACATCCCCTACCCTCCCTGTGATTATAAGCAGTCGACAAATATCATACCTGTCGTTCCCTTCAAAGCATTTCCATGTCAGTAATTGTCTACATACTTCATCCTGCTTGTCATTTCTTAATAACATAATAATATTCCATCACAATCCCACACCAGATTGTTTGGCCATTCCCCAATTGATGGGCATCCCCTTGCTTTCTCGGGCACTACAAAAGGAGATGCTATCGATATTTTGCTACAATTTCATCTTTTCCCCTTTTTAAAAAAATTGTCTTTAGGCTCTAGAGCTGGCAGCGGTGTTGCTGAATCAACAGATATGCAGAGCTCTATAGCCCTTTGGGAAACATTCCAAACTGCTCTCCTGAATGGTAGGATCAGTCCACAGCTCCACCAACAATGCATCAGTGTCCCAGTTTTCCCAGATCACTTCCAACATTTAGCATTTTCCCTTTGTGTCTTATTATCCAGTCTGACAGATGTAAGATCCTACCTTAAAGTTGCTTTAATTTGCATTTTTCTAATCAATAGTGAATTAGAGCATTTTTCATATGACTAGAGATAGTTTTGATTTCTTTATCTGAAAACTATCCATTCATATCTGTTGATGATTTACTAATTGGTGAATGATTTGTATTTTTGCAAATTTCACTTCTCTCCATAACTGAGAAATCAGACCCTTACTAGAAACATCTGTTATAAATGGTTTCCCAGCTTTCTGCTTCCCTTTTGTTTTCTATAAAACCTTTTTTAATTTTACACCATCAAAACTGTTTGATTTTTACATTACTCTTTTTCTTGTTGCCCTTAAATTCTTCCTCTATCCTTAGAATGCACCATAAATAATTCCATGCTTGCCTCATTTGTGCAATAACATGCTTTCTGAACAAACCATGTTCCCCTTTTGTCCTTATTTTGGTATGAAGTGGGAGTTGTTTAAATCTAATGTCCATCCTGTTGTTTTCAAGTTTTTCCAAGTTTTTTTTGTCCAAGGATGAGTTTTTATTCTGAAAACTTGGATCTTTGTTTCTCTCCTGTAGAGATGACGAGATGACCAGTCATTGATTAGATTGTAATGTTTCCCTAATCTGTTCCCTGATCCACTACTCTGCTTTTTAGTCAGAGATTGTTTTGATAATTATCTTTTTATAATACAGATTGAGATCTAGAATGGTCAGACCCCCATCCTTCACATTTTTTCCCCTGATTACTTTGATATCTTTGCCTTTTTGTTCATCCAAATGAACTTGATGATTAATTTTTCCGATTCAGTAAGATAATTTCTTAGTATTGAATTGTGATATTTTGAATAGATTGGCTATATTTTTATTACTTTTATTTTTCATTCCCATGAACCAAAGCTTTGACTTCAATCATTTACATATGGATTTATTTTTATAGAAAGCATTTTATTCTGATTTTCAAAGAATTCCTTTGTTTTGGCAGGTATACTGTCTAGTTATTTAAAACGTTCTATAACAATATAGAATGATATTCCTGATCCCTAGTACAGTTTCCCTAATTTTCTCTTGATTAAATCAACTTTAGCTTAAGCTTTGTCTGAGATCATGATTACTGCTCCTGGCTTTTTTTTTTTAAATACATATTAAAATTCTACTTCTGCTCTTTATTTCCTTGGCATGACGCTCTCATTTTGGCGGTCAATTCATCTCATTCACCTTCTAAGCTATAATTACTTGTATGTTTTCCTCTTTCCAATTTTTCCTCACTAGCCCTTATCATCTCATTTCCCGTATCCCTCTCTTCTACCTACTACCTTGACCTCCTGATCTAATCCTAGTCATCCTCCCAGAAATCTCCATCCCTTATCCTATCCCCTTCTCCTCTTTCTTTTTTTCTGAATTTGGAAGCCTTTTATACCCATATATATGTGTGTATGTGTGTGTGTGTGTGTGTGTGTGTGTGGTCATATATATGTAAACATTAGTATATTGGGAATGGGTGAAAAACATATTTCTCCCCCATTACCAAAGAGAACAAAGATCCAGCTCTATCCACCCTCCTCCCTATTAATTTTTTCTGTATCATTTTTTCCTATTAAGCTTCATTTTCATGAGATAATTACTCCTTTTTATCTCTCCCTACATAGTTTTAGTTTTTAGAATCACTTCACCATACTCAAGTCAACTCACACCTTTCCTTCAAACTACCCAAATAACAATGGTCATAACGACACTGATAATATTTTCACACGTAAGAAGTAAAGAATTTCATCTAATTAAGCACCCTATAATTTTGTTTAATGTTGACCTTATTTTTGTCCCAGATGTTATATGGCAATTTTTCCTTAAATTCTGGCTTTGGTGTCACAAAAAACTTAGTCTTAAATTTCCTTTTCTTTTTTTTCTTTGAGGATTATAGTTTCCTGATTGACTTACCTTTGGTCATTACCTCAGGTCTTTTGCTCTATGCTATAAAAGTATTCCAAGAACTAGTGTCTTTCAATGTAATAGATGTTAGATCTTGTCTAAAACTTATTGTAGCTTCAAGATAATTAAATTGGGTTTTTCTTGTTGCTTCCAATATTTTTTCTTTAGCCTGGAACTTGCAAACTTGGGTCTGACATCCCTGAAAGTTTTCCTCCTAGAATCTCTTTTGGGTGGTGATGGGTAGACGTTTTCATTTCTCTTTTACCTTCTTTTGTAGAACTTCAGGGCAATTATTAATTTCTTGCAATATTGTAGCAAGATTCCTTTTCTTTCATCATTATTTTCAGGTAGTCCAACTATTCTTATATCATTTCTCCTCTGTTTCCAGAACAGATGGTGAAATGATTCACATTCACATGTTACTGTTATCTTTGTTCTTTTGATTTTGTTTTATTTCTTGGTCTTTGGGAATGTTATTTCCTTCCCTTTTTCCAATTCTGTTTTTCAAGGAATTATTTTCTTAAGCTTTTGATTCATTATTTCAAGTTATTTGACTTTCTTTTCATTTTCTTCATTTTTTAGGGTTAATCTTAATTTTTTCTCATTTTCTCTTGCTCTCACTTCTCTTGTAAAAACCTTAAATTCTTCCTAAAACTCTTTTCATATTTGGTATTATTTGTCATTTCTCATTGGATGAGAAATTGTGATTTTTGAGATGCAACCCTAGCTCCTTTACTCTTTGAAATGCTGTATCATAGGATCTATAATGGTTTTGGTGTAGAAGTTGCTAGTTTTATGAAATCCTGATTATCTTTCTAAAGTAATAAAATTTCCCAAGCTTTAAAATATTTAAAATATTTTCTCTTTAACATGGGAATTTTGAAACTTGACTCAGACATCCTTCAAAGTTTTCTTCTTCTATCTTGCCCAATTCTAGGTTTCAAGGAGTTATATTATTATTTTTTTTTAGGGTTTTCAAGGGTTAATTGGCTTGCCCAAGACCACACAACTAGATAATTATTAAGTGTCTGAGGCTGGATTTGAACTCAGGTCCTCCTGACTCCAGGGCTGGTGCCCTATCCACTGTGTCTACTAGCCACCCCTTCAAGGAGTTATATTCTTAAAGATTTTATATCTCTTTTTTTAATTGGCTAACGATTTTTAACAAATTTCTTCATTGCTTTTTGCTAATTTTTCCTTGGTCTTATTTGATTTTAAAATGCCTATTTATTTTCCACCTAAAGATTTTCTTTCTCTTTATCCAATTGTTTAAATTTTGCGTTCAATTTTTTTGTGAAATGCTTTTGTTTTTTCTAGTTTTTTCTCATTCTCTCTGGTTTGATTTTTGAATTTCTTTTTACTTTTTGCCAAGATTTCTTTCTGTGTTTGTGTTCATTTGTTATTATGCTTTAGGGTAGGAGTGGTTTTTTTTTCTTAACCTCACACTCCTCCTCTGAATATGCTTCCTAATCTCCTTTCACATCAAAGTAACTATCATTGATAAGGTTCTTTTTTCTTTGCTTATTTATTTTATCATTATTTGATTTGATTTGATTTTTAACAGCTTAATATTATCATAATGTTTTGATTCTGAGCTGTGAGTATTGTTGCCCTAGTCTTCAACTCTTCTTACTATTGTTTACTCAGTTCTGTCTGGGGGCTCAAGCTCAGGGTCTGCTCTCTTCCTCCACTCAGTCTCAGCCTCACTGTCCCCAAAATGTTTTTGCTTTCTATGGTAGTGGTTTCTCCTTCCCCACAGCCACAGCTGGATGCATGTCTTGTCAGCACTGCCAGGCTCGATTTCCAGATCCACTTGGGGATCCTTCAGTCATCTCCCACTCAGAATTTATTTTGCTTTAGAAGAAAGTTTGTGAGGGAAAAGTGCTTTATTCATGGTCTCCTGTTGGATGATTCTGTGGGGTATCTGTGTTTCCCTCAAGTCAAACCTCAGCTCCACATTCTTCTCTGAGCCTTCTCAAGTATCCTCTTGGGACTTTACCCCTTTATTTTTCTTGTTCTTCCTTCATTTCATGAAAATTTTCTGTCAGTTTCTGGAGGGAACCTGGAGAGCCCGTACATATCTGACCCATACCCCCATCTTCTCAGGATGCCCCTTCTGTCAGGTTTGATAAGGAAAAAGTTCTCCATCACCTTTTCTCTTTCTCCTGCACAAATCCACCTCCCAGGTAGACCACAAACCTCCAAGATGCCCCCAGGATGATGCATTATAATCCAAAGGATTTCTCAGTTTTGTTGCAACTGAATCATAAAATGTACTTCTCGGAATTCCCTTGGGCTCTTAATGACCTTCGGTTCTAGAGTTGACTCTGACTCTCAGATCTTGATGACCTTCAGTTTTTAGAGGTGATTGACTCTCAGATCCCTTCTCTGTGCTTCAGCTTCCATCTAGAATTGAATAGGCAGGACCCTTTACTTCTCACATCTTTCATCTCTACACCTCAATGACTCTTGATGGTCTAGGAGTTGGTGACATTCAAGCATGTGGCTGTGGACTTCACCAGGGAGGAGCCGGAGCCTCTTGGACCCTCATCAGAAGCAGTTGTGCAAGGAGGTCATGCTGGAGAATGCCCAGAACCTGTTCTCTGTGGGTAAAGATCATTCCCCTGGTAACTGAGTCTACTATCAATGGAAATATCTTCATTCCCTACTGTGGAGGGTTTGGAGCAATTTAGAGAGAGGAAAGGGCAGGTCTCCTGTAGTTCTGTCCTTAATCTTCCTTCTTCTTGCCCTAAAATTCTCACCAAGGTGTTGGGAAAGGAAGGGAAGTGAATAACAATTTGTATTCACCTGCTGCTTGCCAGATGAGGGCTTTCTATATCATATTATATTGCTTCATCTGGATCGTAACCTTCCAAGTTAGGTGAATATTATTGTTCCCATTTGACAGTTGAAGAAACTGAGGCAAATGGAGGTTAAGTGATTTGGCACACAGCTAGTAAGTGTCTGAGACTGTATTTTGACTCTGGCATTCCTCAGAGTAGGCCAAGGGTTCTCTCCACTGCCCTAACTAGATTTCTAGATAGTGGAAAGTGTGTGCCAAGTCCATCCTTCTATGAAGAAGTTACACCAGGACCAAATTTCTTCATCTCAACCTGGTTCCATTAACTTCTCCCCAACCTCTCCCCATAGCACCCATAAATAACCGTTCTTTGATTCTTCTTTAGGAGTCCTGGGAACCACCCTATTATCCTTTCCTGTATGCTTCTGGCATTGCCAGGAAAAGCAGACTGGCATTCTAAAATATGTAGTGAAGTGAGTCAAATTTATAAAAAAACAAGCCATTCCCCAATTGACAAATGGTCAAAGGATATGCAAAGGCAATTTACAGATGAGGAAATCAAAGCTATCCATAGCCATATGAAAATTGCTCTAAATCATTACTGATAAGAGAAATGCAAATTAAAGCATCTTTGAAGTACCACCTCACACCTCTCAGACTGGTCAATATGACCAGAAAGGACAATGATCAATGTTGGAAGGGATGTGGTAAATCTGGGGCACTAATGCATTGTTGGTGGAGCTGTGAACTCATCCAACGTTTCCGGAGAGCAATTCGGAATTACACCCAAGGGACCATAAAAATATGTATATCCTTTGATCCAGCAATACCTCTATTGTGTCTATACAGTGAAGAGATAATGAAAAAGCATAAAAACATCTCTTGTACAAAAATATTCCTAGCAGCTCTGTTTGTGGTGGCAAGGAATTGGGAACTGAGTGAAGGTCCATCAGTTGGTGAATGGATGGCTGAACAAATTGTGGTATATGTATGTTATGGAACACTATTATTCTATTAGAAATCAGGAGGGATGGGAATTTGGAGAAGCCTGGAAAGACTTGCATGAACTGATGCTGAGCAAGATGAGCAGAACCAGAACATTGTACACCCTAACAGCAACATGGGGGGTGATGGTCAATCTCAATGGACTTGCTCATTTCATCAGCACAATAATCATGGACAATTTTAGGATATCTACGATGGAATATACCATCTGTATTCAAAGAATACAATAGAATACAAAAGAATTCAAAGAATTGAAGGTCTAGGAAAAAAACTCCCTAGGCTTGAGACTGGTCTTGTACCTTAACATTTTACCCTTTTTGGAAGGAGGTGTCCTTACCAGAATGGAACCTGTTAGGCTGGGGTGTGTGTGTGAAGATTGGGCCATTCTGCATGGCAAAAAATCTTATTTTGGGTTCCTTGCATTGCAAGCACTCATGGGTGAGTCCAAGCTCCTCCTACGAGTGAGCTTCATGGAGTGATCCCCGTAGTGCAGCAGCTCCGTGTATATGGCCCTTTCCAGAAGACAACTAAATTGCAACTTTCTCTCCATCTTCATCTCCAACTGATTTCCCTGCCCAGGGCTTCCGGGTCCCAGACAAGATGTGATCTCTTATTTTGAGCAATGGAAAGTTCTGTGGATGCTGGAGAAGGAAGGCTTGAGGAGCCTCTGTCTAGGTGAGTGACGTGAAAGCAGGTATAGGACAGCTATGATGGCTGGGCTTCTATGTGGTACAGTGAAGCAAGGGCTGGAAGTGGGGGGGGGCTAGAACACCTGCCTTGGGATTCTTTTTCAGATATTTTCTGACAGTGCCTTCTTGGATCAGTCATTGAACCACTTAGCCTCACTTTCTCCGTATGCAAAATAAGAAAGTTGGATTCAATGGTCTTTTGAAAGATAGAAGTGGAAATAATTAAGAGAGGGAAGACCCAAAATTTAAGGATGGGAAAAGGCTTATTGTGGAATGGGGTCTCTGGTTGATCATCAGGGAAGCCAGAGAGCACATTCTAGGGATGGCAAGGGAATAACCATGGATTTTAGTGGTAGAACATGCTGTCCTCAGAGCAAAAAGGAGGCCCATATCACTGGATTCAAGCATATTTGGGGGAAACGGGGTGAAAGAAGACTGAAAGCCTAGATGAAGGGCTCTAGGTAATGTGCTTTAATAGCTGTAGATAAGGTTTTATATTTGATCCATTTTCTGGGGAGTCACTGGGACTTGTTGAGAATGTGGTGTTAAGGTAAGGTGAAAATTTTGGAAAGAAGAATTTGACAACGGGATAGAGGAATGATTAGACTGGGGTTAACCTGATGCAGCTGGAACAACCAGCAGCGTCTTACAAAAGCTCAGATGTGAAGTGACTATGGTCAGACACAGGAAAGTGACAGTATTGAGAGAGAAGGGGTCATACGTGAAGGATGTCACCAAGGCAGAATCAAGAGGACTTTGCAAGAGGTTGAAGATGTGGCTCAGGTGTGGAAATGCGTGTGAGTTGATGAGTACTGCATTGCATTGGACTATTGGGAGAAGCCTTGGATAGCATTAGGAATACAAGAAGATGGGAGGGCTGGTGCAAAGAGAATGAGTTTCCTTTTGGAAATGGAGAAGTAGCAACAGGAGAGAATAATGTCACTAGAATCTTGAAAAGAGAAATAGGAAAAAAAGGGGAGACTGACAGTGTCAAAGCCTGCAGAGAAGACTAGAAAGATCAGAATTAGGAATAGCCATTAAATCTTAGCAATTTTGAGAAGTTGATCATTTTCTTTTTTTGTTTGACTATTAAAAATACCCAAATTATATAAAAAGGACAATTGAAGAAGGATGCTATCTGTACTTGGAGAAAGAACTGAGAATTAGAAATGTATATAGCATATTTCCACATAGATATATCAGTTTGTGTCTACTGGAGGTCATATATTGGACAGAGGCCTGGAAAGAGGCTGAAAGAAGAAAAAAGAAAATACAGGGGAAAGGAGTTGAACAGAATTTGGAAAAGATTACCCCTATCTGTTAAGCCATGAAATGAAGGAAAGATATTGGAGAGAATCACATAGGGATGCATGGATCAAGTAAGAGTGGTTCGAAGATTAAATTGAACTGGGTTTATTTGTTATAATATGAAAATAGTCAGTGTGGAAGAGTGAGATGTATTAAAAAAAAATATGGAGGAACCAGCTGAAGATTATTCCAAGGTAGTTGAGGTTTGGAATGAGATTACTTGCACATGTGGCAGCTAGGTGGCAAAATGGATTAGAGAACCTTCTCTACAAACAGGCGGGCTGGAGTTCAAATTCAGCCTCAGATATTTGACAGTTAGTAGCTGTGTGACCCTGAGAAAGTCACTTAACCCTGATGATCTCACATCTAGGGCCATCTCCAGGCTTTTTGATATCTGTTTGACCACTGGTCCCAGATGCCTCTAGAGGAGAAAGTCAGGCTATCGATTTGGCATAGCACCTACTCTGTAAATTCAATTCAATTGCTTGTCATGATATCAGCTGCCTGATGTCTTGTTAGGGAAAGGAAAAAGAAAAAGAAAAGGAATGACAACATTTTTCACATGTAAAAGGATTTTTTTTTAGCAAACATAAGAATAATCTTTTCATCTAGTATGGGATCAAAAAGGAGAAGAATGCTTTTGATGTCTGTAAGATGAGGTAGATAAGATACTTCTTGAAAATGTACAGGTTTTTTTTTTTTTGTTTGTTTTTTTAGGTTTTTGCAAGGCAAATGGGGTTAAGTGGCTTGCCGAAGGACACATAGCTAGGTAATTATTAAGTGTCTGAGACTGGATTTGACTCCAAGGCCGGTGCTTTATCCACTACGCCATCTAGCTGCCCCAAATGTATAGTTTTTTAAAATTCTATCTTTTTTTAAATTATATATTATGAATGTTGTTCAACAATCATCCACATGGATATTGGTGTAACATAATTTTCTTCCACTCTCCCTTCCCATCTCCCTGCCTGATCAACGAACAGTCTAGTGAACATAGTACATGTACATCTGTGTTTAAGATATTTACATATTAGTCATTTTCTGTAGGAGGAATCGTGTTTGTCTTTGTCCTTCATTTTGGAAGAAGACCATGATATCAGGGGGGTGATGCCACGACAAGCCCATGAATTGCATTTGAGTGAGGGGGTGTGATGCCAATTCACCAGCCTCACTTTCTCCTACAGAGACATCTGGGTTTAAGCTCATGGCTTACATTGTGAATGTCATGGAAATGTCATGAGAATGCCTGTGTCACAGGTGGAGTGGATGTTTGTTGGGCTTACATGCGCAACTCTTTATAAAGTAAAAGATGCTCAGGATATAAGCTAGTGCCATTATAAACTGATTGTTTCTGTCCATGAAAGATTCAAGTATGGCTTTTTTTCTGGGGGAGGGGATAACTAATTAATGAGTTTAGGTTCTACCAGTGCCAGGAAGGGGAAATACACATATGTGAGACTATACTGTTGGTGTATATTTGCTTTCTTGTTTAGTTCTTTCAGAAGAGAGCAGATGTGAAATAAAGGAGTATATTGGAAAACTAAACCTTTCTCTGAAAGAAACTCACAAGCAAAGAATCATGAATGACAGTGCTTATAACTTCATGTGGAAAGAATTCAGCATTACACATCAGAGAACTGGAAACGGAGAGTAACCTCACGATTTTAATCCATGGGGAAAGGTTTTTAATTAAAGGACTCTCTTGTTAAACAACAAAGAATTCACGTGAGAGAGAAATTTTATGAATGCGGAAAGGCTTTTACAGGAAGGGCCCATCTTACTGTACATCAGAGAATCCATACTGGAAAGAAACCTTATGAATGTGATCAATGTGGAAAGGCTTTTTCATTGAAGGAGACTCTTAGGAAACATCAGAGAATGCACATTGGAGAGTAACCTTATGGATGTAATGAGTGTGGAAAAGCTTTTAAAATAAGTCATATCTCACTACACATCAGAGGACCCACACTGGAGAGAAGCCTTATGAATGTAATCAGTGTGGAAAGGCTTTTACATGCAAGTCATATCTTACTAGACATCACAGGATCCACACTGGAGAGAAGCCTTAGAAATGTAATCAATGTGGAAAAGCTTTTAAACGAAGGGCCCGTCTTACTGTACATCAGAGAATCCACACTGGAGAGAAACGTCATGAATGTAACCAATATGGAAAGTCTTACACAAGCAAATCACATCTTACTATACATTGGAGGAGCCATACTGGAGAGAAACGTTATGAATGTCATCGATGTGGAAAGGCTTTCACACGCAAGTCATATCTCGCTACACATCAAAGGATCCATACTGGAGAGAAACCTTATGAGTGTAATCAGTGTGCAAAGACGTTTTCCCTGAAGTCCAATCTCAGTAGACGTAAGAGAATCCACACTAAAGAGAAAAGTCATGAATGTAATCAATGTGGAAAAACTTTTGCACGAAGGGTCTGTCTTACTGAACATCAGAGAATCCACACTGGAGAGAAACCTTATGTAATGAAGGTGGAAAGGCTTTTTCATTGAAGGAGACTCTTAGGAAACATCAGAGAATGCACATTGGAGAGGCGTCTTATGAATGTAATGAGTATGGAAAGGCTTTTAGAAGCAAGTCATATCTTACTAAACATCAGAGGATTCATACTGCAGATAAACCTTATGAATGTAATCTGAGTTTCTTAAACTAGCATTGTGATAAAGAACCTACCTTGATATTCTCAAAAACACCTTCAGAATAAGAAAAAAAACTATTAGTATTATGGCAACTGGAGGAAAATATTGATTAAGAGAAGACACCAGAGTTTGTACAATGGAGTACAATTTCAGACAAACTAGGGGGAATTTTATATCTCCCACAGGCCACTGATAAGACCTTTAAAAAAATTACGTAATATCTATTGTTCCCAAAGGTAATGGATCAGAATAAAATCTCATGCTTCAGGTAAATACAAATGTCCCTTTTGGCATTCTTCAAGTCACACTGGATATAGCAATAGCAACAAAATAAGATTTAGAAGGATCACAATGGAAATTGCATATGTTCATGGTTAGGATAGGTTATAAAATAATAATGAAAGGGAAAGGGAAATGCAAAGATTGAAAGTGTAAATTGTCTAGTACCCATGGACAAAGCATATCCAGTCACATAGTCTGTATTCTATTCTCAGCTTCTTGGTTTTTGGTAAAGATTCTCATTCTGAGTTCATGGCCTGAAATATAAATGTCATAAAAATGATCGCCTTGTGATGGTGTTGTTCAGCAACAGGTTCCGTGTTGTCTCGTTCAGCAATTATTGTCTGCAGTAACTTTAAACGGAATTTCTTTTTCTATCTCTTTTTTTGTTTGTTTTTTTAGTTTTTGCAAGGCAATGGGATTAAGTGGCTTGCCCAAGGCCTCTCAGCTAGGTAATTATTAAGTGTCTGAATCTGGATTTGAACTCAGGTACTCCTGACTGCAGGGCTCGTGACAGATGACAAATGACAAGATAACAATTTAACCAAGCTTGAAAAATGAGTAACAAAATTAATTCGGAGCAAAAAATGTGAAGGATAATAAGGAAACTGCTGAAAGTGGAGTAGCTCTACCAAGCAAAAGCTATACTGCAAAGCAGCAGTCAACAGAACTGCCTAGTACTGGGTAAGATATAGTGATGGATCCATGGTTTAGGATAGGTTCAAAAGAAACAGTAGTAACTGACTCCAATATTCTACTGTGTGACAAACCCAAAGACATTAGCTTCTGGGGTAAGGACTCATTATTTGACAAAAATGTTCAGGAAACGGGAAAACAGTCTGGCAAAAACTAGGCACAGACCCACATCTCACACCCTAGACCAAAATAAGGTCAAAGCGGGTACAGGATTTGGACATAAAGGATGACTGACACCAAAGACCAGTCAAGTGATCAAGAAGCACTCTATCTGTCAGTTTATGGAAAGGGGAGAAATTTATGACCAAGCAAGAAATAGGGGACATTATAAATGGCAAAATGGATGATTCTGACTATATTAAGTCAAAAAGGTTTTGCATTAATAAAATCAATGCTGTTAACATTATAAGGAAAACAGAAAGCTGGGAAAGAATTTTCACCGCTTGGAGTTCTGATAAAGCTCTCATTTCTAAAATATATCAAGAATTGCATCAAATTTTTAAGGTTACAAGTCATTCTGCAACTGATGGTCAAAATTTATAAACAGACAGTTTTCAAGTGAAGAAATTAATGCTCGAAATTGGGGCACCTAGGTGACCAGAAATAGCAATACTAGGCCTATGTCCAGAAGAAGTTATAAAAATTGGGAAAAGACCCGGATTTTCTAAAACATTCATAGCTGCTTTTTGTAATGGCAAAGAATTGGAAATTCAGGGGCTGTTTATCCATTGGGGAATGGCTAACGATTTATAGTATGTGAATATTATGGAGTGTTCTTGTAATGATTGGACTCTAGAGGAGGATGGAACAAATTACAGGAAATTTGTACAACATTTATGCAACATTCTAATGCTGAGTAAAGTGTTCAGAAGCAAGAGAACACTGTCCATATTAACAATAACATTGTGAGTTGACAAACCTCGATGGATGCAGCTCCTCTCAGCAGTTCAGAAAGCAGGGACAACCATGGAAGGAAGAAAATGAAGCAAAACAAAATCAAACCAAAAACCCTACGGAATCTGAATGAACTCTACTGTCACTGATGATTTTCTTTCTCCCTTAATCCTAATTCCTCATATAGGAAATGATCAATCTGTAAACATGTTAAACACGAATGTGTATGTATGACATTCAGCAGATTGTTCACTGCTGAGGGGAGGGGGGGTAGGAAGTGAGGGTGAAAGGAAATTATGTAAGTTAACAGTATACAGATGCAAATGGATGAATGTTGAAAAAAACTTCAAAATGTTCATTATTGGAAAAAGGAAGTGAAATATCAATTGAAAATTTAATATAAAATAAAAGAAAGAAAATGATAGCCCTGCCTTTGTCCCAGGTTTCTGATCAGTAAGTTAAAGTATCCTTGGGAAGTAAGATAATGACATTGAAAGAGAAAGTAAATGAGTTTTTGTACTGCCTATAGAGGGAAAGTATCAGTTTGTCTATATGTAGGGGTGTGTGTGAAGTATCATGTCTTTGTATGTTTCTTTTACAAATTGCTTTTAGAGAGACCAGACTTAAAGTGAAAAAAAAACTATATGGCTATGTCTTTTGGTGGAAGGAACTCCTCATCATCCTCAACTCCCCACCGCCACCCCAGTGTCCCAATGAAGAAACATGAGGCAGGGAGATGGGAGATGGGAGAGATTGGCACAAAGGTTCTTCCAAACATGATTTTGAGTGGAAAAAGCTTCAGTTTTACTTCTTGAGTGTCTCTGAGTAAAACAATGCTCCCAGAAGGGCATTTGCCCATTCTTCATCTTGTCATATCTTTGCTAATTTGGTTTGAACCAACAGAGTCATTCTCTCTACTTGCCCTGAAGACTGAAGGTGATGGACTGGGGGGGGGGGGCACTTCCTGTTAAGTCCCTACTGTGTGGACAAATCTTTGATTATTAATAACTTTCCATTAAGTGGCCAAGGGAGAAATCAGGAAGAGATTCCTTTGAAAGAGATTTTGCTCACTTCTTTAGCTGTAGCCCTGATGAATGAAAATGCTTCAGTTCTCCCACTGAGCTGCCAGGATCAAAAGAGATTTAGATCCCATGCATTTGAGCAGATCTAAAAATGTACCTGTAGTCAAGGGAAATGGGAAAATCCCCAGGAATGACCTCCTAGGACCCAGAGGATTCTCTCTTTTGTTTGTTTTGAAGACAAGAAATCCAATCCCAAATCTCCTTTGGCCTCTTGAAACACAGCAGAAGAAAATTCTTCATTTAACAGGACACATCATACTGAAGGGAAAATATTCTCTTCACAAAGTCCTTAAGGTTATATCAGGGAAAGTCTGGGCACCTTTCTGGTCCTGGCACCAACCAAGGACTAGTGGATGTGGGTCCTTCTTTAACATAAGTTTAGAGGAAGAAAATGAGAAGAAAAGGAAGCTGAGCAAGGAGGACATGGCCAAGAGTGTAATAGATTCAGAGGTGGGGGAACGGGCAGAGGTTAAAGGGCAGCTAATTTTTCTACCTGGCTCCCTCTCTCTGGGCATCACAAGGCATGGCAGAAATAGCTAACAAGCATCAGGGAGGGGGACAAGCAATCCACTATCAACAGGGGGCTAGCAACCCATATTTTTTTCTAGAGTTGTCTGTAGCAGAAGAAATTAGAGAAGCCTATTTAGAGCCAGTGTAAAATTAACAAAGATTTTTTATCCAAGTAGGAGACTCCAGCAAGGGCTACTAACTGAATGTGGAAAGACTGAGCCTCTATTGCGTCAAAGTCAGAGCGGCAGTCATTCTTGAGGAGCTCTCACACAGAAAAGGTGATGGGGCTTATCCAATGGGATAGACAGGACCAGTCTGAGAACTTCAACCTGGAGGGCCACCTCTGTCGGTCAAATGCACAATCCAAGGCTTGGACAGTCAGAGCGTTTAATAGATTCAATGTGAGTGTTCTCAGATACAAGTAAATCAAATTCATGGTATGTAAGCATTTGGATGAACAAAATGTTTATTTTCCTTTTAACAATAAAGCAATTTCAGCCACTGGGGTCTTGGATAAGTCTTTGTCCCCTTGGACAAGTTCTGACACTTTTCACCTTACAAAGCAGGTTCAAGATTTCCCCAGAAATAGCCCACTGTACCTCAAGAAAGCCCTAGGGATCCACTTAACCTGAGGAGTAGGCAAAAGGATGGAGGGCCAAGCCAAAGTGCTGACCCAGCAGAGGAGGCCCCTCAAATGGCATTCCACTAGTCTACAGGCAGAGATGCTCCTCACTTACACCAAAGCCCACCCCTCCCCTCCCCTCCCAGAGCCAACCAAAGAGCTACTTAAATTGTAAGGAAAAAAATAGTCTTGCCTTTTGCCAATTAAATATTAGAGTTGTACATTGTACAATTGTACATCTCAAGGAAATCATGTGTTCCATCAGAACCCTTGTCCTGTACTGATGAACTGGGGTCAGTTAGGTGACTTTGTAGGTAGAGTACTGATTCCAGAGTCAGAAAGAGCTGAGTTCGCATCCAGCCTCAGCCACTTACCACAAGTGTGAGTCTGGCAAGTAATGACTTTTTTTGCCTCAGTTCCTCATCTATAAAAGGATCTGCAGAAGGAAGTGACAAAACTGTATCTTTGTCAAGAAAACATTAAAAGTATTTAAGAAGCCACAGACAAACCTGAATAATGACAACCCAAGCACTGATCCATCAGTTAGTGATTTCCTTATCTTTTGATTGTTCATAGGAACTTTGCGAGATGGGCCAGCTCCTTCACTGAATTCAGGAAACTGCCAGTGTTCCTTCTCCCTGAGGTGTGATAAGTCTCTGCTGTTTCATGCAACTGGAAATCAGATTTCCAAGTGTTGATGATTTCCTGTTTATTAATTGTCCTCCAATGAGAAATTAGTTTTAAAGTTTGCATGCCCTTGCCTAAAGGGAAGGTACCAGAGCAATCCCTTGCTGAGTTCCCCACGTCCTACATGGAAATGGCGCATTCACAAGATCCTTTGCTATTTCCTCAAAGAGTAAGATGTTCATTTTGTCCATATTAAGGGAAAAATGACCAAATAAAGGTGATCCATGTAACCACGCTCTCCTCCAGCCCAATTCCTCATTTGACCACATCCAGATTAGAGGCTGACTTTCTAAGTCCAGTCACATGGCCATCCAGAAGGCCAACAACCCAGAAGGAGAAAGACCCAAAGCAAAAGACCACAGACCGCGGTCCAGCTGAGAGCCTGCAGGCCCACGGCCGGGTGTGCTCGCTTCCATTCAGGGCATCTCTGCCTTCTCCACCCCAATGGCCTCTCCTGCCCCTCGTCCTCATCCCTCCCCTCCCAGCCCCACGGGAAGGGCATCGTGTCTCCTGGGGGAGGGCCCACAGGACAGTGCCCACGGGAGAGCCCGGATGCACACTGCCAGGGCTCCCAAGATGCACCTGGGCCCCGCTCTGGGAGGGGGGAACCGGAGGGGAGGGGCTGTCTGAGAGGAGCAGCTTGGAGGGGGGCGGGGTTTGTGGTGGGGGCGGAGCATGGGAGTGGAGAAGGGAGGGCACGTGATGGGGGCGGGGCTCCGGGAGGCGGGTTCCATTGGTCCCTGGAGTCCGGGTCCTAGATGTGATTGGAGAATCCGGTGGAAGAGGGCGGTACTTTTGGGATTGACACCCGCCCCGCGGGGCTGCTGGGTACCAGGAAGTCTGCGCTGCGCCTGCTCGGCCTCCCCGGGAGCTCGTTCTGCGCCCGCGGGCTCCAGGTAGGGCCCCTCCCCCCGTGGAGCCCCCCGACTCCTCCCCATTCCCCAGAGTCCTCCGCGCTGCCCCCGCGGCCCCCCGCGGCCCCTCCTGCCTCGGTCTCCCCCAGCCCCGTGCTCTGCCCCCCGCGGGGCCGCGGCCGGAGCCCCTCGCTCCCGGCCGTCTCCTGCCGCTCCCGGGCCCGCGGCCCCTCCGTGCCCCGCACCCGTGCCCCAGGGCCCGGCCCGGCCTCGGGTGCCCGTTCGTGGCCTCCGCCCCGGGCCGTGGCGCCAAGCGTGGGCCGGCATCGCCCTCTGGGATTCCCCAGGATCTTCCCGAAGCCCATGGCCGGGGGCATCCTTCGGCATGCCAACGTGGAGCCCACCCTGGGGGGCTGCCGGCCCTGGAGCACAGGCCGCCCCGGAGAGTTCACGGCCACCACGTCCCTGAGGCTGACAAGGTTCCCTGGGCATCCCCATGGCAGGCATGGCGCTGATGCCCCCAGGAAGTGGGCCTTGCCTCTGCGCACCCGGGGTGCCCCTTGCCTGAAGATGTCTGGGTCGGGTACTAGCGGCTGCCACACCCGCATAGGACCGCGGCGGGCCGGGCGGGGGCTGACATCGGACAGCCAGGAGGTAGAGCTTAGAAACTGACTTCTGATCAGAAATCTGCTGTCCGAGAATGTCCATTCCGTCTTAGAGAATATGGGGGCAGCTAGGTGCTGCAGTGCACATAGTTCTGGCCCTGGAATCGGAGGACCTGGGTTCGAATGCAGCCGCAGACACTTAATACATGATTAGATGTGTGACCTCGGGCTAGTCACTCAACCCCATTGCCTCAAGAAAAGAGCAGTTAAAAATAAAAAGCAAGCACGCAAAAAAGAGAATATGGGCTCAGACACAACATTGCAGAGAGTGCAACTCCACTGGGTTGGACTCTGTTGGAATGCCAGGCTTAGGCTTGCCCAAGAAACGATTTTATGGAGATCTCAGACAGGGAAAGTGCTCCCGTGGGTGTCACAAGAAGCCCGGGACACCCTGGAGGCCTCATTGGAGAGCTTTAGAATTGATTGTACAACTTGGGGGACACTGGCCAGGACCGCCCAGCATGGCGTGCCCTCATCGGGGAGGGGGCTGCCCCTTATGAGGAAGGCAGAATGGGAGCAGCTCAAAGGGAAGGTGACCTGTGTGTATTTAGAGTCCCCACCCCAGGTGCCCTGAGGGCAGGACCAGGGCCTTTGTAACTCCCATTGAAGCTTACCCTTTATAAATCTCTGGGGGCCAGTCTCCTGCCCTAAAGAGGAGGCAGGCTTCCTCCCCCAGCCTCCTCCAGATCAGTCTGCAGAGGGCCAAGGTCTGGCCCAAGCAGGTCCTAAAGGTTGCCAAATAGCAGTCTCACAGTATGATCCCAAAGTAGTCAGCCCAGGACTAAGATTATGGGCTGGGGATGTTGGGTTTTTCTAAGCAGAGGTAAAGAAGGGAGGGAGGGACTTTGCAGGTGTCTCTAGGCTGTCTCCTGGCTATCCGAAAGGCAGAGTATTAAAACCTCTCCTGCTTAGGCATAAGTTGTGATAGTAAGAACTCTGGCTGTTGTTATTTTTCTGAATCTGTGAAGGGTGGGAGAAGCAGGACCCCAAGGTAGATAAAGACCTGCAACAAGATGGAGGAACTTGACTACATGGAGTCACTTTGCTCCTTGCTACCTACACAGGGATCCTGGATTCGAGGGAATGGCCCCTGGGTGCCTCGGACCACCACTTCAGGTGAGTGCAGTCTCTCCTTTGACTAGAGCAAGGACAGGCATCTATGTGGTACAGTGGATAGAGCACTGTCCTTGAAGCCAGGAGGACTGGAGTTCAGGTTCAGCTTCAGACACTTGCCACCCAATAGCAGTGTGACCTTGGGCAAGTTTCTTAACCCTGATTGCCTATGAATCCAGGGATTCATATCTGGCCACTGGACCCAACGGTTCTGGAGGTTTAAGGGAGGATACGGATTTAAAACTGCTCCCCTCACTCACATAACAATTTATGTCATTCATTTCTAAGAGAATGAAGAAAAACCTCCAGATCAAGGTGAGTAACCCAGTTCATTTCTGTAGACATAGGGGAGGGGAGGGGGTCATGAAGCTGACTAAGCCTTCCTATGGATCATTTCCTCACCAAAAAGTAATTTTAAATTGAACCTAATAGTAATCACAGTACCCTGTTCTCTTCTTATTTTTAAACTGTTTCATGGGGCTCTAGGGTCTTGATTACTGAAATTGGGGTCCTTACTGTTTGTAATTAACTTCTCTCATTACAGTGAAGGACCACTTCCCCTCATGAACTGGCTTAGTGCCTGCCTAGTATTGTGTGTACACACACACACACACACACACACACACACACACACAGACACAAACAAACATACAAAGTACACAAACATGCCTCCCCACCCTCACTGTGATTATGAGTGGTCTGAAAGAGGTTATACATGTGCAGTGCTGCAAATCATTTCCATTTCAGTCATTCTCTACACATGTCATCTGGCTTGTCATTTATTATCATATTATATTGTATTAACCTTATCTTATATTGTCATAATATTCCCTCACAATCCCACAAGAGTTTGTTTTGCCGTCCCCAGTTGACGGGCATCCTCTTGATTTCTCAGATTCCACGAGAGATGCTATAAATAATTTTGTATAATATGATCTTTTTCCCTTTTAAGAAACCGTCTTTAGGCTCTAGAACTGGGAGTGGTGTTGCTGGATCAACAGATATGCAGAACTCTATAGCCCTTTGGGGAACTTTCCAAACTGGTCTCCTGAATGGTTGGATCAGTCCACAGCTCCACCGACAGTGCATCAGTGTCCCAGTTTTCCACTATCACTTCCAACATTCCTCATTTTCCCTTTCTGTGATAATATCCAATCTGATGGATGTGAGCTGGTATCTTAAAGTTATTTTCATTTACATTTTTCTAATGAATGAATTATGATTTAGAACATTTTTCAGATACCTATAGAGAATTTTGATTTTTTCTGAACACTGCCTATTCATATGCTTTGATGATTTCTCAATTGGTGAATGAGTTGTTTCTTTGCAAATCTCACTCCTCTCTCGAGTAGAGAAATCAGGCCTTTACCAGAAATATCAGTTACAAATGTTTTCCCTACTTTCCTGCTATCCTTTTAATTTTGTGTTGCATTAAAGCTTTTTAAATTTATGTAATCAAAGTTGTTTATGTTAGATTTTTGCATTGCTCTTTTTTTTTGTTGGCCTAATTTTCTTCCTGTTACCCCTAAATTTATTAATAACCAATTCCATGCTTGCCTCATTTGCTCAGTAATTTGCTTTTCGGAGCAAACTATGTGCCTATTTTGACCTTCTTTTGGTAGGAAGTCTGAGATCTCGTTGATGCCTAATTTCTACCCTGCCAGCAGCTTTTTGTCAAATGACAAGTTTTTGTTCTAAAAGCCGGGATCTTTGTCTCTATTATCTACTAGAGTACCAATATGTTGGAACATGTTCTATGTTAACATGTTGGAATGTGTTTCAATCTATTCTGATCCAGCACTCTAATTTTGAGTCAGAAGTTGTTACTAATTTTCATTTTATAAATCAGGTTGAGGTCTAGAATGACCAGACCCACTTCTTTCACATTTTTCATTGATTACCTTGATATCCTTGACGTTTTGTTTGTCCAAATGAACTTGGTTATTATGTTTTCTAATTTGGTAAGATAGTTTATTAATATTTAATTGTGTTGACATTGAACAATACATTAGCTACGTAAATTTGTCAATTTTTTTAAATTGTATTTCTTTTCAATGAACAAAAAAGATGACTTCAATCATTTAGGTATAAGTTTATTTTGTAGTAATTTTCAAAGACTTCCTATGTCTACTTTGATAATACTCTCAGGTATTTTAGACTGTCTTGTTATTTTATTTTTTTTTAGGTTTGTTTTTATTTTTTTGCAAGGCAAACAGGTTTAAGTGGCTTGCCCAAGGCCACACAGCTAGGTAATTATTAAGTGTCTGAGACCGGATTTGAACCCAGGTACTCCTGACTCCAGGGCCGGTGCTTTATCAGTTAAGCCACCTAGCCGCCCCCTGTCTTGTTATTTTAAATGATCTGTAACAATATAGAATAATATTGTTGACACATAACATAGTTTTCCTAATTTTCTCTTTTGATTAAATCTATTTTAGTTTAAACTTTTCTGAGACCATGATTCCTGCTCCTGGTTTTTGGGTGTTTTTTTTTTTTAAACATAATATATTCACCTTCTGCTCTTTATTTTTGTGGCATGAAGATCTCATTTTGTGGGTCAATTCATCTCATTCACCTTTTAGGGTTTTGTTTTGTTTTTTTGCAAGGCAGTGGCCTTAAGTGGCTTGGCCAAGGCCACACAGCTAGGTCATTATTAAGTGTCTGAGGTCAGACTGCGCCCCCTAACTCTTCACTCATTCACCTTCTAAACTCTAATTACTTGTATATATTTTCCTTCTCCCAATTTTTCCTCACTACCCTTCTCACTCTAATGCCCCTATCCCTCCTGTTTCCTCTGCTTTACTTCTACCTACTACCTTGCCCTCCTGATCTTTAATGTATTCATCCTCCCAGAAGCCTCCATCCATTATCCTTTCTCTAATCCTTTCTCTTCTTCTCTTTCTTTTTTATCAACTTGGAAGTCTATATATAAAATTTTCATATATATATATATATATATATATATATATATATATATATATATATATATATAATTAATCTATTTATACATTATGTATTTGTAATATAAAAATATGTAAAATTTTTGAAGTCTTTGGTATATATGTATGTATATTTCTATGTGTGTATGTAGTATCCATATATCTGTGTGTGTATGCAGGTATACATTACTATATTAAGAATTATTACATTGAGAAATGTAATTGCATTACAATCTCAATTACATTGAGAAAACATGTTTTTCACCCATTACCAATGAAAATAAGGAACCTACTCTATCCACCTTCCCCAGATTACTTTCTTCTGCATCAGTTTTTCCATTTATACTTCATGTTTATAGCATAATTACTTCTTTTTTTCTTTCCCTTCATAGTTTTGTTTATTGGAATCATTCCATCATGCTCAGGTCAACTCAAGCCTGTCTTTGAAACTACACAAATAATGGCAACAGTCTAGGCATACTCCTAATATTTTCACACATAAGAAGGAAACAATTTGATCTTTTTAAGACCCACATGATTGATCTTTAATGGTTATTTTAATTTACTCACAGATGGTATTTGTCAAATTTCCCTTAAGTTCTGGGGTTATTGAAGTATTGGAAGTTCTTACATTTCCTTTCTTTAATACTGAAGATAGTTTGTTGGGAAAGTTATCCTTTGTTGTTACCCCAGTTCTTTAGCTCTATGCTATATAGTATTCCAAGAACTAATGTCCCTCAATGTAATAGTTGGTGGGTCTTCTCTAAAACTTATTGTAGCTTCAAGATAATTAAACTGGGTTTGTTCTGGTTGCTTCCAATACTTTTTCTTTAGCCTTGAAAACTTGGCTCTAACGTTCCTGTAAGTTTACTTCATAGAATCTCTTTTGGCTGGTGATTGGTGGATGTTTTCATTTCTTCTTTGTCTTCATTTTTGGGAACTTCAGAACATTTTTCCTCGTTAATTTCTTGCAATGTTGCATCAAGATTCTTTTTCTTTAATCATTATTTTCAGGTTGTCCGAGTATTATTATTTTATTTCTCCTGTTTTCCAGAATGGCAGCTTTTCTGATCAAATTATTCACTTTTTCTTGTTATTATTTTGGTATTTTTTATTTTGTTTTATTTCTTGATCTTTTATAATGTTGTTTGCTTCCCAGTGTTGAATTCTATTTTTTACGAAATTATTTCTTTTCCTTATGTTTTTAATTCTTTATTTCAAGTTTTTTTGGTTTTCTCTTCATCATTTTCTCTTGGTTTAATCTTTTCTCATTTTACCTTGATCTCTCTTAATTGATTTCTTTGTTTTTTGTTTTTTTTAGGTTTTTGCAAGGCAAAAGTGGCTTGTCCAGGGCCACACAGCTAGATAATTATCAAGTGTCTGAGACTGGATTTGAACCCTGACTCCAGGGCCAGTGCTTTATCCACTGTGCCACGTAGCGTCCACCCCCACCCCCCGCAATTGATTTCTAAACACATTCTTAAATTCTTCCAAAAGGGCTTTTTGTTCTAGGAATGATTTGAAATTTCTTATTGAATAAGAAATTGTTATTTATGGATGCAACCCCACTCCTTTGCTCTTTAAAATGCAATGTTCTAATATCTACAGTGTTGTTAATACAGAAGCTGCTAGGTTTTGTGAAAACCTTATTATTTTTCTACAGTATTCAATCCCCCCCTTTGTTTTTAGAATATTTTTTCTTTAACCCAGGAGTTTTGAACCTTGGCTATGACATTCTAATAAATGTTCCTTCTCCTATTAGTCTGATCAGCCACAGTCGGTCACATTGTACTTTGACTCAAACATAGTGATGTCATTTTGGGCCTCTTCAATATTGAAAAAAAAAGAACCGACCAAATTTTCTTCCTAGGTTTTTTTTTCAGTTGGAGTGGAGTTTTTGTTTCTACCTTGCTTCTTGGCCTAGAACTTCAAGGCAATTTTCCTTAATAATTTATTGTAACATTGTATCCAGATACTTCTTTTGATCATAGTTATCAAGTACTTCAGCAATTCTTATATCATTTCTTCTTAATCTGTTCTCAAGATTAGTTGTTTTCTAATGAGTGGTTTCAGATTCTCTTTTATTTTTTTCTGCTTTTTTATTTATCTTGGTGTTTTATAAGTTCATTCAGTCTCCCTTGTCCAATTCTTGTTTTCAAGGAGTTACTTTCTCCTTTAAGATTTTATATCTTTGGGGTGGCTGGGTCGCATGGTGGATAGAGCACCACCTCTGGAGTCAGGAGTACCTGAATTCAAATCCAGCCTCAGACACTTAATAACTACCTATCTCTGTAGCCTTGGGCAAGCCACTTAACCCCATTTGCCTTGCAAAGAAAAAAAAACCTAAAATAAAAGATTTTCTATCTTTTTCTAATTTCTTAACTGTTTCTTCAAATTTTTTGATTGTTTTTTTCTGTTAATTTTTCCTTGTCCTCATTTGATTTTAAAGATTCTGTTTTTCTCCCGAAGACTTTCTTTCTCTTTTTCCCATTGATTAAGTTTTTTGATTATTTTCTTGATAAGTTTTTATTTTTTTCTAAGTTTTTAGATATGATTTGATTTTTGAATTCTTTTTTACTTTCATCCAAAATTTCTTTTTTGTGTTTGTGACCGTTTGCCTTTATGCTTTAGGGTAATAGTTGCTTTCTTTTTAAATCACACACTCTTCCACTGAATATAATCCTAAATCATCCTTTACAACAAAGGAATTTCAGTGATTGGGTACTTTTTCCTTGGCTTATTCATTTTTATCTTTCTTTGACTTTTTTATTTTTAGCAGGTTAATATTATTATCACATTTTGACTCTGGAATGTGAATGTTGTTACCCTAGCCCTCAACTCTTCTTACTACTCTTTACTGAGTCCTCTTTGGGGGCTCACATACTCTTCTCTTCCTTCACTCAACCCCAGCCACACAGTCCCCAAAATGTTCTTGCTCCCTGCGGCGTTGACTTCTCCTCTCCCATCTCCAAAGCTGGGGTCATGTCTGGACAGGACTGCTAGACTTGACTTCCAGAAAGACCAGGGGAGTCTTTCAGTTGTCCCCCACTCAGAATCTGCTTTGTTTTAGAGGAAAGTTTGTGAGGGAAAAGTGGCTGACATGAAAGTTCTTGAGGTCCCCACTGCTTCTCTCAGGGTCTCCTGTTGGATGATCAGTGCAGGTTTCCACTTCTCTCAGGCCAAACCTCATCCCTTTAGATTTTTCTCTGAGTTCTCTCAAGTCGTCTTGTAAGGACTTTATCCTTTTGCTTTTGTTGCTCGTCCTTCAGTTCATGTTGATAATCTATCAGTTTGTGGAGGAATTCTGGATGGTCTGCACATTTCTGACCTATATCGCCATGTTCTCAGGATTCCCTCCTATCAGTTCTGATGAGGAAGAAGTTTCCCATCACCTTCTGTCTTGCTCATGTATATATCCACTTCATACCTCACAGGTAGACTACAAACCTTTTCCCAGATTCCCCAGAGTGAGGCATAATATTCTAAGGAATTTCTCAGTTTTGTTGTAACTAAATCATAAAATGCGTTTCTCCATATAACCTCAGGCTCTTAATGACCTTAGGTTTTAGAACTGATAGTAAATCTCGTATAGGGTATGACTTCTGGGCAGATCCCTTCTCCGTGTTTCCGCTTCTATCTAGAAGTGAAAAGGGCTGGGCACTTTACTTCTCAAGTCTTTTATCTCTACACCTGGTGACTTTTGATGGTCTAGGAGTTGGTGACATTCAAGGATGTGGCTGTGCACTTCACCCAGGAGGAGTGGAGCCTCTTGGACCCTCCTCAGAAGCAGTTGTACAAGGAGGTCATGCTGGAGAATGCCCAGAACTTTTTCTCTGTGGGTAAGGACCTTTCCCCTGGTAACCCTAAGTCTACTAGCAATGGGAATGTCTTCATTCCCTACTGTGGAGGATTTGGATTTATTTAGGGGGGGGGGGAAGGAAGGTGTAGGTCTTCTGCAATTTTATCCTTAATCTTTTTTACATCTTGTCCTAAAATTCTCACCAAGATGGTGGGAAAGAAAGGGATATTACCTGTTTTAACCTGCTGCTTGCCAGATGCTATGAGGAGGGGTTTCTTTACCATATTGTGTTGCTTCATCCTGAAAATTACCTTCCAAGTTAGGTGAATATTATTAACCCCATTTGACAGTTGAATGAACTGAGGCAAATGGAAGTAAAGTGATGTAGTATGGAGCTAGTCAGTGTCTGAGACTGGATTTTGACTCTGACATTCCTCAAACTGTGCCCAGGCCTCTCTATACTGTACTATCTAGATTACTAGAAGATGGAAAGTGTGTGCTGAGTCCATCCTTCTATGAAGAAGTTTCCCGAAGACCAAATTTCCTCATCCCGACTTGCTGCCATCAATTTCTCCCCCACCTCTCCTTAGAGCCCCCATAAATAACTGCTCTGAGATTCTTCTTCAGGAGCACTTGGAACCACCCTGTCTTCCTTTCCTATATGCTTCTGGCATTGCCAGGACAACAGACTGGGCAAGAAAGAGTATTTAGCACAACTATGGACTTTGCTAGTAGAGAATCCCACCTGTAGAGGCTAAGACTTCCCAAATGAGCAATGCCCAAAGTTTCTATATGGTTCAGGGCCTGAGGAACAGGGGAGAATAATTGGGCAAAATATTCATGTTTTCTGGGCTTGAGACTGGTCTTGTACATTGACCCTTTTTACCCCATTTTGAAAGGTTTTTACACCAGAATGAACCGGGGGTGGGTGGGGGGGGGGTGGTACACCTAAGGTAAGGGGAGAGGATTGGCCCATTTTGCCAAGCAATACATCCTATTTTGTGTTCCTTGCATTATATACACTTAATGGAGTGATCCTCAGAATGCATCAGCTCTGTGTTTACTGCTCTTTCCCAGTGAGATCTAAATGTCACATTTCTCTTCATTTTTATCCCCAACTGATTTCCCTGCCCAGGCCTTCCAGTTTCCAGGCAAGATATCATCTGTTATTTTGAGTTAAGGGAAGTTCCATGTATGCTGAAGCAGGAAGGCCTGAGGAGCCACTGTACAGGTGAGTGAAGTGAAAGCTGGTATAGGACAGGTATAATAGCCAGACCTCCGTGTGGCACAGGGAGGCAAGGATTGGCTATGGGGCCCAGAACACCTGCCTTGCGTTTCTTTTTCAGATATTTCCCAACAATGCCTTCTTGGGTTAGTCACTGAACCGTTGAATCTCTTCCTCTATATGTAAAACAGGGAAGTTATATTCCATGGTCTTTGAACTTCCTTCCAGGCATCAATCTCAGATCCTAAAAGAAAAGGGCATAGGGAGTGAGTTGAGAACTGAGAATTGTTTTGAGAATGCAAAAAGGGGATAGGCTAATTTCTTTGGGCTCTTTCCTCAACCTTCTTCAAGTCAATGAACATCTAAATGCCCATAATGGCCCAGTCCCCGTGTAAAGCACTCAACACATCAATAGATCTAAGTGGCTTTCCCTGCTCCCATGCTACTTAAAATCTAGGGGGCAGAAAAGTCAACAATTACAGAGAAACCCATGATGGACAGGAGGGAAGTGGAACTAATTAAGAGAGGGAAGACCCCAAATTTAAGGAGGACTGGAAAAGGCTTATGGTGAAATATCATCTCTAGTTGGCCACCAGGGAACCCAGGGAGAGAATTCAAGGAAGAGAGTTGGTAAGGGAATAACCATGGATTCTGATGGTAGAACATCCTTTCCTCGGAACAGAAAGGAGGGCCATACTACTGGATTCTAGCATATAAAGAGGAATTAGGGTGAAAGAAACCCGAAAGCCTAGAGGAGGGACTGGAGGTAACGTGCTTACCATTTGCTGGGGAATCACGGGGGCTTGGTGAGAATGTGGTTTTAAGGTCAGGTGAGAAATTTAGGAAGACAAATGTGAGAGCAGAGGAAGAATTAGACTGGGGCTTAACTTGAGGCAGCTGGACCAACCAGTGAATGAGTTTAGGTTCTACCCAGTACTGGGAAGGGGAAATAAACATATGTGACTATATAGATATACATATAGATATCTATATGTATATCTATATATCTATATATCTATATATATATTTAGTGTTTGTATATATTTGTTTTATTGTTTAGTTCATTCAGAAAAGGAAATCAGACTTGAAATGAAATACAATATTGGAAAACTAAGCCTGCCTTTGAAGGAAAATCAAAAGCAAAGGATCATGAATGACTGGGCCTGTGACTTCATGTGGAGAGAATGCAGCATTACACAAGACAGAGTCCAAAGTGGAGAGAAACCTCATTATTTTAATCAATGGGGAAAGTTTTTTTCATTGAAGGATTCTCTTGTTAAACATCAGAGAATTCACGCAGGAAAGAAGCTTTATGACTGTAATCAGGGTGGAAAATCCTTTACTACCAAGATGAGTCTTACTGCACATCAGAAAAATCACACTGGAGGGAAAGTTTATAAATTTAATCAATATGGAAAGCTTTTAACATTGAAGTCCAATCTCAGTAGACCACAGAGAATCCACACAGGAGAGAAGCCTCATGAATGTAATCAATGTGGAAAAGCTTTTACACCAAGGGCCCGACTTAGCGTACATGAGAGAATTCACACTGGAGAGAAACCTTACGAATGTAATCAATGTGGAAAGGCTTTTTCATTGAAGGAGGCTCTTAGCAAACATCAGAAAATCCACACTGGGGAGAAACCTTATGAATGTAATCAGTGTGGAAAGGCTTTTACATGCAAGTCGTATCTCATTAAACATCAGAGGATCCACACTGGAGAGAAACCTTATGAATGTAATCAGTGTGGAAAGGCATTTTTATTGAAGGATACACTTACTAAACATCAGAGAAGTCACACTGGAGAGAAACCCTATGAATGTAATCAGTGTGGAAAGGCTTTTACAAGGAAGTCATATCTTACTAGACATCAGAGGATCCACACTGGAGAGAAAACATATGAATGCAATCAGTGTGAAAAGGCTTTTTCATTGAAGTATAGTCTTATTAAACATCAGAGAATCCATACTGGGGAGAAACCTTATCAGTGCAATCAGTGTGGAAAGGCTTTTACTTTCAAGTCATATCTTAATACACATCAGAAAATCCACACTGGAGAGAAACCTTATCAATGTAATCAGTGCGGAAAGGCCTTTTTATTGAAGGATACACTTATTAAACATCAGAGAATTCACACTGGAGAGAAACCTTATGAATGTAATCATTGTGGAAAGGCTTTTACAAGGAAGTCATATCTTAGTATACATCAGAAGAACCACACTGGAGAGAAAACATATGAATGCAATCAGTGTGAAAAGGCTTTTTCATTGAAGTGTACTCTTATCAAACATCAGAGAATCCACACTGGAGAGAAACCTTATGAATGTAATCAGTGTGGAAAGGCTTTTACAAGGAAGCCCAATCTTACTAGACATCAGAGAAGCCACACTGGACACTAAACTTATGAATGTAATCAATGTGGAAAGGCTTTTACAAGGAAGGAGAGTCTTATTGCACATCAGAGAATCCACACTGGAGAGAAGCCTTGTGAATGTGATCTGAGTTTCCTAATTGAGCATTGTGAAAAGGACACAAAAACAGTGTATCTTCAGAATTAGAAAAAGAAGGGCAGGCAGGTGGTGCAGTGGATAGAGCACCAGCCCTGGAGTCAGGAGTACCTGAGTTCCAGTCCGGCCTCAGACTCTTAATAATTGCCTAGCCGTGTGGCCTTGGGCAAGCCACTTAACCACATTTCCTTGCAAAAGCCTTTAAAAAAAAAAGAATAAGAAAAAGAAAACCGTTAGTATTACGGCAACTGGAGGAAAGCACTGGATTAAGAAAAGAAACTATAGTTTGCACAATGGAGTACAATTTCAGGCAAATTGGGGGAATTTTGTATCTCTCACAGGCCACTGAAGAGTGCATTTTCAGCCTACATTGAGACCACTGCAGGTGACAATCAAGGACCTCCCCTTGAAATGAAATAATTCTGTCTCTTCTGACTTAATGATCATGGTGATGACAAACAATTCCAATAAACCTGAGGTAGAGTAGAACTCTTGTTTAAAAAAGAAAAGCAGCCACTACTTTGTTAGTAAGGGAATTTCTAATATCCTTCTATAAAGCTTCCCAAAGCGTGACCCTTCATGGTTTTCGAAAGTCAAACTAGAGTTCATTTACTCCTGGGGAAACATGGATTGGAATCCTGGTACAACCAAAGTGACCTTTTCATTTGACCTGTTCACCTAAAGCTAAAAGCTACCAAGCGAATGAAGACTTTTCCAGGGACTTTGAAAGAGTTTAAGAAGTTACAGTCTCTTGGGGCAGCTCGGTGGTGCAGTGGATAGAGCACAGGACCTTGAGTCTGGAGGACCTGGTTTCAAATTTGGCTTCAGACACAGAGGAGTTCTTATCTCCACACATTTCAGACTTTCAGCTAATGATATTGCCCTTGTCTCCATGATAAGTTCAGTTCTTTAAACACTTACATAATTTCCTCCACTTACCAATTTCTATTCTTTTCTACCCTTAAATTGGAGGCAGTTCTTTGAGCATTTCCCAATTATGCCCTCTAAGAGTTGCCCCCCCCCTCTAAGAATTCATTTAGATTTAGCCTAAACTGTTTATGCGCAAAGCTTTGTCCCTTTGTTGACTGGATTTTATTTTGGACAATTAGGCCTGGTGCTCTTGATATCACTAATGCAATCTCTCCTGAAGGAAGACTGTGCTTTATAAAATCTATGCAAAGAAACTATTATCATCGAATTAAATCTGATTGCCTCATTTGTCTTTATAATTTTCATTATAGTGTTACCTTATTTGTTGTTTAGTCATTTCAGTTTCATTTTCCATCTGGTTTTACTGTTGATGAAACTGAGGCAAATAGGTTTAAGTGATTTGCGAGCATCACATACCAATTAATGTCTTAGAATGGATTTCATACCATAAAGCTGAGTCTTTGATTCTAAGCCTGCTAAATCCAAAGAGTGAGATGGAAATCAGGAGTTGATAAGTTTGGAGATCCTGGAGACTACCTGGGGATGAAGAGTACCCAAATCAGACAGTACCTGAGTGTTTTGGGGGTGGGGGCTTTTCAGTGTTTTTGGGGGGGTACTGAAAGCAAGCAGGATACAGAAGCAATGACAGCAGATATATTTTCTTGTCATACTACTAGAAACATATAAACATATGGCTCAGTATACATGGGAGGCTAGACAGAGTGGGAAAGTGTTGGGATCTTTGTGTTATGTCTAAACATGTTTCCTGAGATGAAAGGAGTCATGTGTTCATGAGTTTCCCACAGGTTTGAAGGAGAAAATTTACTGATCTTATTGTGCCAGCCACATCTGGGGGAAGGGAAGGCAGTTTTGGGGAGAAAGCAGGGGTTTTACAGATACATCAAGATAATTAGGCTAACAAGGGTGCTTTATGAATCTTGTACAAATTTATAGTATGTCTGTGACCCCCAGGGTCAAGCATTTGTGTCCTGTCAGATTATTTTCAGACCCAAAGGCACCTAGCCAAAGTTATATTTCCTAAGGAGTTTATCTGGGTCCAGAAGGATGTCAGGGACTGCTTTCTATATAGGAATTTCACAAACATTGATACTGTACTTCAAGCCTACGCTCTACATCTTACAGGATTCCATCACTGTCCTCAGTCTCATCTTAGAGGACGCTTAAGCACATGAAGCAATTGATGTTCAGTCGTGCAGTTGTTTCCACCTCTTTGTGAACCCAAGGACCTCAACATGTCAGGCCTTTCCATTCTTCGCTAGCTCTCCAAGTCTGTCCCAGTTCAAGTTCATTTATTTCCATGTCATTGGAAATGACAACCTTTGCCTTCCACTTCTCCTTTTTCCTTTGATCTTTCCCAGGATCGGGGCCAGTTCTGATGCATCCTGTCTTTTGATTTTGTGGCCAAAATGAAAAGATTTAATGTCACCCTCTAGTGAATTGCCAGAATTAGTTGCTTGAAATAAGGACAGATTTCATTTTTTTTTCGCTATCCTAGGGAATCTCATTAAATCTTCTTCAATAGCACACTCCCAAATCTTTAATTCATCTGAGGCCCTCAGTTTATGGCGCATCACTCACAGCTTTGCATTGCTATTGTAAACACCATAGTGTTGACAGTGTCAACTCTTGTTAGCAAAGTTGTATCTCTCCTTTTTATTAATTTGTCCTGAGTGAGTCAGAGATGTTGCCAGTATTGCAGGACCAATTTATTGAATAATTTTCAATCCAAGGAACAGATTTGCAAATTGGAATCATTTCGCCTTACTTTAATGAAAGTAGAAATTATATCCATCACAATTAGTGGGATGTGATGGTGAAGGGTCTTGAGTGATTTTTCTGGGGACAACAATGACGTTAAGTTTTGAGAACTATGACTGTCCAAACTGGACAACACAGGCATCCCAGATTCCTGTGGGAAGGCCAAAATTATTTGTTCTTGGAATATGGCATTATTTTGCTTGGGGAAAGAACAGGTTTTACAGTTTTCTGATTCACTTTACTTCCCAGAGCAGAGTCTGCCTGAGAAAAGGATCTCTAGGAACTCACTTCTTAGTCAATTCATTACGCTGAATGTTTTCTCCCTGAGAAGTTGATACCTTAATTTCGTGGATACACTCATCATTGATCTTTGAGCCCAAGGATATAAATCTCAAACTGCTTCCATTTCTTCTCCCTGTTTACCAGAAAGTAATGAGTCTTGTTGCCAATACCTCAGTTGTTTTTTTCCTATATTAATCTTCAAAGCAGCTTTTCCACTTTCCTCTTTCCTTCTCATCCAGAAAGCTCCTTATTTTCCCCTTCACTTTCTGGCATTAGAGTGGTACCAGCTGCATATTTGAGACTGTTGATCTCACTCCCAGCTTCCTGAATTCCTCCAGCCTGACAGTTAGACGATGTACTTTGCATGCACGTTAAAGTGGCAATATACTATCCTATCGTACTCCTTTTCAAAGTGTAAACCAATCAGCTGTTCAAGGTTCAGTATTACTTCTTGCTTCATGACCCTCATACACATTGTTCCAAAGATGAGTAAAAAAATTTGGTATTCATCTGTATTGAGAGAACTGGAGGTTGAACAAAAGACCAAAGACAGTTGCCTTTAATTAAAAAAAAGGTAATCTTTTTGTGTAAAACAAAAGTTTGGTATTGCTTTCTCTTTGAGAACTTGTCACATTTTGTTGGGATGCACACAGTCCAGGGCTATAGTGCAGAAGTAGAGTTTTTATCTAAAGCTTCATTGATTACTCAATGATTCAACAAATGTTTAACATTTGGTTTCTCCAACTTATAGAACATAGTCATGGAAAAATTCTCACAATAATATCATTTGAGGATTAGTACAATTTTGTGAATTTAATAAATATTCTCTCCATTGTCAGTTGACCATATCAATTCTGCGCAATGAAGGAGTCCCATTTTGAATCAAAGCCAGTGACTACTGAAACTAAGGTGGCTCAGAGGTTTAATAGTCATCCGTAATCTGCCAGTTCAGGTTTATAATTTTTATCATCAGTGGTCAATCAGAGAATAAACATTTCTTTTTGAGAAGTGAACTTCAAAAACCACACCAGTCCCTTGAGAGATCTTAGGTTTTAAAAACTCCTTCCCCAGGGTAGATAGTAACATACTGTTCTTCCATGAAAGGTGTTTTGTCCAGGCTGCTAAAATGAGCTACTTCTTGATGAGACTGGCTGGTGCATGACCATAGTTTTCAGACCTCACATTTTCTTTACTTGCCTTTGTTGAACATACTGTATGGTGTCTTTAGCTGGTGTGAAGATTTCTAACATCCCTCTAGTTTCCAAAAGCACAGTGATGTTGAATGGCAGTTTGTGATTCATTTGCAAGGGACATAGAACATACTATGCATTTAATGATTTGTGGATATATGTAGATGTTGGAGTAAAATCAAAAACCCTTTTCTTTCTCTTTCCCTCCTCTCCCTCCCCCCCTTCCCTCTCCCTCTCCCTCTCATTCTCTTTCTTTCTCAAATTGTTCTGTTTCCCTACTAGGCTTCAGTTTGTATATGTATGGTTAAATGAGGTATATTATTATTCTCTACTTTCTATAACATCTTTTTAAAAATGCATACTCTTTCTCCTCTAGGACTCTGCTCTACAATAGAGGGTCATGAAACCAAAACTTAATTGGAAACTAACTTAATTTTAAAGGAAGAGTAGATCAAACAGGAAATCATGTAAGTATCAATAATTTCACCAAAGAAACTGATAACAATGAGACATCATCCCAAAATTTATGGGATGCAGCCAAGGCAGTTATTAGTGGGAATTTTAGGTCTCTAAAAATGTATACAAATAAAATAGAGAAAGAGGAGATCAATGCCTTGGGTATACATCTAAAAAACCTAGTAAAAGAACAAAATTCAAGATCTCCAATTAAATACAAAATTAGAAATTCTCAAAATCAAAGGAGAAGTCAATGAACTGGAAAGTAAGGAAACCAATGACATAATAAATAAAACTAAGAGTTGGTTTTATGATAAAACCAGTAATAATTTCCAGTAGGAAAAGCTTCCGTTTTGCTAATTGGCTCTTAACTGAAAGACTCATTCTCTCTACTTGCCCAGAAGACTGAAGGTGAAGGATTGAGGGTACTTCCCATTAAGTCCCTGTTGTGTGGACACATCTTTGTATAGTGATAGCTAAAGATGGCCAGGTTGATTTCACTAAACAAAATAGGACAAATAAGGAAATGATTTCTTTGAAAGGTATTTTTCTCACTTCTTTAGTTGTAAGCCTATTGCTTGAAAATGCTTCAGACCTCCCACTGAGCTGCTTCTACCCGGATCAAAAGAGATTTAGATCCCATGCATTTGAGCAGATGTCAAAATGTACCTGGAGGGGCAGCTAGGTTGCACTGTGGATAGAGCACCAGCCCTGGAGTCAGGAGGATCTGGGTTCAGATGTGGCCTCAGACACTTAATAACTACCTAGCTGTGTGGCCTTGGGCAAGCCACTTAACCCCATTGCCTTGCAAAAACCAAAAAAAAAAAGTGTAATAGATTCAGAGGTGGGGTAACGGGCAGTGGTTAAAGGGCAGCTACTTTGCCACCTGGCTCCCTCTCTCTGGGCATCGCAAAGAATGGTAGAAATAGCTAACAAGCACTAGGGAGGGGGACAAGCAATCCAATGGCAATGGGGTTTGCAACCCATATTTTTTCCTAGAGTTCTCTGTAGCAGAAGAAATTACAGAAGCACATTTAGAGCCAGTGTAAAAGTTAACAAAGACCTTTCATCCAAGTGGCAGACACAAGCCAGGACCATTGGGTCACTAATTGAAGGTTGTAAAGACTGTGTCTCTATTGCTCGGACACCAATGTTCCAGTGCCACTTAGTCATTCTTGAGGAGCTCTCGCGTAGAGCTTATCCAATGGGACATCAGACAGGACTAGTCTGACAGCTTCAGCCTGGAGGGCCACCTGTATCTGTCACATTCACAATCCAAGGCTAGGACAGTCACAGAGTTAAAAAAAATTAGAGCATTCAATGTGAGTGTTCTCAGATAAAATTAAATCACATTTATGGTGTGTCAGTATTTATATGGACAAAATGTTTATTTTTCCTTAACAAAGCAATTCCAGCAAGAGGGCACCTTGGATAAGTCTTTGACCCCTAAGACTAAGTTCTGAGCCTTTTCACCTAACAAAGCAGTTTCAAGACTTGACCAGAAACATCTCATTGTATCCCACCAGGTTGGAGGGCAAAAGCAAAATGCTGACCCAGGACTCCAGAGCCCATGCCTTTACAGTGATGATCAATAATCCAATGTTGGGGGCAGCTAGGTAGTACAGTGAGGAAGGCATCAGCCCTTGAGGCAGTGGGACCTGAGTTAAAATCTGGTCTCAGACCCTCAATGATTGATTACCTGTATGACCTTGGGCAAGTCACTTAAGCTATTACCTTGCAAAAAAGCAAAAACAATAGTCCAATGTCTGCATCAATCTGGTTGGATAAAGGCAGAAGCAGAAACCAGGAGTCTTGCAGAAGGACTTGTAAGTTTTTCTTCCATTTCATAGGATCCAGTGAATCTTTGAGAGAAAGAATTTTAAAAAGGGGGAGCAATGTCCCTCACAGCCTGTTTTCATGATGTTGAGGAGCCAGCTGTACCATGGACAGCTCCATTCTCTATTTAATTATAAGTTTGGGCCTATTCAAAAGTGCCTGGAGCCATCTAGGGGAGAGTAATCATTACGCTTCTTTTAAACTAGTTCCCAAGTATTCTGTTTCTCGCTGACCAAATTGAAATTAGCAATGGAGGCATTGTGTCCTTCCTCTGAGAAAGCTGGAAGATTCCTCACAGGTTACTGATGGGTGAAGGAATTCATCAATTATTTTTTTATAAGTTTTTTTTTTCTGCAAGGCAAGGGGTTAAGTGGCTTGCCCAAGGCCACACAGCTAGGTAATTATTAAGTGTCTGAGACCAGATTTGAACCCAGGTACTCCTGACTCCAGGGCTGGTGCTTTATCCACTTCGCCACCTAGCCGCTTCCATCAATTATTGATGTAACATTGAAAATGAGAGAGGTCTGTTCTGAGTCTCCTGGTGTCAAAGCTGAGAAGCTAGAGAAGACAACCTGACATAGGCCTGGGGGCCTGGCCCACTTGAATTTTGAGGTCTCTAACCAAATGGGAGTTGGGGTCTGTCCAGGTGAAGGGTTAAAGGTGGGCTATCAAGGACTAGATTGTGAAAAATTTACTGAACACATTAATAACAAAATAAAATTTGGAATCAGCTGACTGAGGTGAGAATGGTTGCTGGGCTAAGGAGCAAAGAATGGTGAGATAAGGCAGGACCATTAATGACCCTTAAATTCTAAGGAAACCAGTAGACTTGTCGGTAATCTTGAGTGTCTTCAGATTTGTTCTACGGAGGCTCTCGATTTCATATGCAAGTTGATATTGAGGTGCAAACTCTGCGCCATCTCTAGGCATGGTGGAGACTGATATGTGAAGAGGAAGTCAATTAGCCCTGCTGGGCCTTTTGGCTGGGCCAGCAGGTTGAAGCATCACTTCAAGAACCAGAAGAACATTGTACAACCCTAACAGGAACATGGGGTTGATCAATCTTCATGGACTTCCTCATATCATCAGTGTAATGGTCAGGGACAATTTGGGTGTATTTTCAGTGGAGAAAACCATCTGTATCCAGAGAAAGAATTGTGGAGTTTGAACAAAGACCAGATGCAGGGGGTCCAGCCTCCATGGGGGTGCAGCCTCCGCGGGGTCCTTGGAACCCGACAGGAGGGATAGAGTCGGTGAAATGAGTTGCGTCAACAAGTGGGTAAAGGCAGGAGCAGGTTGACTGTCTGCGGCTTGGATTTATTTTTATAGTCTCAGAATCATGTATGTTTCAAGCAAGCAAGCCGAGATCATTTCCTTGGTTACAAGAGTGTACAATTTTCATCAACAATCATATAGTTCATATGGTTACAAGTTTTAATCATGTGATTACAAGTTTAATAATCATATAGTTAATTGATTTCTTATCCCTACTCAGACCATGATGACCTCAACCTGTCTGTTAACATATTTATTACTACATTGTATAATTATTCATTTAAAGTTATTAATTAAGCAATTCTTTTTTTTTTTTTAGATTTTTGCAAGGCAAATGGGGTTAAGTGGCTTGCCCAAGGCCACACAGCTAGGTCATTATTAAGTGTCTGAGACTGGATTGAACCCAGGTACTCCTGACTCCAAGGCCAGTGCTTTATCCACTACGCCACCTAGCCGACCAAGCAATTCTTTTAATGGAAAGTTTTTTATATTTTCTATGTAACGTTTTCGATACACTTCCTTAACAATCTATAGTAAGGGTCTTTATGCTTGTCCACCCATCCATTAACTTACAGTAACAAATTTTTCTTTCAGGCCTTGTTGGTAGAAACCACGGTTTCTGTGACTTTTTTATTCCTTCCCATGAAACTAAGGCTGCTGGAGTTCACATATCAGTCACCTGTACTAACTATTTTCTCACCATCTTTTTCATATATACCTGTGTATGGTAATGGGGGCAAAACTCTTAATTTCCCTGGAATTCTTTTGGACCCATTTTTGTATCTGTTTTCCTTGTATATATTCTGACATCTCCTTGGAATTCCTAGTGTTGGGTTTTCCAGAGATTTCATAATGTTGAACCCTTTTGTATGCATGCCTCAGGGAGAGTCAGTCCTGTTAAATTTGGACAGATTTCCAATCTGTTTTATTCAAGGAATTTCTCTGAAATCCTTCCTTTATAGTCATTCTGCTATTAGGATGAGTAAGTTTTGCAATCAATAATAGACCTATGAATATGGGTATACATGGAATCCAGATATAAATATATACATATACATATACATATACATATACATATACATATACATATACATATACATATATATATATATGTATTAAAGAAGGAAATGTTGTTCAATCAGGCAGTGTGACTGCCTTGAGTCTCCTTGCCGCAACTGTGTCAAACAGCTTAGAGACCCTGGCTCCCAACAACCAAAGATTATTACCTTCAATCTAGGAGGGAAAATCTGTTATCTTATTATATCATTTGGTGGTCTCTTATACTTTATTTTTCTTCCTTAAGGAAATGATTTCTCTCTCATCATATTTAACTTAGATCAATATATATACTATGGACAGACTGCCTTCTGTGGGGGGGCAAGTGAGATTAGGCAAAAAAATGTAAAATTCAAAAATAAATAAATTTTAAAAAATTTTAAAAAAAAGGGTAGCTAGGTGGTGCAGTAGGTAGAGCACTGGCCCTGGAGTCAAGAGGACCTGAGTTCAAGTCCAGCCTCAGACATTTAATAATTACCTAGCTGTGTGGCCTTGGGCAAGCCGCTTAACCCCATTTGCCTTGCAAAAAAACCAAACAAAACAAAAAAAAAATTAAAAAAAAAACATCACTTCAACTTCTTTACTTCCCAGAGGATGGGATTGTCTGAAACTAACTGTGGACATTGAGACCTCTTAGAGAGGCAGAAAGGCTGGTTTCCATCCTCAATCAGTGGCATATCCCCTGATTCCCATCCCATTCACACTAACTCCCACCCTTACATAGTTTTCCATCAACAGGCATCTGGGAGAAGGTGGCTCCTTGGGTCCTTCCCACCCAGGCCCCCTCCTTTCTCTTCTCTCACAATAACATACTTGTCTGTTGAAAAAGAGAAACACAGAGAAATGGAGACTAAGACAGAGAGCATACTCTCCTACAGAGAGAGAGAGACAGCGTGACAGAGAGAAATAAGAACAAACCCACTACCGCCACAGAGTACAATATGGGAAAGCCCTACCTAAGGAGTCATCTGGAGGGCTCAGATTCAAACTGTGTGGCTTCCTAGTTGTAGGAAGAATTTATATGAGAATCTGAAGATCAAAGGGTCTCAATTTTCACCTCTGTAAGATCCAGAGTTTACAATCTCAGGTGGCCCTTCTACCTCTAGCTCTAGGATTTCTTGGTAGGAGCATGAAGGTCATGGAGTAGGGGTGGAGCCCTGCTCTGTATCACTCTTCACTCAGTAGCTATTGGGACTTGGACCTGAGTCTCTTACTCTGAGCCCACACCATCCCCCATTTTCTGCAAAAGATCTTGCTTTAGAGAGTCAAGTTTGATGGCCTTTGAGATAATAGTTGCTTGTACTCCTCCCTCTCTGTCTCTGCCTCTGAATCTCTCACGCACTCAATGATCTCTGTCTGTCTCTCTGATTTCTCTCTCTGGATCGCTGTTTCACCTAGAAATGTCTGGAAAACAAATATAATTCAAATAAAGTCATTTCCAGTGAACTAGAGACCACTAAGTAGGGGACAGCACCACTATTAATATTTTTAACTTCAGCTTTCAAGCAACCTCATAATGGCAGTGTGATTGGTGCCAAGCAGCCCCTGCTGCAATGACCCTTAGAACAGGTTTCCTACTTTTTTGATTAAGGCAGTCCCTCTACTCACTCTAAAGCACCCCCACCTAACAGGGTCTTTGAGAGGATTAAAGGTGAGCACTGATGTCAAGTGCATCGCAAATGTAAAAGTTGGGTATAAAAGTTAACTATTGAGTGGCTAGGTGGTGCAGTGGATAGAGCCCCATCCCTGGAATCAGGAGGACCTGAGTTCAAATCCTGCCTCAGACACTTAATAATGACCTAGCTGTGTGGCCTTGGGCAAGCCACTTAACCTGATTGCCTTACAGAAACCAAAAAAAAAGTCCCTGATGATCCAGTCAAATAAAAAAATAATAAAATGTTTTCTCAAACAACACAAAAGGAGCCAGGCCCAAAGCAAAAGACCACAGACCGCGGTCCAGCTGAGAGCCTGCAGGCCCATGGCCGGGTGTGCTCGCTTCCATTCAGGCATCTCTGCCTTCTCCGCCCCAATGGCCTCTCCTGCCCCTCGTCCTCATCCCTGCCCTCCCAGCCCCACGGGAAGGGCATCGTGTCTCCTGGGGGAGGGCCCACACGACAGTGCCCACGGGAGACCCCGGATCCACACTGCCAGGGCTCCTAAGATGCACCTGGGCCCCGTTCTACAATTTTTCCCTGATCTTACTCCCCTCCCCCCACCCCCACAGGAGGCTTTACATTGTCTCCATGGTAACACTGATCCAAATTGAGTGTGAAGAGAGAGAAATCACATCCTTGAAGAAGAAACATAAAGTATAAGAGATAAGGTCAGACCGGAGGAGAGCAGGTTTTTTCCTAAATTAAAGGGAACAGTCCTTGGTCTTGTTTCTCTGGATACAGACAGTAGTCTCCATTGCAGACAGCCAACTGTCCCTGATTGTTGCACGGATGGAATGAGCAAGTCCATCAGGGTTCATCATCACCCCCAAGTCGCTGTTAGGGTGGACAGTGTTCTTCTGGTTCTGCTCATCTCAGTCAGCATCAGTTCATGCAAATCCCTCCAGGCTTCCCTGAAATCCCGTCCCTCCTGGTTTCTTTTTTTTTTAAGGTTTTTGCTAAGGCAAATGGAGTTAAGTGGCCACACAGCTAGGCAATTGTTAAGTGTCAGAGGTCCCATTTGAACTCATGTCATCCTGACTCCAGGGCTAGTGCTCTATCCACTGTACCACCTAGCCGCCCCCCCTTTCTGGTTTCTAATAGAACAGTAGTGTTCCATGACATACATAGACCACAATTTGCTAAGCCATTCCCCAATAGAAGGACATTTACTTGATTTCCAACCCTTTGCCACCACAAACAGGGCGGCTATGAATATTTTTGTACAAATGATGTTTTTACCATTTTTCACCATCTCTTCACGGTACAGGCCCGGTAGTGATGTTGCTGGACCAAAGGGTATGCACATTGTTGTTGCCCTTTTGTCCCCAGCTCTAGAGGAGAGATTCTGTTTTCCTCCCTCTAGACCAGGGTCCTATGAGGATCCAGGAGTCCAGGCTTCCTCCCCCAGGACCCCGCTTTGGACACAGTCCCCAAAGTTTTTTCCTGGCCCCCTTATCTGCACTCCTGAATCTTGACCTGCTACCCCAGCAGAGCCCAGTTCTCCATATTTCCAGTTTCCAAGCAGAGGTTCTATATGGGAGTACCAGTATGCAGCCCTGCCCCTCCTTAGATCTCAGGACTCAGTCATTCTGTTTTCCCAGGATCAGTCTCTACCTGGCACCCTTCATTCAATCCTTGAGCTCTCCTTGTTTGAATGCCTTATTTCCCAGACCTTATTCCTGCTCCCCATACCCATACCTCCTGCTTCCCTGCCTCAATTACCTTTTTTTAATTTATATTTTATTTTTCTAATGTCATGCTTTTATACCTTTTTCAACATTAATCTGTGCATTCGTGTTTAACATCTTTACCTATTTTTGTTTTGTTGTTTAAGAGAAATTAGAACTAAGGGAAAAGAAAGAAAACCAAGTGATGCGAAGGATATATATGAGAGAAGTTTTAAAGAAAAGTGAATATTGTATTCATTTAGATTCTGGGAAGTTCCCCCCACCACCACGTAGGTGTGTCTGTCCTTGTCCAGAAGGTGTCTCTCAGGGTTCTCCTTGATCTCTGCACTGCTGAGAGGAGCTGCAGCCCTCAAAGTTGATGAACTCACGATGTTGTTGTTAAGGTGTGCAATGTTGTCTTGGTCCTGTTCCCTTTGCTCAGTGTCGGCTCATGTCAGTCTTTTCTTGTTTCTCTACAATATAGTATGCCAGACCATTCATAATCCTTAACTTGTTCATCCATTCCCCAATGGATGGGCATTCCCGTGGTTTCCAATTCTTGACCACCATTAAAAGAATTCCTGCCTGAGCTTCTTTCAGTGCCCTCAGACTTGAATCTTAGACAGGAGTTTGTTTCCCTGCCTCAGGCCTAGGTTACCAACATTACTGCAGAGTGCAACTACAGTGGGTTGGACTGTGCCAGACTTACGCTTGCCAAAATAACTATTTTATGGAGGACTTGCACAGGGCCAGGGTTCTGATGGGCATCAGAAGAAGCAATAGTGAGACACTCTGAAGGTCTCATTGAAGAATTTTAGAACTGTTGTGCAGCATGAGAGCCACTAGCACAGGAGAGCCCTGCGTGGCATGCCCTCATCAGTGAGGGAACTGCCTTCTATGAGGAAGGCAGAATTGAATCCGCTCAAAGGAAAAGTGACCTAGGTAAGCTTAGAGTACCCACCCCAGGTGTTCACATGGATTGTTTTGTGGCCAACCTGTGGTAGAGCATTCTGACCTTGTATTGGTCTGATCAGCCACAGTAGGACACACTCATTTGTCTCAAGCATAGTGATGTCATTTTGGTCTTCTTTCACAATGAAGAACCAGTGCTTGTGATTTCATCTTGGATTCTCTCTGTAGTTCAGATCATGTCTAAGTTAGCTGGAGAGGAGATGTGGGGAGGCAGTGGGTTTATTGGTCAGAGAGTTTTGCCTCCAGAGTCACTTGAGGTGTTGCCTGGTCTCAACTCAACCAGGATCCCATGTTCTGTCTGCTTATGTAGGAACCTCATTTCCAAGCCTGATCCTCCCTGAGGGCTTTGATGGCAGGACCAGTGCCTTTGTAACTCCCTTGGACCTCACCCTTTACAAATCCCTGGAGGCCGGTCTCTTGCCCCTAAAGAGGAGGCAGAGTTCCTCCCCCAACCTCCTCCAGATCAGTCTGCAAGCAGGTCCTGAGTCAAATCCAGATACCAAAGTTGGAACAGACAACCAGCAATCTTCCAGAGTATGATCCCAAAGTAGTCTAGGACTAAGATTATGGGGTGGGAATGATGGACTTTTCTAGGTAGAGGTAAAGAAGGGAGGGACTTTTCAGGTGGCTCTAAGCTGTCTTCTGACTATCAGAAAGGCAGAGAATGAAAACCTTTCCAGGTTAGGAATATATTCTGATAGTAAGTGCTTTGGCTGTTGCTAGTTTGTGAATCTATGAAGGGTGGGAGAAGCAGGACCAAAATGTTGATCAAGACCAGGAAAAAGATTGAGGAACTTGGCAAAATGGAGTCACTTTGCTCCTTGTTACCTTTACAGGACTCCTGGATTCATGGGAATGGACCCTGAGAGCCTTAGACCCCCACTTCAGGTGAGTGCAGCGTATCCCTAGAGTAGACCAAGGAGGCAAATCTAGGTGCTGCAGTGGATAGAGCACTGGCCTTGGAATCAGGACTGGAGTTCCAATACAGCCTCTTATACTTACTAGCTGTGTGGCTTTGGGCAAGTCACACTTAACCCTGATTGCCTCACATCCAGGACCATCTCCAATCATCCCGATTCCTATCTGGCCACTGGATCCAAATGGCTCAGGATGATTAAGTGAGACTGGTGACTTACCACAGACCTCCCCCCCTCATTCATGGCATCACCTCCCTGTATGATACCGTGGTCTTCTTTGAGAATGAAGAACAAACATCAGACCAATATAAGTAACCAAATCCGTTTCTGTAGACAGAGGGGATGGGTCATGAAGAGGACGATGCCTTCTTATGTATCATTTCCTTACCAAAAATTAGGTTTGAAATTGAACCTGTTAGGAACCACACTGCCCTGTTCTCTTCTCCTGAGTTTTAAACTGATTCCTGGGACTCTAGGATCTTGAGCATTGAGCCCCCACACCTGAAATTGGGGTCCTCCCTGTTTGTTATGAATTTCTCCCTCCTTATAGTCAACCTTCAATGATCACTTCAGTCACAAATTGACTCAATACCTACCTAGCATTCTGCACACACACACACACACACACACACACAGACACATACACATACCCAGTATACACATACACATGCCCATATACACCTCCCCACCCTCTCTGTGATTATAAACAGTCTGATAGAGGTTAGACATGCACAGCTCTGTAAATCATTCCATTTCAGTCATTCTCTACTTATGTCATCTGGCTTGTCATTCATTATCCTATCATGGGATATTATATTATATTTATTATATTGTCATAATATTGCATCACAATTCCACAACAGCTTGTTTTGCCATTCCCCAGTTGTTGTGCATCCTCTTGATTTCTCAGGCACCACAACAGATGTGATAAATATTTTGGCGTTATTTGATCGTTTTTCCTTTTAAAAAACTGTCTTTAGGCTCTACAGCTGGCAGTGGTGTTGCGGGATCAACAGATGTGCAGAACTCTATAGCCCTTTGGGGAACATTCCAAACTGGTCTCCTGAAAGGTTGGATCAGCCCACAGCTCCACCCAAAGGGCATCAGCATTCAGATTTCTCATTTCACTTCCAACATGTATCATTTTCACTTTCTGTTGTATCTGATAGATGAGATGATACCTTAAAGTTATTTTAATTTGCATTTTTTCTAATCAATAGTGATTTAGTGCCTTTTTCACTTCTGTGTTCTTTGTCTGAAAACCATCTATTCATACACTTTGATTTAGCAATTGGTGAATGACAGTTGTATTTTTGCAAACTTCACTTCTCTCTATAGTTGAGAATTCAGGTCTTTACTAGTAATATCTGTTACAAATGTTTTCCCTGGTTTTCTGCCATTCTTTTTATTTTGTTTTGCATAAAAGCTTTTTAATTTTATATAATCAAAGTTGTTTATGCTAGATTTTTTGCAGTGCCTTTTTTTTTTTGGTTGGGCTTAATTTCTTCCTGTTATCCACAGACTGATCAATAAATAATTTCATGTCTGCCTCCTTTGTTCAGTAATTCGCTTTTATGACCAAACTATAGTCCCATTTTGACCATAAGGTATGGTATGAAGTGTGAGATCTTACTTATACCTACTTTCTACCCTGCTCTTTTCAAGTTTTTCTAACAACTTTCTGTGAAATGACAAGTTTTTGTTCTAAAAGTTTAGATGTTTGTCTCTATCCTCTACTGAATTGTATTGTGTTCCTGTATTGTAATGTGTTCCTAATTTATTCACCTAATCTACCAACTGTAATTTTTAGTCAGAAATTGTTTTGATGATTAACATTTTATAGTTGAAGTTGAGATCTAGTATGGCCAGACCCCCTTCTTTCACATTTTTTTCATTAATTACCTTAATATCGTTGACTCTTTGTTTATCCAAATGAACTTGGTTATCATTTTTTCTAATTCGGTAAGATAGTTTATTAGTATTTAATTATGATGACATTGGATAAATTGATTAGCTAAGTAAAATTGTCAACTTTTTTGTAATTTTTCTTTTTCACGAACAACAAATATGACTTCAATCATTTAGGTATGAGTTTATTTTATAAAAGCATTTTATATTAATTTTCAAAGAGTTCCTATGTCTGTTTTGACAAGAATACTCTCAGGTATTTTAGATTGTCTATTTATATTTACATTTTTATTTATTTAGGTTTTTGCAAGGCAAACAGGGTTAAGTGGCTTGCCCGAGGCCACACAGCTAGTGTCTGAGACCGGATTTGAATCCAGGTACTCCTGACTCCAGGGCTGGTGCTTTATCCACTGTGCTGCCTAGCTGCCCCCCAGATTGTCTATTTATATTAAGTGATCTATTACAATGTAGAATAATATTGCTGACGCATAATATAATTTTTCAGGATTTTTTTCTTTTGATTAAATCAGTTTTAGTTTAAACTTTGATATCATGAATTTTACTCCTGGTGTTTTGGTGTTGTTTTTTTTTTCCATATAATAAATTCTACTTCTGCTTTTTATTTCCTTGGCATGAAGCTCTCATTTTGTGGGTCAATTCATTTCAATTACCTTCTGAACTATAATTACTTGTAAATTTTCCTCCTTCCAATTTTTCTCCACTATCCTTTTCACCCTATTGCCTTTATCCCTCCTGCTTCCTCTGCATTACTTTTCCCTACTACCTGGTCCTCCTGATCTTTCTTTTTTCTGAATTTTGAAGACTTCATATAAATATATATATATATATATATTTTGGAAGTCTTTTAGATATATATATATGTGTGTGTTTATATATATTCATATCTGTGTGTGTGTCTGTGTGTGTGTGTGTGTGTGTGTGTATATATATATATATATGACTATATTGAGAATGGGTGAATAACATTAACAATGACAGTAAGGAAACTGCTCTACCCACCCTCCCCCTTATTATTTTCTTCTGTTTCAGTTTTTCCTTTTATGCTTCATATTTATGAGATAATTAATACTTTTATCTCTCCCTACATAGTTTTATATCTCCAGAATCATTCCATCCTGCTCAGGTCAACTCACACCTTTCTTTGAAACTATCCCAATAATGGCAACAGTCATAAGCATTGTCCTAATATTTTCATATATAAGAAGCAAAGAATTTGATCTTTTTAAAATCCTAAATGATTGATCTTTAAAGTTTGCCTTATTTTTCTCCCAAATGTTATTTGTCCTTTAAGTTCTGGGGTTGTTTTCACAATAACCTTAAAGTCTTTGAGGTTGTTAAATTTCTTTTTTTTTTTTTCATTGAGGATTATACTTTGTTGAATAAGTTACCCTTAGTTCTTTACCTTAGTTCATTACCTTAGTTCTTTGGCTTTATGCAACTTATTGTAGTTTAAAAACATTAAATGAGATTTTTCTTCTTGTTTCTAATAGTTTTTCTTTAGCCTGGGAACTTGAAAACTTGGCTTTGACATTCCTGTAAGTTTTCCTCCTACAACTGGTAGTTGTTTTCATTTCTCCTTTACCTTTTTTCCCCCGAGAACTTCAGGGCAGTTTTCCTTGTTAATTTGTTGCAATATTGCATCAAGGGTCTTTTTCTTTAATCATTATTTTCAGGTAGTCCAACTATTCTTATATTGTTTCTCCTCTATCTGTTTTCCAGAAGAACAACTTTTCTGATGAAATGAGTCACATGCTCTTTTTATTATTTTGGTTCTTTTGATTTTGTTTTATTTCTCGATCTTTTAGAATGCCATTAGTTTCCCCTTTTCCAATTCTATTTTTCAGGGAATTATTCTTTTCCTTAAGTTTTTGGGTCTTTATTTCAAGTTGTTTGATTTTCTTTTCACCATTTTCTCCTTTTTTAGGATTGGTCTTAATCTTTTCTCATTTTTCCTTGGTCTCTCTTAACTGATTTCTAAAAACCTTTTAAAGTTCTTCCAAAAGCGCATTTTGTACTTGGGACCATTTAACATTTCTCATTGAATGAGAAATTGTTATTTATGGATGCAACCCCATCTCCTTTGCTCTTTGAAATGTAATGTTCTAATATCTACAGTGTTTTTAGTATAGAAGCTGCTAGGTTTTGTGAAATCCTGATTATTTTGCTACAGTATTTAATTTTTTCTCCTTGTTTTTAAAATATTTTCCCTTTAACCCTGGAATTTTGAAACTTGACTCTGACATTCTTATAAATATTCTTTCTCCTACTGCTCTCATCAGCCACACTTGGACACATAGTATTTTGTCTCAGACGTAGTGATGTCATTTTGGTCCTCTTCAATAATGAAGGACAAGAACCAACCAAATTTTCTTCCTAGGGTTTTTTCCCAGGTGGAGTGGAGTCTTTGTTTCTACCTTGCTTCTTGGCCTAGAACTTCAGGGCAATTTTCCTTAATACTTTCTTGTTACATTGTATCCAGATAGTTCTTTTGGTCATAATTTTCAGGTAGTTCAGCAATTCTTACATTGTTTCTTTGTAATCTGTTCAACAGATTAGTTGTTTCTAATGAGCAGTTTCAGATTCTCCTATTTTTTCTGCTTTTGAAAAATCTTGGTGTTTTATAATGCCATTCAATACCTCACACCAATTCTTGTTTCCAAGGAGTTACTTTCTTCTTAAAGATTTTATATTGGGGTAGCTAGGTTGCGCAATGGATAGAGCACCGGCCCTGGAGTCAGGAGTCCCTGAGTTCAAATTTGGCCTCAGACATTTAATATGTCACTTAGCTGTGTGGCCTTGGGCAAGCCACTTAACCCCATTTACCATGCAAAAACCTAAAAAAATAAGATTTTATATCTCGTTTTCTAATTGGTTAACTATTTTTTCAAAATTTTGATTGCTTTTTATTCTGCTAATTTTTCCTTGTTCTTATTTAATTTCAAATTTGGTTTGTTTTCTCTTAAGGATTTTTCTCTTTTTCAACTGGTTAACTTTTTTGATTATTTTCTTGACAAGATTTCTTTTTTTTCTATTTTTTTCTCATTCTCTCTGATTTGATTTTTTAATTCTTTTTACTTTCATCCAAGATTTCTTTTTGTGTTTGTGACCATTTGCCATTATTATTTCAGGTAGGAATGCTTTTTTTTCAATCTCACACTCCTTTGAAAATGATCCTAAATCTTCCTTCACACAAAGTTTCAGTGACTGAATACTTTTTTCTTTGCTTCTTCATCTTTATTTTATTTTATTATATTTTAGCAGATTATTATTATTATTATCATATTGTATTCTGAATTGTTCCTATTGTTACCCTAGCCCTCAACTCTTCTTCCTACTATTTACTTAATTCAATCTGGGGCCTCAAACTCATGTACACTTGTCTTCCTTCACTCAACCCCTGCCACACTATCCCCAAAATGTTCTTCCTCCCTATGGTAGTTTCTCCTCCCCGTCGCCAAACCTGGGGTCATGTCTGGAAAACCCTGCCATGCTTGACTCCCAGAAAGTCCATGGGGGGGGGGGGGGGGTCATTCAGTTGTCTCCCACTCAGCACCTACTTTTCTTTAGATGAAAGTTTGTGAGGGAAAAGTGGCTGAGGTGAGTGTCTTGAGGTCCCCACTGCTTCTCTCATGCATTTCCTGTTGGATGATTCAGTAGAGTGTCTCCACTTCCCTCAGGCCAAACCTCATCCTATTTCATTCTTCTCTGAGTTCGCTCAAGGGGTCCTAGGGTGTTACCCCTTTGTTTTTGTTGTTGTTCTTCCTTCATTTCATGGTGATTATCTATCACTTTGTGGAAGAAATCTGTAAGGTATGGACATTTCTATCTTACTCTGCCATTTTCTGAGGATGTCCCCCCTACCTGGTCTGATGAAAAAGAAGTTCCCCATCACCTTTTCTTTCTCCTGTACGCATCCACCTCCCACCTCCCACCTCCCTGATAGACCCTAAACTTCCCAGATTCCCCAGGGTACTATATTGTATTATATTCCAAGGGATTTCTCAGCTTTGTTCCCACTGAGACATAACATCCATTTCTTAGAATTCCCTTGGGCTCTTAATGATCTTGGGTTCTAGAGATTCTGATTCTCATGTAGGGTATGACCGCTGGGCAGACCCCTTCACTTTTCTTTAGCTTCCATCTAGAATTGAAAAGGAGTGGATTCTTTACTTCTCAATAGTCTTTCATCTCTACACCTGATGACTTTTGATGGTCTAGGAGTTAGTGACATTCAAGGATGTGGCTGTCGACTTCACCCAGGAGGAGTGGAGCCTCTTGGACCCTCATCAGAAGCAGATGTACAAAGAAGTCATGCTGGACAATGCCCAGAACCTGCTCTCTCTGGGTAAGGACGCTTCCCCTGGTAACACTGAGTCCACTATCAATGGGAATGTCTTCATTCCCTACTGTGCAGGATTTTGAGCAATTTAGAGAGAGGAGAGGGCAGGTCTCCTGCAATTTTGTCTTTAATCATCCAGAATTCTCACCAAGATGGTGAGAAAGGAAGGGAAGGGAATAAGTATTTGTTTTCACCTGCTGATCACCAGATGTTATGATGAGGGCTCTTTTTTTTTTTTTACACCATATTACGTCCCTTCATCGTGAAAATAACCTTCCAATTTAGGTGATATTATTATCCTCATTTGACAGGTGAAAAAGCTGACAAATGAAGGTTAAGTGATTTGACACACACCTTGTCACTGTCTGAGACTGTATTTTGACTCTGGCATTCCTCTGGCTAGGCCTGGGGTTCTCTCCACTGCATTAACTAGATTTCTAGATAATGGAAAGTGTGCGCTGCGTCCATCCTTCTATGGAGAAGTTGCGCCAATACTGACCACATTTCCTCATCCTGACCTGATTCCATCAACTTCTCCTCTACCTCCTGCCATAACCCTCATAAATAACTCCTCTGAGACTCTTCTTCAGGAGGCCTAGGACCCATCTGGTCTTCCTTTCATGTATGCTTCTGGCATTGCCAGAACTGCCAACCAAGAAAGAGCATTTGGCACAACTGTGGAGGTTGCCTGTAGAGAATCTCACCTGAAGAGAGAAAGACTCCCCAAACGAACAATACACAAGGTTTTTATATGGTTCAGGGACTGAGGAACAGAGGAGAGGAACTGGGTAAAATGTTCCTGTTTCCGGGCTTGAGGATAGTCTTGCACCTTAACTGTTTTTACCCTATTTTGGTAGGAGGTGTTTTTACCAGAATGGAACCTGTTAGGGTGGTGGGGATTAAAGTGAGGGGAGAGGACTGGACTATTGTGCATAACAACCTATCCTCTTTTGTGTTCCTTTCATTACAAGCACTAATGGGTGAGTCCAAGTTCCTATGTGTGAGTTTCATGGAGGGATCCTCAAAGTGCAGCAGCTTTGTGTATATAGTCCTTTCCAAAAGAGGACTAAATTTTAAATTTGTCTCCATCTTCATCCCAAATTGATTTCCCTGCCCAGGGCTTCCAGTTTCCAGACAAGATGTGATCTCTTCTTTTGAGCAAAGGGAAGTTCTATGGATGCTGGAGCAGGAAAGCCTAAATAGTCACTGTCCAGGTGAGTGACGTGAATTCAGGTATAGGACAGTGATGATGGTTGGGGTTCTATGTATTAAAGCGAAGCAAGTGTGGAATTTGGAGGCTGTAACACCTGCCTTGGAATTCTTTTTTCAGATATTTCCTGACAGTTCCTTCTTGGGTCAATCCCTGAACTACTGAGTCTCACTTTCTCCATACTTTCAACTCCCTTCCATGGATCAATCTGTGACCCTAAAAGAAAGGCATTGCTTGGGATTTGGCAACAGAGAATTCTTTTGAAAATGCAAAAAAGAAGGGGCAGCTAGGTGGAACAGTGGATAGAGCACCAGCCCTGGAGTCAGGAGTACCTGAGTTCAAATCCAGCCCCAGACACTTAATAATTACCTAGCTGTGTGGTCTTGGGCAAGCCTCTTAACCCCATTTGCCTTGCAAAAACCTAAAAAAAAAAAAGAAAAGAAAAGAAAATGCAAAAAGGGAATGAGGTCAGTTCTTTGGGCTCTTTCCTAATCTTTCTTCTAGTCAATAAACATTTAAGTGCCCATAATAATGTCCAAGACCCTGAGAAAAAGCACCAAACACATCAGTAGATGTACGGGTCTTTCCCTGCTCCCGTGTTCCTTAAATTCCAATGGAGCAGGGAAGAGGCCAACAAGCATATAGAAACCCATGATGGACAGGATAGAAGTCAAACTAGTTAAGAGACAGATGACCCCAAATTTAAGGAGGATTGAAAAATGCTTATCGTGGAATGGGGGCTCTGCTTGGCCACCAGGGAATCCAGGGAGAACCTTCTAGGAACAGGGATAGGCAAGGGAATAACCATGGAGTCTGTGTTTGAAAATCCTGTCCCAGAACAGGAAGGAGACCCATACCACTGGATTCTAGCATATATGGGGAAACAAGGTGAAAGAAGACTGTCAGTATAGAGGAAGGGCTGGAGAAAAAGTGTTTTAGTAGCTCTAGATAGGGTTTTATATTTAATCCGTTTGCTGGGGAGTCACTGGGACTCAGTGAGCATGTGGTGTTAAGGTCAGGTGAGAATTTTGGGAAGAAGAATTTGACAATGGGGTTAACCTGAGGCAGCTGGACCACTGCAACCTCTTACAAAATCTCAGATGTGACGTGACCATGGTCAGACACAAGAAAGTGACAGTATTGAGAGAAAAAGGGATATATGTGAAAGATGTCACCAAGGTAGAATCAAGTGGACTTTGCAAGAGTTTGAGGATGTGGTTCAGCAGTGGGAATGTGAGAGAGTTGATGAGTATTGCATTGCATTGGACTATTGGGAGATGCCTTAGCATTAGGAATACAAGAAGATGGGAGGGTTGGCATACATAGAATGAGTTTCCTTTTGGAATTGGTGAAGTAGAAATAGGACACAATAATGGAACTAAAATCTAGAAAAAAGAATATTGAGAAAACGAAGAGATTGACAATGTCATAGGCTGCAGAGAAATCTAAAAGGATCAGAATAAGAATATCCATTGAATTGTGGCCATTTGAGAAATTAATATTTTTCTTTTTTTATTTGACTTCAAAATACACAAATTAAGTATAAATGGTAATTGAAAGGTATATTCTGTACATAGAGAAAGAACTGAGAATTAGAAATATCTATAGAATATTTTCACATAGTTATACCAGTTTGTGTGTAATTGGGCATCATATAATGCACTGGGGCCTCAGGGAAGAAAAGAAAAAGAAAAAAGGAAATACAAGGCCAAGGAGGTGAACACAATTTGGAAAATGTTACCTCTATCTGTTAAGCAATGAAATAGAAGAAAGATTATTGAATGCAATCTCATGGGGATACATGGATCAAGTAAGAGTGGTTCAAAGATTAAATTGAACTGGTTTTATTTATTTAGTCAATGTGGAAGAGTGAAATTTAATTTAAAACAATGGAAAACTCTGTTGAATATTATACCAAGGTAGATGAGAATTTGAATGAGATTATGTGGCAGCTAGGTAGCAAAATGGATTAGAGAACATTGACAATTTTCACACATAAAAGGATTTTCTTTAGCAAACAAGGAGAATCTTTTCATCTGATAAGGAGTCAAAAAGGTGAAGAATGTTTTTGTTTTCTCTGAGATTGGGTAGATAATTCTTGAAAATGTCCAGTTTTTTTAAATTTTATTTCATTTTTTATTTTCATTTTTATTTCATTTTATTTCATGTCATTTTTTCAATCATATAATATGAAAATTTTTCAACAACAGCCATGTGTATATTTGTGTTACAATATTTTCTTTCACTCTCCCTTCCCATCTCCCCCCCCATCAATGAACAGCCTAGTGAACACTGTACATGTACATTTGTGTTTAAAAGGTTTGAATATTGGCAATTTTCTGCATGAGGAATTATGTTTGTCCTTGTCTTTAATTTTGGAAGAAGACTATGACATCAGGGATTTGATGTTATGACAAGCCTGTGAATTTCATTTGAGTGATGCTAAGACACCAGTACCACTTGCTCCTCCAAAACTATCTAGGTGTTAGCTCATTATTTACATTGTGATTATCACAAAACTCTCAAGAGAATGCCTGCCTCACAGGTGTAGTTGGTGTTTATTGTTGGGATCCAGTGGGTTTATTTGTCCAACTCTTTATAAAGTAGATCATCCTTAGGATATAAGCTAATGCCATTTTAAACTGATAGGTTGTCTCCACTTAAGATTGAAGTTTGGGACTTTTTTTTTGGGGGGGGGGAACAAATAGTTGATGAGTTTAGAATCTACTAGCGCTGGGAAGGGGCAGTAATTTGTGTTTATTTGTTTTCCTGTTTAGTTCTTTCAGAAGAAGAGCTCAGACTTGAAATGAAGGAGAATATTGGAAAACTAAGCCTTCCTGTGAAAACAACTCACAAAAAAAGTGTCATGAATGACAGTGTCTGTGACTTCATGTGGAGAGAATTTGGCATTACACATGAGAGAATCCAAACTGGAGAGAAAACCCAGGATTTTAATCAATGGGGAAAGGTTTTTTCATTGAAGGACTCTCTTGTTAAACATCAGAGAATCCACACTGGAGAGAAACCATATGAGTATAATCAGAGTGGAAAGGCTTTTACTACCAAGATGAGTCTTACCGTACATCAGAAAATTCACACTGGAAGGAAAGTTTATGAATATAATCAGTGTGAAAACTCTTTTTTCATTGAAGGAGACTCTTGTTAAACATCAAAGAATCCACAATGGAGAGAAATCCTATGAATGTAATCAATTTGGAAAGGCTTTTGCCTTGAAGGATTCTCTTGCTAAGAGAGAGAAACCTTATGAATGTAATCAATGTGGAAAGACTTTTACAGTTAAATCCCATCTTACTACACATCAGAGAATCCACACAGGAGAAAAATTTTATGAATGTAATCACTGTGGAAAGGCTTTTTCATTGCAGGGCACTTTTATTAAACATCAGAGAATCCACACTGGAGAGAAACCTTATGAATGTAATCAATGTGGAAAGACTTTTACAGTTAAATCCCATCTTACTACACATCAGAGAGTCCACACTGGAGAAAAAGTTTATGAATGCAATCAATGTGGAAAGACTTTTACAAGCAAGTCATATCTTACTAAACATCAGAGGGTCCACACTGGAGAGAAACCTTATGAATGTAATCACTGCGGAAAGGCTTTTTCATTGAAGGGCACTCTTATTATTCACCAGAGAATCCATACTGGAGAGAAACCTTATGAATGTAATCATTGTGGCAAGGCTTTTACAAACAAGTCTTATCTTACTGTGCATCAGAGGATCCACAATGGAGAGAAACCTTATCAATGTAATCAGTGTGGAGAGGCTTTTTCTTTGAAGGAGACTCTTATTAAACATCAGAGAATCCACACTGGAGAGAAACCTTATGAATGTAATCAGTGTGGAAAGGCTTTTTCATTGAAGGGCACTCTTGTTAAACATCAGAGAATTCACACTGGAGAGAAACCTTATGAATGTGATAACTGTGGAAAGGCTTTTTCATCAAAGAGCACACTTATTAAACACCAGAGAATCCACACTGGAGAGAAACCTTATGAATGTAATCAATGTGGAAAGACTTTTACAAACAAGTCCTATGTTACTATACATCGGAGGATCCACACTGGAGAGAAACCTTATGAATGTAGTCAATGTGGCAAGTCTTTTTCATTGAAGGAGACTCTTGTTAAACATCAGAGAATCCACACTGGAGAGAAACCTTATGAATGTAATCAATGTGGAAAGGCTTTTACAAGCAAGTCATATGTGACTATTCATCGGAGGATCCACACTGGAGAGAAACCTTATGAATGTAGTCAATGTGGAAAGTCCTTTTCATTGAAGGAGACTCTTGTTAAACATCAGAGAATTCACACTGGAGAGAAGCCTTATGAATGTAATCAGTGTGGAAAGGCTTTTATTCAGAGGTCCCATCTTACTGATCATCAGAGAATCCACTCTGGAGAGAGAGCTTATTAATGTAATCACTGTGGAAGGGTTTTCACACACAAGTCCTATCTTACTATACATCAGAGGAGCCACACTGCAGAGAAACCTTTTGCACGTAATCAGTGTGCAAGGATTTTTTTCATTGAAAAGTACTCTTACTAAACACCAGAAAACCCATTCTGGAGAGAAACCTTATTATGCATGCCATATGGAAAAGCTTTTACTTGGAGGACCCATCTTACTACACATCAGAGAATTCACATGGAGGATAAACCTTATTTTTTTTGGTCAATGTAGAAATATTTTTACATTGAAGGAGAGACTCTCTGCACATCAGAGAATTCACCCTGGAGAGAAATCTTATGAATAAAATCAATGTGGAGAGACAATTCCATGAAATTCCAGTCTTAAGAAACATTAGAGAATTGACACTAGAAAAGACCTTTGTGTTTGGAGTCAATGTGGAAAGTTTTTACATTGAGGGAGAGATTTACTGCACATCATCAAATCCACACTGTAGGGGCCGCTAGGTGGCGCAGTGGATAGAGCACCGGCCTTGGAGTCAGGAGTCCCTGGGTTCAAATCCGGCTCAGACACTTAATAATTACCTAGCTGTGTGGCCTTGGGCAAGCCACTTAACCCCTTTTGCCTTGCAAAAAAAAGCACCTAAATCTACACTGTAGACAAACCTTCTGAATGTGATCCTTGTGGAAAAGCTTTTTCATTGAAAGGCACTCTTGTTAATTAGAGAATCCCCACTGAAGAGAAATTTTATGAATGTATTCAATGTGGAAAGGCTTTTACATATAAGGAGAGATTTACTGCCCATCAGAGAATTCACAATGTGGAGAAACCTTATCAAAGTATGCTGAGTTTCCTAATCTAGCATTTTGTCTTATTTTTAATTAAAGATTTTATTTATTTTGAGTTTTACAATTTTTCCCCCAATCTCACTTCCCTCCTCCTACCCCCCCCAGAAAGCAATTTGTCAGTCTTTCCATTGTTTCCATGGTTTACATTGATCCACATTGAGTGTGATGAGAGAGAAATCATATCCTTAAGGAAGAAACATCAAGTTTAAGAGATCAGACAATGAGATATTAGGTTTTTTTTCTAAATTAAAGGGGATAGTCCTTGAAGTTTGTTCAAACTCCACAGTTCACACAGCCCCAAATTGCACTGATGAAATAAGCATGTCCATCAAGGTTAATCATCACCCCCATGTTGCTGTTAAGGTATACAGTGCTAAACTAGCATTTTGATAAAGGACATAACTTGATGTTCTCAAAAACACAATGTCTTCAGAATAAGAAAAAAACAGCATTATGGGAATTGGAGGAAAACACGTGATTAAGAGAAGACACCAGACTTTGCACAATGGAGTATAATTTCAGGCAAACTTGGGGGGAATTTTATACCTCCCATAGGCTACCAAAGACCACCTTTTCAGCCTACATTGAGAGCTCTGCAGGTGACGGTCAAGAACCTCTTTAATATGAGATGAATTCTGTCTCCTGATTGTTGTGAATGGATCATGGTGATGATAAAGGGATTCCAAGAAACCTGAGGCTGAGCAAAACACTTGTGTAAATAAGAAAAGCAGCCACTACTTTGTTGGTAAGGAGTTTTGTAATTTCTTTCTGAAAAGTAATTTTTGCAAAGTCAAAGCACAGTTCATTGACTCTTTTAGAACATAGAAACTGCTAGGTTTTGTGAAATCCTGATTATTTTTCTACAGTATTCAATTTTTCCCTGTGTTTTAAAAATATTTTTTGTTTAACCCAGGAATTTTGAAACTTGGCTATGACATTCTTTTTTTTTACAAGGCAAATGGGGTTAAGTGGCTTGCCCAAGGCCACACAGCAAGGTAACTATTAAGTGTCTGAGGTGAGATTTGAACTCAGGTCCTCCTGACTCCAGGGTCGGTGCTCTATCCACTGCGCCACCTAGCCGCCCCTTTTTATTTTCTTTTGCTTGTTTTTTGAAACTTTAGGAAATGCATTAGCTGTTTTGCTGAATTCAGGAAATTGCAGGTACTCCTCCCCCAGACTTGAAAAATCTCTAACTTTCATCCAATTAGAAATCAGATTTCCTAATATCTTAATATTTCCTTTTTATTAATTGACCTTATATGATAAATTATTTTTACAGTTTGTATATCTGCTCCTTTGCCTAAAGAGAAGGTACCAAAGCAATCCCTTGCTGAGTTCCCCAAGCCCAAATGGAAATGGAGAATTCACAAGATCCTTTGCTATCACAAAGGGCACGTTATTCTTTTTTATCTATATTAAGGGGGAAATTACCAAAGAAATACTTTAGAGTTTATACATGTTTACAAAATATGGAGTGGGGAGGAGTATAGGACAGAAGACAGAGCACTGCAGTGGAGAAGGCATTGCAATAGAAGGAGGGCCGGGCTTAGGGAGGAGAGGCAAACAGGGTCCTGGAGTACTGACCCTGGGTGAGATTGGAGAATCCTGGGAGCTTCTGGGTTTGCACAGTATGGAGCTTTTGAACATCCTCTTCTGTAGCCTAATTCTTAATTTCATCTCATGCAAATCCCATCAGAGGCTGACTTTCTAAGTCCACAGTCACATCGCCATCTAGAAGTCAAACAACACAAAAGGAGACAAGTTCAAAGCCTGATGATAACATTGACAATGATATATATTGAAAACCTGAAAGAACTTTGCCAAATGAAATGGACTGTTTTCAATGATTTCTGCCTTCTCTTGACCCAGAACCATGACCTCCTCCAGCTGTCACTGATCTTCTAGACTGATGGCAGTCAAAGCAGATCAAGTCCTTCTCATCCATTGGCCTTTCATTCCTCATATTCTAGCTGCTCATCCCATCACCTCAAAGTCCAATTTGAAGTGCATTTTGGTCTTGTAGAGGGTCCCACAGGATAGTTACAGTGGGAGAACACATCTGCCTCAGTCTCAAACTGGATCTACACTTCCAAGGGGTCCATGCCTTCCCAGGTTTCCCAAGATCCATCTGCTGCCAGCTGCTCAAAGCACAGGCCCCATTCCTTTCAGGGGAGCTGGGGCTAAAGGTTTAGCAGGACAGGAGGATGAGGGAGAGAGTCTGGGAGGGAGGGAAGGGGTGGAGGATTGGAGAGGAGGAGCTCTCAGAGTTGAGCAGCCTGGTGGATGGGGGCCAAGGTGGGATTTCAGCACTGGTGACAGGATTTGGAGTAGGGGAGAAGTATAGGACAGAAGATGGGAGCATTACAATAGAAGGAGGGCAGGGCTTAGGGAGGAGAGGCAATCAGGGTCCAGGTGTTCTTGCCCTGGGTGTGATTGGAGAATCCTGGGAGCCTCAGGGGTTGCACAGCCTGGAGTCTTTGAACTGGGAAGACCCTCCCAGAGGGGCTGGTAGGTAGCAGGAAGTCTTTGAACTGAGCCTGCTTTGCCTTCCCTGGGTCTCAGATCCCTGTCCTTTCTTCCCTGGATGCTGAGATCACTCTGCCTTCCAGAAGCCAGGCCTGTGCTTGCATATCCCAGGTAGGTCTGAGCTAGAGCTCCCTTCCCCTCACCCCGTTTCCTATCTTTTGCTGGCTTCCCTTGCCATGGAGTCTCATCCTCATCATTTGGCCAGCTTGTGAGTGCCCACCATGTCTGCTGGGAGCACCCTCCCTTCTCAAGCCTGGCCACTAGATGAGCTTCCCTTCTCCATTCCCTTCTTTTCCAGACTCTTAATCATTTCCCAAACTTCCTCTGTAATCCTCCTCAGATTTACGATTGGGTCACATTTTCCCAGACTTCACACTTTGCCTCCAGGAATCAGGGAGTCCTAAATGTAGTCTTTGTGTCAGGTCCCAGGTGTCCTGTCTCCTTGTCCCCAACTCTTGAGTAGAGATTCAGTTTTCCTGCCTTCAGAGAAGGGTCCTATGAGGATCCAGGATCCTTCTTGCCCCCCTGGACCCCACCTTGGACACAGTCCCTTAACCGTTTTCTTGTCCCCTCCCCATCAGAACTCTTGAATCTTGGCCTGCTTCCCCCGCAGATCCCCAATGTGTCTCCCTATCTCCAGTTTCCAAGAAGAGGTTCTATCAGGAGTACCACTATCCTCCCCTGCTACTCCTTAAACCTTAGGACTCAGTCATTCTGTTTTTCAGGTCCAGTGTCTACCTGGCACCCATCATTCAGTCCTTGAATGCTCCCTGTTAGAAAATCTTATCTCCCAGACCATATTCCTGCTCCCCATACCCAGGCCTCCTTCCCTGCCTCAACTTCTCTTTTTTTTTGAATTGATAATTTATTTTTCCAATTTCATGCTTTGATAGTTTTTCAACATTAGTCTGATAAAAGTCGTCACGTACATTTGTGTTTAACATATTTGCATATTAGTCATTTCGTTCAAAAGGAATTAGAACTAAAGGAAAAGAAACAAAACCATGAGATAGGAAGGAAATAGAGAAGAGAAGTTTTAAAAAAAAGTGAATTGTATACATTTAGATTCTGTGGAGATCCCCACCCCTACCTGGTTGTGGGTGGCATTGTCCAGAAGGGCTCTCTCAAGGTTGTCCTTGATCCCTGGACTGCTGGAAGGAACTGCAGCCCTCATAGTTGATCAATTCACAATTTTGTTGTTAATTCCTTCAATGTTATCTGCTTCTGTTCCCTTTGCTCAGCATCAGTTCATGGAATTCTTTGGATTCTTCTCTAAAGTCTGATCACTCATTTTCATATGGAACAATGGTACTCCACAACTTTAATAATCCCTAACTTGTTCATCCATTCCCCAATGGATGGGCATTCCCTCAGTTTCCCATTCTTTGCCACCACAAAAAAAGATTTCCTTTCTCAACTTCTTTCAGTCCCCTCAGGCTTGTATTCTAGACTGTTCCCCTGGTCTTTTCCTTGTAGTTTCATTCCAGAGTCTCTGCATCCTCAGCTTTCCTTGGTTTCTGTAGTTTACATCATGTTTAAGGGACTGGTGGGAAGGCAAAAGACCTGTTGGAGGGAGAGCTCTGCCTCAGGAGTCACTGAGGTGCTGCCTGGTTCTCCCATCTGGGATCCCAAGCTCCCCCTGCATTTGTAGAAGCCTGAGGAGAGGAGGAGTATGAAGAATAGCATTAAATGGGTGAGGAATGCAGGGCCTGGCCTTTGTAACTCCAGTAGGACCTTACCCTTTATCAATGCCTGGAGGCCAGTCTCCTGCCTCTGAAGAGGCAGCAAATCTTTCCCTCTTCCCACCCCTCCTGACATCCTTCTTCCTCCCCTTCTGAGTCTGCAGAAGCCCCAGGCCTGGCCCCAGCAGGTCCTGAGTCAAATCCAGATGCCAAAGTTGGAGAGAACTTGGAGCAGTTTTAATATTAAAGGTTGACAAACAGCAGTTTTCCAGAATATGACCCGAAAAGTAGTCATCCCAGGACTAAGATTATGGAAGGGACTTTCCAGGTCTCTAGACTGCCTCGGGCTTAGAATGAGGAAACCTTTCCTGGTTAGGAGTAAGCTCTGATAATAGAGCTTTAGCTGTGGTTACCTTTATGGATCTGTCAAGGGTGGGAGAATCAGGACCGCCAGGCACATGAGGACCAGGAAAAAGATCCAGGAACTTGAGCAAATGGAGTCACTTTGGACCTTACTATCTTTGCAGGAATCCTGTATCCGTGGGAATGGACCCTGGGAATCTCAGACCCCAACTTCAGGTGAGTGCAGTCTTATCTCCAAACTACTCCAAGGAGGAGCATCTGGGTGGTCAGGATGACAGTGTAGCCACTGCCTACTTGAGTTCGGGTCTGCCTGTGAGGAATCCTTATACTGACCCAGGGATGGCAGGGGTGGAAAGAAAAGAAAAAAAAATTGTTTTAAAGTTTTGCAAGGCAAATGGAGTTAAGTAGCTTGCCCGAGGCCACAGGGCTAGGTAATCATTAAGTGTCTGAAGCCGGATTTGAACCCAGGTACTTCTGACTCCAAGGCCACTGAGCACTGGCCGCCCCCTAAAAGAAAAGTTTTTTGAAGTTACAACACCTAAGAAACTGGTAGGTAAAGAGAGACAGAGACAACAGAGCAGTCAAGCAGAGTTGACTGGGCCAGAAAGTCAGAGGCCACTCCAGCCCTGAACAGAGATCCTGCCCAGATTTTTAGAGTCTCTTTATCCTGAGGGCAAAAGGTGAATTCCTTCCCTACTTTTGGACCTGAAGTTAGGTCCAGGGTTGAAGCCTAAGGTCAGGGTAGAAATTTTACCTTAAACAATGAAACATCTCCAGAGTAGGGAACCTCCAGTCAATTTAATGAGATTTAGGAGCCTTTAAGATTACAAATTTTGTTTTTGTTTCCTTCATCACTCTCTGCTGATCTTGTCAATTTACATCTCAAGAGCAAGAAACCTCTACCCACTTTAACAAAATTCACCACCTTAAGTTTATAAATTTGCTTTCTGCTACTTCACAATTCTCTTCATCTTTCCCTGCCTCATTAGGAGTACAGATTCAGTCTCAGACACTTGCCTCTTACTAGCTGGGTCACTTTGGGCAAGTCATTTAACCCTGATTGCCTTTGATCCAGGACCATCTCCAATCATCCTGATTCATGTCTGGCCCCTGGACCCTATGACTCTAGAGGAGAAAGTGAGGCTGGGGACTTAGCACAGCCCCTCCTCACTCAAATCCAACTCACGTTCTTGTCATGGCATCACCTCCTTGATGTCTTGGTCTTCTCCCAGAATGAAGAAGAAACATCAGACCGATATGAGTAACCAAATCATTTCTGTAGACATAAAGGAGTGTTCATGAAGCTGGCAATGCCTTCTTGGATCTTATGGATCATTTCCTTACCAAAAAATAGGTTTGAAATTGAATCTCTTAGTAACCAAACTACCCTGTTCACTTCGGTGTTTTAAACTGTTTCATGGGGCCCTTGGGGTCTTCAGTATTGAGGCCCCCTACCCAAAACTGGTTTCTACCCTGTTGTTTTTAAGTCCTCTCCTATTACACTCAACTTTCAAGGACCACTTCAGTCATGAATTGCCTTTTTTGGGAATTTTTTTGGGGGTTTTTTTTGTTTTGTTTTTTTTAGTTTTTACAAAGCAGTGGGGGTTACACAGCTCAGTTATTATAATGTGTCTGAAGCTGAATTTGAACTTAGTTCCTTCTGATTCCAGGGCTCTTGCTCTAGCCACTGTGCCACCTAGCTGCCCCAGTGAATTGACTGCCTGCCTAGCATTGTGTACACACACAAACTGATATCCTCACACCTCCCCACAATCTTTGAGTGGCCTCTGGCTTTCTGGCCCAGTCAACTCTGCTAGACTGCTCTGTTGTCTCTGTCTCTCTTTACACCTACCATTTTGTTAAGTGTAACTTCTTTTAAAGTAGTCTGAGAGAAATTATACATGGGCAACACTGCAAACCATTTCCATATTAGCCTTTTTCTCCCTATGCCATCCTCTTGGCCACAATATTCCATCATGATCCCACAACAGTTTCTTTTCCCCAATTGCTGGGCATCCTCTTGTTTTGTCAGGCAGAACAAAAAGAGATTCCAGAAATGTTTTTGTATAATTTGATCTTTTTCCCTTTTTAAAAAACTGTCTTTAGCCTCTAGAGCTGGCAGTGGTATTGCTGGATCAACAGATAGGCAGAGCTCTGTAGCCCTTGGGGAAACATTCCAAATTAGTCTCCTGAATGGTTGGATCAGTCCACAGCTCCACCAACAGGGCATCCGTGTCCCAATTTTCCCACTTCACTTCCCCATTTCTCAATTTCACTTCCTCTTGTGTCTGATAGAGATGAGATGGTACCTTACAGTTGTTTTAATTAGCAGTTTTCTAATCAGTAGTGATTTAGAGCAGGTTTCACATGACTAGAGACAGTTTTGATTTCTTTGCCTGAAAACTGTCGGTACTCTGTGGTGATTTCTCAGTTGGTGAATGAGCTGTAGTTTTGCTAATTGCACTTCTCTCTATCGTTGAGAAACAAGGACTTCAGTAGAAATATCTGTTACAAATGTTTTTCCTAGTTTTCTCCTTTCCTTTTGATTATGTTTTGTCTAAAAGCTTTTTAATTTTATATAATCAAAGTTGTCTGTTTGATTTTTGTATTGCTCTTTTTGCATTGGTCTTAAATTCTTCCTCTATCCATAGATTGATAAATAAACAACTCGAGACTTGCCTCATTTGCTCAGTAGCAGGATTTATGAGCAAACCATGTGCCCATTTTGACCTTCTCTTGGTATCAAGTGTGAGATGTTGTTTAGGCCTAGTTCCTGCCCTGCTGTTTTCATGTTTTTGGAACAGTTTTTTGTCAAATGATGTTTTTGTTCTGAAAGCTTGGATCTTTGTCTCTATCATCTACTAGATGACCACAGTCATTTATAATATTGTAATGTTTCCCAATCTATTCCCCTGATCTATTTTTTAAGCAGAGATTGTTTTGATAATTATTATCTTATAATACAGCTTGAGATCTAATATGGCCAGACACCCTTTCCTTGACATTTTTTTCATTGATTGCCTTGATATCCTTGATATTTCGTTCATCCAAATGAACTTGGTTATTATGTTTTCCATTGCAATAAGACAATTTATTAGTATTTAATTGTGATAATGTTTAATAAACAGATTAACTAGGTAAAATTCTCAATTTTTATTATGATGTTTTTTCCTTCCTATGAACAGAAAGTATGTTTTAATCATTTAGCTATGAGTTTATTTTTATAAAATGCATTTTATGATTATTTTCAAAGAGTTCCTGTGTCTCTTGTCAGGTATACTCTAAGGAATTTTAGCCTGGTTATTTTATTTATTTGTTTGTTTGTTTGTTTAGTAAGGGTGTGGAGTTAAGTGACTTGCCCAAGGCCACACAGCTAGGTCATTATTAAGTGTCTGAGGCCACATTTGAACTCAGGTCCTCTTGACTCCAGGGCTGGTGCTCTATTCACTGGGCCACCTAGCCGCCCCGGTGAACATATATTAAATGATCTATAGCAAAATAGAATAATATTGCTGACACAGTGTAATTTCCTAATTTTCTATTTGATTAAATCATAATTGCTGCTCCTGGCTATTTTTTTAATTTAATAAATTCTTCTACTCTTTATTTTCTTGGCTGTGAATCTCTTATTTTGTACATCAATTCATCTCATTTACCTTCTAAGCTACAATTTTACTTTTATACCCATATATACAAACACATATGTATATATTTGTATTTATTCATATATATATATATTATATATATGGATATGGATATATGAGAAAGCAAGGAAACAGCTCTACTCATCCTCCCCTATTAGGTTCTTCTTTATCAGTTTTTTTCCTTTTATGTTTCATTTTCATAATTACTCCTTTCCATATTTTCCTTCTTACTTTTATTTTTGAGAATCATTCCATCATAGTCAGCTCAGTTCAAGCTTATTTTTCAAACTATTCAAATAATGATTAGTCATAATAGTACTAATATTTTCACACCTTATAAATAAACAATTCGATCTTAGATCCCATATAAGATCTTTAATGTTTACCTTATTTTTCTCCCAGATGTTCTGTGTCATATTTCCCTTATGCTCTGGAGTTGTTTTCACAACAGCCTTAAAATGAGGATGTTAATTTTCCTTTTTTATTTTATGTTGAGGATTATGCTTTGCAGAGTAAGTTAACCATGGTCATTATCTCAGTTCTTTTGTTCTATGCACTATAACATTCCATGAACTTGGGTCCTTCAATGTAATAGATGTTATGTCTTATCTAAAACTTATTGTAGCTTCAAGATATTTACATTGGGTTTTTCTTGTTGCTTCCAAAATTTTTTCCTTAGCCTGGAAGCTTGGAAAATCATCCCTGAAATTGCTGTACGTTTTCCTCGTAGGAATCTCTTTTCCAGAATAGTGACTTTTCTAATGAACTGATTCACATTCTCTTGTTATTATCATTTTTGTTCTTTTTGTTTTTGGTTTTATTTTGTGATCTTTTGTAATGTCATTAGTTTCCCCTTGTCCAATTCTGTTTTTCAAGGAATTATTTTCTTTCTTAAGTTTCTGATTCTTTATTTCCAGTTCTCAGACTTTCTATTCATCATTTTCTTGATTATTTAAGATTAGTCTTAATTTTTTCTCATTTTATTTTTATTTCTCTTAATTGACTTCTTTTTTTATTTTAAGGTTTTTGCAAGGCAAAGGGGGTTAAGTGGCTTGCCCAAGGCCACACAGCTAGGTCATTATTAAGTGTCTGAGACCGGATTTGAACCCAGGTACTCCTGACTCCAGGGCCAGTACTTTATCTACTACGCCACCTAGGCGCCCCTAAATTATCTCTAATTAAGGTGTTACCCAGGTTGTTCTCTAATGAGCTGTTTCAGGTTCAATCCGCCTTGCCCAATTCTAGTTTTCAAGGAGTTATTTTCTTTAAGATTTTATATATCTTTCAAATGGATTCACATTTTTCAAAATTTTTTTATGGCTTTTTCGCTATTTTTTCATTCTTATTTGATTTTAAAATTCCTATTTCTCATAATAACATGGGAGTGATGATCAATTTTACTGGACTTGTTCATTCCAACAATACAATAATCAGGGACAATTTTAGGGCACCCTTGATGGAAAATACCATCTGTACCCAGAGAAAGAACTGTGGAGTTTAAACAAAGACCAAAATCTATTACCTTCAATTTTTTTTTATAAAAAATGTATCTTATATTTTATTTTCTCCTCAAGGATATATTTCTCTCCCAATACATTCAATTTCGATCAATGTATAGCATGGAAAGAATGTAAAGATTACCAGACTGCCTCATGGGGGGGGAAGGGAGGGTGGAGGAAAGATTTGTAAAATTCAAAACCTTACAGAAACATATAATTGGAAAATAAATAAAATATTAATTTTTTAAAAATTCCTATTTATTTTCCTCCTAAAGATTTTCTTTGTCTTTTTCCAATTTGTTTTTTTATTATTTTCTTCTTGAAATGCTTTTATTCTTTTCCTGATTTTTCTCATTCATTCTGATTTGATCTTTGAATTCTTTTTGATTTTCATCCAAGATTTCTTTTTGTATTTGTGTCTCTTTGCCATTATGCTTTAGTGTTAGAGTGGCTTAAACCTTGCACTCTTCCTCTTAATATGATCCCAAATCTTCTTTCACACCAAGTAACTATGGATGATTGAGCTTTTTTTCTTTGATTATCCATTTTATCTTTATTCGATTTGATTTTTTTAACAGCTTAATATTATGATTATGTTTTGATTCTGAGCTGTATTGTTGTCAGAGTCCTCAGCTCGTTTTACTATTGTTTGCTGAATTCTGTTTGGGGACTCATCCTCAGGGTCTCATTTTTCTCTCCACTCAGTCCCAGTCTCAGTATCCCAAAAATGTTCTTTCTTTCTGTGATAGTGGCTTCTCCTTCCCCATGACTCCTTCTAGACTTCTAGATGGCGGGGGGGGGGGGGGTCCTTTAGTCATCCCCCACTCAGAGTCTATTTTGCTTTAGAGGAAAGGTTGTGAAGGAAGAGTGACTGAGGTGAGTGTCTCGAAGTCTCCACTGTTTCTCTCAGGGTTTCTGATTGGATGCTTTAGTGGGTGTTCTCTTGAGTTCACTCAAGTTTTCCTGCTGGGAATTTACCCCTTTATTTCAGTGTGTCTTCCTTCATTTCATTATGATTATCTATCAATTTGTGAAGGAAATCTGGCAAGCCCAGACATTTCTATCATATACTGCCTGTCATCTTCTCTGGATTCCCCTTCTGTCAGGTCTGATGAGCAAGATGTTCCCTGTCACCTTCACTCTTTCTCCTGCATACATCCACCTCCTACCTCCCAGGTAGACCACAAACCTTCTCCCAGCTTCCCCAGGTTGATGCATTATATTCCAAGGGATGTCTCAGGTTTGTTCCCACTGACATATTACATACATTTCTCAGAATTCCCTTGGGCTCTTAATGTCCTTGGGTTCTAGAGCTGACTCTGGCTCTCATGTAGGGCATTAACGCTGGGCAGATCCCTTTTCTGTGCTTCAGCTTCCATCTAGAGTTGAATAGGGCTGGGCCTTTTACTCCTCAAAATTCTTTCATCTCTACACCTGATGACTGTTGATGATCTAGGACTTGGTGACATTCAAGGATGTGGCTGTGGACTTCACCCAGGAGGAGTGGAGCCTCTTGGACCCTCATCAGAAGCAGTTGTACAAGGATGTCATGCTGGAGAATGCCCAGAACCTCCTTTCTGTGGGTAAGGATCCCTCCTCTGGTAACACTGAGTCTACTGTCAGTGGGAATATCTGCATTCCCTACTGTGGAGGGTTTGGAGCAATTTAGAGAGAGAGAGAGAGGAAAGGGCAGGTCTCCTGCAATTCTGTCCTTAATCTTCCTTCCTTTTGCCCTAAAATGCTCACCAATGTGGTGGGAAAGGAAGGGAAAGGAATAAGCTTTGTTTTTCACCTGCTGCTTGCCAGACGCTATGCTGAGGACTTTCTATATGGCTTCATCCTGTTAATAAACTTCCAAGTTAGGTGATATTATCATCCCTGTTTGACAATTGAAGAAAATGAGGGAAATAGACTCTAGGTGATTCAGCACACAGCTAGTCACTATCTGAGACTGGATTTTGACTCTGGAATTCCTCAGACTAGGCCCAGGGTTCTCTCCACTGCACTAATTAAATTTCCAGATAATGGAGAGTGTGTGCCTAGTCCATCCTTTAATGAAGAAGTTCCACCAAGTCAAACATCCTCATCCCTGGCTGATTTCATCAGCTTCTCCCCCACCTCTGCCCAGAGCCCCCATAAGTAACTGCTCTGAGATTTTTCTTCAGGAGGCCTGGGATATACCCTTTCTTCCTTTCCTGTTGACTTCTGGCATTGCCAGGAACAGCAGATTGGTCAAGAAAGCATTTGGCACAACTTTGGAATTTGCCAGGAGAGAATCTCCCCTGAAGAGGCAAAGTCACTCCACATGCACATTACACAAGGTTTCTGTATGGTTCACAGATTACAGATAAGGGAGAAGAACTGAGCAAAATATTTGTGTTCCTTGGGCTTGAGAGTAGTCTTGCTTAACTTAACTTGCTTAACTCTTTTTACCCTATTTTGGTAGGAGGTGTTTTCACCAGAATGGACCCTGTTATAGGATGAGGGGGGTTTTAAGGTGAGGGGAGAGTATTGGACCATTTGGCATAGCAACCCATCCTTTTTTGGGGGACCTTGCATTACAAGGACTCATGGGTGAGTCCAAGCTCCTACATGTGAGCTTCGTGAAGGATCAATAGATGTAAGGTACTTTCCCTGCTCCCATATTACTTCAATCCTAGTAGAAACCCATCATGGACAGGATAGAAGTAGAAATAATTAAGAGAGGGAAGACCCCAAACTTAAGGAGGACTGGAAAAAGCATATTATGGAATATGGTCTCTGGTTATCCTTCAGAGAAGCTAGGAAGAGCAACCTCTAGTAATGGGATTGGCAATGAAATAACCATGGATTCTAGTGGTAGACCATCCTGTCCTCAGAACAGAAAGGAGGCCTTGAGAAAGTCACTTAACCCTGATTGTCTCACATCCAGGGCTATCTCCAGGCTGCTTGATTTATATTTAACCGTTGGTTCCAGGTGGCTCTAGAAAAGAAAGTCAAGCTACTAATTTGACATCACACGCTCTCAGTCAGATCCAATTCAATTGCTTGTCACGACATTACATTCTTCGTGTCTTAGAGGAAAAAAAGGAAAAACAAAAACAATGACAACAATTTTCACAAGTCAAGGGATTTTTGTTGTTGGGATCCAATGGGCTTATGTGTGCAACCATTCATAAAGGAAATTATCGTTAGGATATAAGGTAGTGCCATTTAAAACTGATGGGTTCCCTCCATGCAAGATTAAAATTTGGAGGGTTTTTTGGTTGGGGGGGGGGAATAAATAATTAATGAGTTTAGGTTCTGCCAGTGCTGGGAAAAGGAAATGAACATATGTGAGAATGTATAGAGTTGATACATATTTGTTTTCTTGTTTAGTCCTTTCAGAAGAGCTCAGACTTGAATTGAAGGAGAATATTAGAAAACTAAGCTTTTCTGTGAAAGAAACTCACAAGCAAGGCAGCATGAATGACAGTGCCTATGACTTCATCTGGAGAGAATTCAGCATCCCACATGAGAGAATTCCAACTGGAGAGCAACCTTATGATTTTAATCAATGGGGAATGGTTTTTTCATTGAAGGAGACCCTTCTTAAACATCAGAGAATCTACACTGGAAAGAAAACTTATGAATGTAATCAGGGTGGAAAGGCTATTCCTACCAGGAAAAGTCTTATTGTAAATCAAAAAATTCACACTGGAAGGAAACCTTATCAATGTAGTCAATTTGGAGGGACTTTTACAAGCAAGTCATATCTTATGATAAATCACAGGATCCACACTGGAGAGAAACCTTATAAATGTATGCAATGTGGAAAAGCTTTTACTAGGAGGACCTATCTTACTGTACATCAGAGAATTCACACTGAAGGAAAACCTTATGAATGTAAACAATGTGGAAAGTCTTTTACAAGCAAGGCATATCTTACTCCACATCAGAAGATCCACACTGGAGAGAAACCTTATGAATGTAATCAGTGTGGAAAGGCTTTTTCATTGAAGGGCACTCTTATTAAACATCAGAGAATCCACACTGGAGAGAAACCTTATGAATGCAATCAATGTGGAAAGGCTTTTACAAGTAAGTCATATCTTACTACACATCAGAGGTTCCACTCTGGAGACAAACCTAATGAATGTAATCAATGTGGAAAGGCTTTTACAAGCAAGTCAAATCTTACTGCTCATCAGAGAATCCACACTGGAGTGAAACCTTATGAATGTAGTCAATGTGGAAAGGCTTTTACAAGTAAGTCATATCTTACTACACATCAGAGGTTCCACTCTGGAGACAAACCTAATGTATGTAATCAATGTGGAAAGGCTTTTACAAGCAAGTCAAATCTTACTGCACATCAGAGAATCCACACTGGAGAGAAACCTTATGAATGTAGTCAATGTGGAAAGGCTTTTACAAGTAAGTCATATCTTACTGTACATCAAAAGATGCACACGAAAGAGAAACTTTATGAATGTAATCAGTGTGGAAAGGCTTTTAGTTTCAAGTCACGTCTAATTAAACATCTGAGAATTCATACTGGAGAGAAATCTTATGAATGTAATCAGTGTGGAAAGGCTTTTAGTTTCAAGTCACATCTAATTGAACATCAGAGAATTCATACTGGAATGAAACCTTATGAATGTAATCAGTGTGGAAAAGCTTTTACACAAACGGCCAATCTTACTAAACATCAGAGAATCCACACTGGAGAGAAACCTTATGAATGTAATCAATGTGGAAAGGGTTTTGCAAGGAAGTCATATCTCATTACACATCAGAGGATTCACACTGGAGAGAAACCTTATAAATGTAATAAGTGTGGAAAAGCTTTTACACAAATGGCCAATCTTACTAAACATCAGAGAATCCACACTGGAGAGAAACCTTATGAATGTAATCAATGTGGAAAGGCTTTTGCAAGGAAGTCATATCTCATTACACATCAGAGGATTCACACTGGAAAGAAACCTTATAAATGTATTCAGTGTGGAAAAGCTTTTCCAGAAAGGACCAATCTTACTAAACATCAGAGAATCCACACTGGAGAGAAAACGTATGAATGTAATCAATGTGGAAAGACTTTTTCAAGGAAGAAGAGACTTACTGCACATGAGAGAATTCACACTAGAGGAAAAAAAGTTCTGATCTGATTTCCCTAAATTTCATTGTGATAAAGGATAACTTGATGTTTTCAAAGACACAATGTCTTCAGAATAAGAAAAAGAACTGTTAGTGTTCTGGCAAATGGAAGAAAAGAATCCAGAATTTGTACAATGGAGTACAATTTCAGGTAAATTTGGCGAATTTTGTATTTCTCACAGGCCACTGATGAGCATGTTCTCAGCATACGTTGAGACCACTGCAGGTCACAATCTTGAACCTTCTCCTCGATATGAAATGCCTTCTGTCTCCTGGTTTTTGTGAAGGTTGTGGATTTAAAATATTTATATATTAGTCATTTTCTGCATGAGGAATTATGTTTGTCCTTGCCTTTCATTTTCAAAGAAGACCATGACATCAGGGAGGTGATGCCAAGAAAAGCCTGTGAATTGCATTTGAGCGAGAGGTTGGGAGTCACAAGTAACCTGTCTCGCTTTCTCCTTCAGAGTCACCTGGGTTTAAGCTCATGGCTTACATTGTACATATTATGACAATGTCATGAACGCCTGCATTACCAGGGTAGTTGATGTTTGTTGTTAGGATCCAATGGAGTTACATGTGCTATTCTTCATAAAGTTAATTATCCTTAGGGTACAAGCTAGTGCCATTTTAAACTGAATGGTGCTCACCATGTAAGATTCAAGTTTTGTGGGTTGGGGGGGATAAAAAGCTAACGAGTTTATGTTCTACCAGTTCTGGTAAGCAGAAATAAATATATATGAGTATATATAGTGTTTGTGTAGATTTGTTTTATTGTTTAGTTTTTTCAAAAGAAGAGCTCTGACTTGAATTGAAGGAGAGTATTGGAAAACAGCCTTTCTGTGAAAGAAACTCATAAGCAAAGTATTACTTCCTCTGTAATGCTTCCCAGATTGACCATTGAGTCACATTTCCCCTGACTTCAGACTTTGCCCACAGGAATCTGGGAGTTCTGAATGTAGTTTCCTTTCAGGTCCCAGGTGTCCTGTCTCCCTGTCCCCAACTCTTGTTTAGAGATTCAGTTTTCCTACCTTCAGACCAAGGTCCTGGGAGAAGCCAGGAGTCCTGCCTTCCTGTCCCCAGGGCCCCACTTTGCACAGTCCCCAAAAACTTTTTCCTGATCTCCCCCTCAATAGAAGTCTTGAATGTTGGCCTCCTTCCTCATCAGATCCCAGATGTGTCTCCCTATTTCCAGTTTTCAAAAAGAGTTTCTACCAGGAGTACCAGTATCCTCCCCCACTGCTTTTTTTTAAGGGTTTTGCAAGGCAAATGGGGTTAAGTGGCTTGCCCAAGGCCACACAGCTAGGTAATTATTAAGTGTCTGAGGCTGGATTTGAACCCAGGTACTCCTGACTCCAGGGCTGATGCTTTATCCACTGCACCACTTAGCTGCCCAGCCACCCCCCCCCCCCACTGCTTCTTAAACCTAAGGACACAGTCATTCTCTTTTCCCAGGTTCAGTGTCCACCTGGAACCCTTCATTTAATTCATGAACTCTCCCTGCCCTGAGATCTTATTAGAATATTTTTTCTCCTGGACCCTAGTCCCACTCCTTACCTAATGCTCCTGTTTCCCCGCCTCAACTTTTTTTTGAGTTGATCATTTATTTTTCCAATTACATGCTATGATAGTTTTTCAGTGTTAGTCTGGTAAAAGTTATGTACATTTGTGTTCAACATATTTCCATATTAGTCATTTTGTTTAGGAAGAATTAGAAATAAGGGAAAAGAAACAAAACCATGAGGTAGGAAGGAAATAGATAAGTTTTTTAAAAGTGGGTGTTGTATGCCTTTAGGTTCTGTAGAGGTTCCCACCCCCACCTGGATGTGGCTAGCCTTGTCCAGAAGGGGTCTCTCAAGATTATCCTTGAGATGTGGATTGCTGAGAGGAGCTGCAGCCCTCAGTGGATCCACTCACAATGTTATTGTGTACACTCACTGCACTATATCGATTTCAAGGTAATGGAAAGTGTGTGCCAAGTCCCTCCTTCTATGAAGAAGTTGTACCAAGACCAAATGTCCTCATCCTGGCCTGGTTCCAATAGCCTCTTCCTCTCCTCTCCCCAGAGCCCCATAAATAACTGCTCTGAGACTCTTCTTCAGGAGGCCTGGACCCACCCCATCTTCCCTTTCCTATATATTTCAGGTATTTCTAGGACAACAGTCTGGCCAAGAAAGAGCATTTGGCACAACTATGGAGTTTGCCAGTAGAGAATCTCCCCTGTAGAGGCAAAGACTCCCTAAATGAGCAATATACAAGGTTTCTCTATGTTTCACAGACTGAGGAACAGGGGAGAGGAATTGAGCAAAATGTTTATGTTCCTTGGCCTTGAGACTAGTCTTGAACCTTAATGCATTTTACCTATTTTGGAAGGATGTGTTTTCACCAGAGTTGGACTTGTTTGGATGGGGGGGGGCTTAAGTTGAGGGAATAATACAAGCACTAATGGGCGAGTCCAAGCTACTATGTGTGAGCTTTACGGAGGGATCCTCAAAGTGCAGCAGCTCTATGTTTACTGCCCTTTCCAAAAGAACTAAATTTCAACTTTCTCTGCATCTTCACTCAACTGATTACCCTGCCCAGGGCTTCCATGGAAGCTGGAACAAGAAGGCCTGAGGGGCTGCTGTCCTGGAAAGTGTGGTGAAAGCTGGTGTAGGACAGTTATGATGGCCAGACTTCCATGTGTTGCACATTAGCAAGGGCTGGATGTAGGGGTTGGAATTCTTTTGAAAATGCTGAGGGGGATAGGCTAATTTCTTTGGGCTCTTTCCTGGACCTTCTTCAATTCAACAAACATCTAAGTGCCCCCAACAGTCATGAGAATTAGTCTTCTTCTTCCCCTCCTATAACTTCTCCACCTCAGTCTTTCCCTTAAAAGTTCTTTCTCTCCTTAATTCTCCCTGAACCACAGCTTTTTAAACTCTTTGAGATCCCCCCCCCCATTTAACTCCACACAGCAGTGCCATGTTGGCCCAGTGAGGGAGGACCTGTGCTCCACAAAGAGGATAGGATGCTGCAGACCTACTTTCTCCTCCCCCACCTTCTGCAATTCCTGGACCCAACTCCCAGCTCCCCCAGTTTTAAACTTAGTCTGTGCTCCAGATGTAGAAAAAAAGTAACACAGACCACTAATATAAGAAAGGACATAAAACAAACACACATACCCCCATGGGAACATTCAAACTCACTCATACATCAGACTGGATCCAATTGGCTTCCTTCCTTCTACTTTCCAGTTTCCTTGGCTTCTGGCTACCCACCATGCGGCTCCCTTTTTCCACAAATCTTCTGGCAACCCTCCCCTTGGTGGGCTTTAAAGTTCTTTCAGGGAAATTCCTGAGAGGGGAACCCAAAAATCCCCCTCTCCTCCCTTCAGGGTACCCTATTGTCTTCTGGCCTCTCCTTAGGGAGAGATCTCACACCTGGAGGACTTCTCCAGCAGCCAGGGTGGCTCTGGACACCATTCCACCACTGAGAAGATCACCCCTTACCACAGCTCTTATCCCCAGACATCATAATCACTCTTGGCTCCAAAATCCAAGCCAATCTTTCCAGGAATATCTGAAGAATGTGGGCTTGAAATCAAGCCATTTGCGTGCATTGTTTTCTTGTGTTCTTCCAGGAAAATACCAGAAAAGCAGATTTACATTACATAATCCTGAATGAGCCCCTAAATTGTTATAAATGGCTCATGACTACATAGTCCAGAGAGATTAAAATAGTTTTTATTAAGATCTCTTACTGGCATACCTCTTTCTCTTAGGGGAGTAGGGAGAGAAATGCAGGAAATGTTAGCTTTTATGCACTTTGAAAGGATTTGTTCCTGTCCCTTCGTGTCAATCACTGGCTGAGGTCACAAGCTAATTAATACATTGGTCCCTAGATATTTTTCCCACCCTGCTTATACTGAGCAACAACAGCTACCTCCTTAAGCATGTGCAAAGCAGAAGGTTGAAGTCCCTAGGATAACTTAGAACTATGTGGGTAAACCTCACACCTCTCAACCTGGCCAATAATGCCCAGAAATGGTGGGAAATCTGGCACACTAATACATTGTTGGTGGAGCTGTTAACTCATCCGACCTTTCTGGAGAGCAATTTCGAATTATGCCCAAAGGACAACAACAATGTGCATCCCCTTTGATCCAGCAATACCACTACTGGGTCTATACCCTGAAGAGATGATGAACAAGGGTAAAAACATCACTTGTACAAAAATATTCACGTGATGGGAAAGAATTGGAAATTGAGTGAATGTCCTTCAATTGGGGAATGGCTGAACAAAGTGTGGTATATGTAAGGGATAGAATACTTGTTCTATTAGAAACCAGGAGGGATGGGAATTCAGAGAAGCCTGGAGGGATTTGCATGAGCTGATTCTGAGTGAGATGAGCAGAACCAGAAAAATCACCGTACACCCTAACAGCAACATGGGGGTGATGATCCACTTTGATGGACTTGCTCATTCCATCAGTGCAACAATCAAGGACAATTTGGGGGTATCCGTGATGGAGAATACCATCTGTATCCAGAGAAAGAATTGTGGAGTTTGAACAAAGACCAAAGACTATTAGCTTTAGCTTTAAAAAAACATACCCATTATCTTATGTAATTTTGCTATCTCTTATACTTTATTTTTCTTCCTTAAGTATATGATTTCTCTCTCATCACATTCAGCTTAGATCAATGTACGCCATGGAAACTGTAAAGACTAACAGACTGCCTTTGGTGTGGGGGGGTTTGGGGGGGGAAGCTAGATTGGGGGAAAATTGTAAAATTCAAAAATAAATTAATAAATAAATTAATAATTTTTTAAAAAGAACTATGTGGGGCAGACCTGGCTTCATATGTTTTTGATCAGATGCAGGCTAAGTCATTTACCTTGACTCACATACCTGCCCATAGGCAACAACATAAGAAGACCCCAATCTTTCTAAATGTAAACTAACAATTCTCCCTTCACATTATTAGGGAATCCAAACAACCCCATATTCCTCCCACGTTATGTATTTAATTAGTAGCTTTTTCCTTTCCCTTTTCTTCATAATTTAAGAAGCAAGAGATTCCTGTTGAGAATGGGGGTTCACTGTTACTTTGAGGAGACCCGCAGCTATCATAGGGAGAGAGGCAGAGAGAGGGAGATTAAGCACAGACATTAAAAGGTGAAAAGGATTTTTTCTGAAAGAAAGAAAATCTGGTAAAGGAGGTTGTTTTCTGGCCCAGAAATATTTTGAGAAGACACTTGAAAGACCCTAAGAATGGAGAATGATTGGAACCAAATTCCAGAGCTGACAAGTCAGCATGTGTAGTTGAGATTTATTAGTGAAGACATTAAAGCTATATATAATCATATGAAAAAATGTTCCAAATCATTACTGATTAGAGAAATGTCAATTAAAAAAAATACTTCATACCTCTTAGATTGGCTAAGATGACAAAAAGGGAAAATGATCAATGTTGGAGAACTTGTGGGATGTCTGGGATAGGAATGCATTGTTGGGTGGAGCTGTGAACTGGTCCAGCTATTCTGGAGAACCATATGGAACTTTCAAAGAAGTTATAAAAATTGGGAAAAGTTCAAGATGTTCCAAAATATTCATAGCAGCTCTTTTTTTAATGGCAAAGGATTGGAAATTCAGGAGTCGTCCATCAATTGGGGAATGGCTAACAAGTTATGGTATACGAATATTATAGAGTGTTATTGTTCTGTAAGAACCCATGAATGGTCAGACTAGAGAAGCAAGAAATTTGTATGGAAAATTTGGAAACCATTCTGATGCTGTGCAAAGGGAGCAGAACCAAGAGAACACTGGCCCCTGAAGAACAATATTGTGAGTTGATCAACCTTGACGGATGCAGCTCCTCTCAGCAGTTCAGAGTGCTGAGATAGCCCAATTAGGTCAACTATGGACAATGCTATTCCCATCCAGAGGAAGAAAAACAAAACAAAACATCAATTAAAAATTTAATCCATAATAAAAGAAAGAAAATGATAACCCTTCCTTTGTCTCAGGTTTCTGGTCACTGTCCAAGGAGAGCCACTATAAAACTTTTTGTAAATTAAATCATCCTTGGAAAGTGATCAGATAATGGCATTTCATCTTTGCAGTGCATGTAGAGGGCAAGTGTCGCTGTCTATATGTCTATGTGTGTGTGGGTATGTGTGAAGTATCAAATCTTTGCATGTTCGTTTCGTAATTTGTTTCTTTTAGAGAGATCAGACTTAAAGTGAATGAAACAACCAGAGGGCTATGCCTTTTTGTGGCAGGAACTCCTCACCATCCTTAACCCCCATAATCTCCCAGTGAAGAAACATGAGGCAGGAAGATGGGAGAGATTGACAAAAAGGTTCTTCCAAATAGAACTTCAAGTGGGAACAGCTTCAGTTTTGCTTGTTGAGAGTATCTGAGTAAAACAATGCTCCTGGAAGGACGTCTGCTCATTCTCGATCTTCTAATATCTTAGCTAACTGGGTTTCAACCCACAGAGTCATTCTCTCTACTTGTCCTGAAGACTGTAGGTGATGGACTAGGGGCACTTTCCATTAAATCCCTACTGCATGGACACATCTTTGAGTATTAATAACAGTACTTTAAATAGCCAAGTAGATTTCAACAAACCAAAGGGGACAAATCAGGAAGTGATTCCTTTGAAAGGGATTTTTCTCACTTCTTGAGTTGTTACCTTACTGCCTGCTGAGTCTCAGACCCCCACTGAGCTGCTTCTACCAGGATCAAAAGAGATTTAGATCCCTTGCATTTGAACCCATGCAAAAATCTACCTGAAGTCAAGAGAAAAGGGAAAATACACAGGAAGAACCTCCTGGGACCTGGAGGGTTCTCTCCTTTGTTTGTTTTGAAGACAGAAGAAACCCAATCCCATCTCTCCTTTGGCCTCTTGAAACACACCAGAAGAAAATTCTTCATTGAACAGTAGCTAGAGTAGTGAAAGGAAAATATTCTCTTCAAAAGTCCTTAAGGGTGTGTCAAAACAATTCTGGGCACTTTTCTGGACCTGGCACCGACCAAGGACTAGTGGATGATGGTCCTTCTTTAACATAAGTTTAGAGGAAGAAGATGAGGAGAAAAGGGAGCTGAGTAAGGACATGGTCAAGAGTGTAATAGTTTCAGAGATGGGGAAACAGGGCCGAGGTTAAAGGGCAGCTACCTTGCCACCTGGATCCCTCTCTCTCTGGGCATTACAAGGCAGGACAGAGAAAGCTAACAAGCATCAGAGAGGGGGACTGTCAATCCCTCAAGATGGGGGTTAGCACCCCATTTTATAGAGTTCTCTGTAGCAGAAGAAATGTCAAAAATATATTTAGAGCCAGTGTAAAAGTTAATAAAGACCTTTCATCCAAGTGGCAAGAGTTCAGCAGTGACCATGGGGTCACTAACTGAAGGTGGACGGGCTGAGTCTCTATTGCTTCAAAGTCAGATACCAGTGTTTCAGTGCCAGATAGTAATCCTTGGGGACCTCTCACATAGAAAAGGTGATGGGGCTTATCCGATGGGATGCCAGACAGGATCAGTCTGAGAGTTTCAGCCTGGAGGGCTACCTGTGTCTATCATATTCACAATCCAAGGCTAGGACAGCCGCAGAATGAAAAGAATTAGAGCATTCAATGTGAGTGTTCTCAGATAAAAATTAAAACATATTTATGGTGTATAAGCATTTGGATGGACAAAATGTTTATTTTTCTTTAATAATGAAGTGGGGCCTTGGGTAAGTCTTTGTCCTCTTAGACTAAATTCTGAGCCTTTTCATCTAACAAAACAGCCTCAAGACTTGCCCAGAAACATCCCATTGTCCCCCAAGGAAGGCCTGGGATCCAGTTAACCTGAGCAGTAGGCAACAGGATGGAGGGCAAAGCCAAAGTGCTGACCCAGGACTCCTGAGTCCATCCCTTTACAATGATGACCAATAATCCAATGTTGGGGGCAGCTAGGTGGTGCAGTGGATAGAGCACTGGTCCTGGAGTCAGGAGAACCTGAGTTCATGGTCTCAGCCCCTCAATAATTAGATAATTATGTGACCTTGGACAAGTCACTTAACCCATTGCTTTGCAAGAACAAAAACAATAGTCCAAATGTCTGCATAAATCTGGTTGATTGAAGGCAGAAGTAGAAACCAGGAGTCTTTTTTAAAATTTATTTTTATTAAAGCTATTATTTGAGTTTTACAACTTTCCCCCAATCTTACTCCCCACCCCCAACGGAAAGCAGCCTGTCAGTCTTTACTTTGTTTCCATATTGTACCTTGATGCAAATTGAGTGTGATGAGAGAGAAATCATATCCTTAAAGTAGAGACAAGAAGTCTAAGAGATAACAAGATCAGACAATAAGATATCTGGGTTTTTTTTTATCTAAGTTAAAGGGAATAGTCCTTTAACTTTGTTTGAACTCCATGGCTCTTTCTCTGGATACAGAAGAGATTCTCCTTTGCAGACAGCCCCAAATTGTTCCTGCTTGTTGCACCGATGGAATGAGTGAGTCCTTCAAGGTTGATCATCGCCCCCATGTTGCTGCTAGGGTGGACAGTGCTCTTCTGGTTCTGCTCATCTCACTCAGCATCAGTTCATGCAAATCCCTCCAGGCTTCCCTGAAATCCCATCCCTCCTGGAGAAACCAGGAGTCTTGCAGAAGGACTTGTAAAAGTTTTTATTCAATTTCATAGGATCTAGTGAATCTTTGACAAGAAGATTTAAAAAAAGAGAAACAATGTCCCTCACAGTCTGTCTTCATGACCTTGAGGAGCCACCAGCACCATGGACAGCTCTATTCTGCTGTTTTATTATAAGTTTGGGCCTATTCAAAAGTGCCTGGAGCCATCTAGGGGAGAGTAATCGTTACACTTCTTTTAAAATAGTTCCCAAGTATTCTATCCCTGGCTGACCAAATTGAAGCTTAGCTAAGGAGGCCTTGGGTCCTTTCTCTGAGAAACCTGGAAGATTCCTCACAGGCCAGTGATGGGTGGAGGAATTCATCAATTATTGATGTAATGTTGAGAATGAGAGGGGCCTGTTCTGAGTCTCCTGGTGTCAAAGCTGAGAAGCTAGAGAAGACAACCTGACATAGGCCTGGGGGCCTGGCCTACTTGAATTGTGAGATCTGTAACCAAATGGGAGAGTTGGGGTCTGCCCAGGTGAAGGGTTAAAGATGGGCTGTCAAGGACTAGATTGTGTATCCACTGAACACATTGATAACAACATAAAATTTGGAATCAGCTGACTGAGGTGAGAATGGTTGCTGGGCTAGGGACCAAAGAATGGTGAGATAAGGCAGGCCCATTAATAACCCTTAAATCCTAACGAAACCAATAGACTTGTCTGTAATCTTGACTGTCTTCAGATTTGTTCTAGGGAGGCTCTCATTTCATATACAATTGGTATTGGGGTGCAAACTCTGCCTCATCTCTAGGCACGGTGGAGACTGATATGTGAAGAGGAAGTCAATTAGCCCTGCTTGGGCTTTTGGCTGGGTGGGCACATTTAGACATCACTTCAACTTCTTTTCTTCTCAGTGAATAGGATTGATTGAAACTAACTGGAGGTCCAGTCCTCTTAGAGAGGCAGAGAGGCTGGCTTCCATCCTCAGTCAGTGGGGTCCCCTGATTCCCATCCCATTGACACTACCTGTCCCACCTGTACATAGTTTCCCATCAACTGTAGCCCCAGGCCCCCCTCATTTTCTCTTCTCTAACAATAACATACTCTGGTATTGAGAAAAAGAATCACAGAGAAAGAGACATGGAGAGACTGAGGCAGAAAGAAAGAGCATATTCTCCTATTGAGAAAGAGAAAGAGAGGCAGAAAGACAGAGAAATAAGAACAAAACCACCACCAGCACCGAAGAGAAAATGGGAAAGCCCTACCTCTGGGGTCATCTGAAGGGCTCAGATGGCAACTGTGCTGCTTCCTAGTTGGAGGAAGAAGTTATATGAGAATCTGAACATTTTCAAATCCATAAGGTCCAGGGTTGAGAATCTCAGGGGGCCCATCTACCTCTAGCTCTAGGATCTTGTGATAGGAGCATGTAGGTCATTGAGTAGGGGTGGTCAGCCCTGTCCTTCATCACTTATTGTTCAGGAGCTATTTAAACTATGATCTAGGTCTCTTACTCTGACCCTACACCAGCCCACATTTTCTGCAAAACATCTTGTTTTAGAGAATCATGTTCAAGGCTTCAGAGATAGTTCTAGCCTGTACCCTCCCACCTCTCTCTTTCTGTTTCTCTGATTTCTCTCTGGCTCTCTGTTTCTCTCAACTAGAAATGTCTGGATAATAAATTAAATATAATTTAAATAGAGTTATTTCCAATGACCTAGAGTCAACAAAGTGGGAGACAGCATCTCGATTAATATTTTTAACTGCACCCTCCTAATGGGAGTGTGACTGGTCCGCAGCAGCCCCTGATGTCATGATCCCCAGAGCAGTTTCCCTACTTTTTTGAATAGGCCAGTCCCTAGGTCCCTTCTCACCCTAAGGACCCCCACCTAACCGGGTCTTTGTGAGGGTGAAGGGAGATCACTGATGTCAAGTTGCAAATGTAAAAGTTGGATATAAATGTTAATGGTGAATATAGTGGGAAGTTTTAGCTGAATTTAGAGGAATGGACTTTGTGACTCCAGTCAGGCAATTGACTGCTTTTATACTCTTGAAAATTGTCTCAAGAAAAATTGAGGAGGATCCCAAGGCCAAGGAGATGGTATCATGCCTCCGTGATAATTTAAGTGTCTCTCTCTCACTGAGTGAATACCTTTGATAGAACCTAATTAGGGAGCATTGAGAATTGACTCCAGCCTGGAGCACTGTGGGGTTACCATGAGGGTATAATGGCAGAGAAATTAGGAGGACAGGTTAAAGAGGTATTGGGTGTTCTGCATGAACTGTTTCCTGACTGGGCCGGGGGGAATAACCTCAGGACCAGGCCATATCGGTCCCACCAACAACTACATAAATTCTACAGTCACAGGGGCCCAAGTCGATATCCCCAGAGGTGGGCCAGGAAGTTATTTGCATGAAACAACCCTCTAGACTCCCAGGATGGGGTGGGGTGGTCGGGTATGAGGGAGCCTCAGGAAGCAGAGAATCTCTACCATGGCCTTGATTCTCTTCTCATCCACTCCACTCTCTGTAATGGCTGGGGAAGCAGTTCACTGGGATCATGGAGAAGATGAGAGGAGAGCTGCGCATGAAGAAAGGTGACTTCCTGGTGATGCCCTGTCTCTGTTCCTGGCTGACCCTGGAGTTACAGACTCCAATCCTCCCTTTTTGCCTATAAACATCCTACTATATTAATAGTTAATATTTATATTCACCTTTGAGATTTGCAGTGTCTCCAGTGTTCCCCAGCAGTGATCTCCTTTAATCCTCACAATGAGTATGTTAGGTGGGGGCCCTTAGAATAAGAAGGGACTTGGGAACTGCCCTAAGTAGGAAAAAAAAGTAGGAACACTGGTCTGTGGGTTATTAGATCAGGGGTTGCTCCCATTATGAGGTTGCCTGAATATTGAAGATAAAAATACTAATAGCTATACTGTCCTGACTTTGTTGACTCTAGTTCACTGGAAATGACTCCATTTAAAGTACGTTTAATTTACTCTTGTCTTCTTTTCAAGGGTCAGTTCACAGACCGTGGTAACTCAATCTCTGCCTGTGAGTCTAGGTTGGACCATCACCCGGACATGCAGCTCTACCACGGGGTGGGGGACAGTCAGCACTTATCTCTTTCCCTACTGGTGCCAGCAGATATATAGTCAAGTTCTAAAGACACTGAGTTGCCACAATCTTGTATCACTGATCCCCATCCTATTCTCAGGGTCCATTCTTGGGGACAAAGTTGCCCTCACCATCAAGGGGTCAGTCTGAGGACAAGGCTGAATATTGCTCTGGTTTATGGTATAACAGTGCAATTCAGCCTCATAGTGACAGATTCAGATGGGAAAGAGGTGACTCAGATGTCAATGGGAAGCCCAGGTTCCAGGCCAAGCCAAGATTGGCTCTCCAACCACTTGCTTGCCATTCTTCCTGTCCTGCATTATTTCCCATACCTGGCCTCAGAGTGGACCCTCTAGGAGTGTAGATCTGAAAGAGGGCGTGTAGATTGGGTTACACAAACTTTCTGGCCCAAAACATTCTAGAGTCTCCCTTTTCATCACAACAATATAATTCAGGCTCTTTCCAGAGATCACTAGACTTCTGAGAGCCAGTATTCCCATGGATCAGCAACCTAGAAGTGGATGAGAATTCAACCATGTTCTCCTTCCCAGAGAAGGGCATCTAGCATACAGATTCTTTGGGGGGGTTTTTTGGTTGTTGTTTTGTTTTGTTTTGTTTTTGCAAAGCGATGGGGTTAAGTAACTTGCTCAAGGTTACACAGCGAGGTAATTATGAAGTGTCTGAGGTCAAATTTGAACTCAGATCCTCCTGACTCTAGGGCCGATGCTCTATCCACTGCACCACCTAGCTGCCCCTTGGTAGACAGATATTGTTTTTTTAAGGAAGACAATTGACTTGGTAAATATAGACAAGTAAGCTGGACCATTGAAGAAATGGTTACCAACATCCAACTCTGCCTTTATATGCTTTCTAAAGCCACTATCCCAGTGGCCTCTGCTCTTCCCTTTCCTATCTGAACTCCTTCTATTCCGGTTCAATTACAAATTATTCTTCTCTTGGTCACCTTCTGTTTTGTCCCTGTTGACAATAACAATTGCCACAAGGAGATGTTTCCCACCACCCTCTGCTTTTGTTCCCTTTTATTTGCTGCTAAATGTATCTCAGAAACTCATGAAACTGTTGATCGGTTGATTCTTAAATGATTTTCTCTGAGGGCAAATGGATCTTCACTGAGACAAGTCAATCTCTCTTCTTCCCTAAACATTCAAAATCCCACTCACCTCAGCAATTGTTCCTCACCTCCTTTCTTCTCAAATGTCCCAAACCTTTCTACTCCTTCACCTTTTAGGCAGTCAGGTTGCCTCAAATTTCACTGAAAGCATTGAAGCCATGTGCCAAAAGATCCCTCTGGTCCCCTCCCCAACTTGCATTTTTTGACACTATCTCTGCCTTCACCTACTCCCCCATTGAGTTTGTCCTTCTTGAGAAGTGGACACTCTTGAAAAGCACACACGATCTCATTCCATCTCAGCTATTATAGCAGTTTCTTCCCTCTGCCATCCTCATGCTCTAATTTGCCTCCCATCTCTCCTTGTCTATAGGTTGTCCCTCTTTGCATGTTCATGACTCCATTCTTTAGAAAGCCTACCTTGATCCGTTCAGAATTTCTGGAGAGCATGTCATGTTTTCTCCCTTCTGAGACAAAACTTCTTGAGACCTTCTACAATTGACAAATATTTCAGTTAACTTGAGTGACCGCCTCTCTGTTGGCTCAAGGAACATGGAAGTGTGCATTCAATCACAGTTGAGTGGGAAGAGGAGGTGATGAGATTTGGGTTCTGGTGTATAGGGGGAATAAAGTTGTGACAAACCTTACATGACCATGAGTGGGTTGGATCCAGGGTTGGCTGCTTCACCCTCCACCCCAATCTGGAGAATAGAGTTGCTTAGTTGAAGCAGGGACAGTTTATTGCAAAGTGAGTTGGTAGCAAGTAACTTGGTAGAAGCATTTTGTGGAATAAGGCAGATGATGAGAGTTAAAGCAGTTTCCCATAGCATGGAGATTGGAGGAGAGGGGGGAAATATGAGGGACTTGATGAGGATGAACCGCATGTATTCCTGCATAGAAAATGACACTGATAATACTCATATGAACCTCCTCAGTTAATAGAGCAGGTAGAGGGAGCTTTTATTGTTGAAGCACAGGAGAAAGCTGAATTTGAAGATAAAATATGGTGTAAAAATGGAGTCAGTAGAAAAAAGGGAAATGTAATGGGAGAAAGAAAAAGGAGAGGGCGAATAGGCCAAGATATTTCATATAATAAGATTTTTCTTTATTACACTGAGCTATTGCAATGATATGGAAGGGGGGAAGGCAAGGGGGAATGAGGGAATCTTTGCCCTCATCAGAGCTGGCTAGGAGAGGAAACAGCATATATACTCAATGGGGTATAGACATCTGGCGTAAGAAGGAGAGAGGGGGGACAGGGGGAAGGGGGGGATGTGAGTGATGGAGGAGAGGATGGACCATGGGGGGAGAGTGGTCAGATATAACACATTTTCTTTTTTACTTCTTGCAAGGGGCTGGGATTGGAAGGCCTGTCCAGGACCATAGGGCCAGGTGGATTCTGGGCCTAAGGGGTGGTATGTGGGCTCCGGGCCTCTTGGCCCCAGGACCATGGATCTGTCTGCTGTGCCACTCAGCGATCCTACAGCAGAGTCAGAGTGAAAGGAGAGAGAAAATATAGTACATGGTAGTAGAGAAGTATGAATGGAGGGAGTTGCGATCAGCAATGGCAACAGTAGAAAAATATGGAAGTAACTTTTGTGATGGACTTATTGTAAAGAATGTGATCCACCCGTGACAGAGATGGTGGTATTGGAACACAGCCTGAAGCATGTTTTTTATTATCATTATTTTCCAGGGGGTGTTGCAGGGCAAAAGGATGTGAGTGACCTGCCTGGGGCTGCACAGATGGGGGATTGCTGGGTGTCTGAGGCAGGATTTGGACCTAGGTTCTCCTGGCTCAGGGGCCAATGATCTGTCTGCCACCCAGCTGCCCCTACTACTACTACTATTATTATTATTATTATTATTACTGTTTTATTTTATTTTGGGTCTTTTTTTTGGTTTTTGTAGGGCAATGGGGTTGGGGTGGCTTGCATGGGGTCACACAGCTGGGTGATTGTTGGGTGTCTGGGGCTGGATTTGGGCTCAGGTGCTCCTGGCTCCAGGACTGGTGCCCTGTCCACTGCGCCACCTGGTTATACCTACTATTATTATTATTATTATTATTATTATTATTTAATTTTTTTCTCTCCCCTTTCCTTTATCACTTATGCAGGTCTATATCTTCTTGGGGGAGGGGGTATTATTTTTACTCTTAAACAAGAAAATTATAGTAATATATAAAAAATCATTATTTGTACAAAACAACAAATAAATAAATTAAAAAATATGAACGAGTTGAAGTGACCCACAAAATGAGAGCTTCATGCCAAGAAAATAAGGAGCAGAAGTAGAATTTATTATGTTAAAAAACATCAAAAATTAGGAGCAGTAATCCTGATCTCAGACAAAGTCTAAGCTAAAACTGATTTAATCAAAAGAGAAAATTAAGAAAACTCTATTATGTATCAGCAATATTATTCTATGTTGTTATTGATCATTTAAAATAATTAGACAGTCTAAAATATCTGAGATTACACTTGTCAAAACAGACACAGGAACTCTGAAATCAATTTGGGGGGGGGGGGGTGGAGCCAAGATGGCAGTGTGAAGGCAGCATTTCCCAGGAACTCCTTCCCCCCCCAAAAGTCCAAAAGCCAACAAATGATGACTCTAGCCAAAATTTAGAGGGGCTGAACCCCCAGAAAGACTGAGTGATACATTTTCCTAGTCTACAATAACTTCCACCAGAAAGGTGTGTTTCACCAGGTATGAGAGTCAGAAAATGCCCAGCTCACAGCACAACCCTGGAACAGCTTAAAGGGGCTGGGAGAGGATTCTGCTACACCAGAATGAGTGTGGAGAGAGGGAGCACCGGTCACAGGTGCAGCAAGAATCTGGAGAAAGCAGCCTGCACCCCCAGAGCAAAGCCCACAGACAGTAAGGAGGTCAGGGAAGACTGCAGAGATTTTTCTGCTCTCCCTCAAGGTAGGACTCTGCTGTTTGCCTACACTCAGATCCAGGTTTCAGTTTGTCCTTCCATACGAAGATAGCCAAGTAGGACTCCTTACAGCTCCAGGACACAGGGAGGTGATCATTTATATATCAAAGCACAGGCAAGAGAGCATAAGACCTTGGAGGAATAAATGTTCTAGTGGTGTGTCCCCAAAAAACCCTCCAAAAATCCCAAACCCTTGGAAATGTTGTAAATTAGTCTTGGGCTGAGGAAATGAGTAAACAACAGAAAAAAAAGAATCTGATCACAGAAAATTACTTTGGTCACATGGAAGATCAAAAAACATACTCAGATGATGACAAAATTGAAGCTTCTGTATCCAAAACATCCAAGAGAAATGGAAACTGGGCTCAGACTATGGATGAGCTCAAAAAGACTTTGAAAAGCAATTAAGGGAGGTGGAGGAAAAATTGGGAGGAGAAATGAGAGCAATGCAGAAAAATCATGAAAACCATATCAACAGCTTGATGAAAGAAATACAAAAAAATACTAAAGAAAATAATATGTTAAAAACCACTTTAGGCCTAATAGAAAAATCAAAAAAAGGCAAATGAGGAGAAGAATGCCTTAAAAAGCAGAATTGGACAGCTAGAAAAGGAGATAAAAAAGTTCTCTGAAGAAAATAACTCCTTCAAATGCAGAATGGAACTAAAGAAAGCTGATGACTTTGCAAGAAATTGGGAAGAAATAAAACTCTTACAAAAAAGTAAAAAATTAGAAGAAAATGTGAAATATCTCATTGGAAAAACAACCAACCTTGAAAATAGATCCAGAAGAAATAATTTAAAAATTATTGGGCTATCTGAAAGCCACAATCAGGAGAAGAGCCTAGACTTCATTTTTCAAGAAATAATAGAGGAAAATTGCCCTGAGATCCTAGAAGCAGAGGGTAAAATAGAAATTGAGGGAATTCACCAATCACCTCCTGAAAGAGATCCCCCCAAAAAACTTCCAGGAATATTATAGCCAAATTCCAAAACTCCCAAATCAAAGAGAAAATTCTAAAAGCTGTCAGAAACAAAAAGTTCAGCTACTGAGGCCTACAGGATTACACAGGATCTGGTAGCATCTACATTAAGGGCCTTTAGGGATTGGAACATGATATTCTGGAAGGCAAAAGATCTTGGTTTACAACCAAGAATACCCAGCAAAACCAAACATCCTCTTTCAGTGGAAAAGGACATTCAATGAAACAGGGGACTTTCAAACTTTCCTATTGAAACAACCAGAGCTGAACAGAAAGTTTGGTCTCCAAGTACATAGAGAGGGTGGAAGAGAGGGACTATGAGGAATTTAATGATATTGAACTGTTTCTATTCCTGCAGAAGATATTGATAATTCATATGAACTCTCTCATTTATAAGAGCTGTTAGAAGGAGCATATAGAGACAGGACATAGGAAGGAGCTGAATATAATGGTATAATATAGTAACAAGATGGAGTCAATGGGTGATAAAGGAAAGTACTGGGAGAAAGGAAAAGGAGATGAAGAGGAAGCTCAGAAATTTCACATAAGAGTCAATGGAGTGGAAATGGGGAAAGCAAGGGGGAATGAGTGAGCCTTCATTGTCATCAGAAATGGCTCAGAGAGGAAATAACTTACACACTTAATTGGGTGAGGAAATCTATCTTACCCTAGAGGAAAATAAGAATAAAGGGATAGGATAAGGGGGAATGGGGGAAGGGAAGGGGGGAATAGGTGATACAAGAGAGGGAAGATTGTGGGACAGGGTACTCAGATTCAACACATTTTTGGACAGGGCCAGGATGAAAGGAGAGAGAGAATAGAATAAATGAGAGTGGAGAGAAATAGAGTGGAGGTACAGCTAGTAATAGCAACCGAGGGAAAAATATTGAAGCAACCCCAGAGACAGAGTCATTGGAATCTGAACACAGACTGAAGTACATTTTTTTTCTCTCACTATTCTTGAGGTTTCTCATCTTCTGGGCGGGAAGGGGGTTTATGTTATTCTTATGTTTACTCTTATAACACATTCAATTTCGATCAATGTATGGCATGGAAACACTGTAAAGACTATCAGATTGCCTTCTGGGGGGGGAAGGGAGGGTGAAGGAAATTGTAAAATTCAAAACCTTACAAAAAATGATAGGTGGATACTACTATTGTTTATAATTGGAAAACAAATAAAATGTTAATAATAAAAGTAAAAAAAGAAAAGAAAACCTTTAGTTTTGGAGAGGGAATTCTTTTTATTTTTTTTGTTTTTCTTTTGATTTTTTGTTTTTTATTTTAATTAATTTATTTATTCTTATTCTGTACAAATAATTTTTTATACATTACTAAAATATTCTTCTTTAAGAGTAAACATAATACACCCTCCCCCCAAGAAAATATAGACCCACATAAGCAATAAAGTAAAGGGGAGAGAAAAAATAAAAATAAAAAATAAATAAACAGTAATAATAATAATAATAGTAGATATGACCAGGTGGTACAGTGGACAGGGCACCAGTCCTGGAGCCAGGAGCACCCAACCCCAAATCCAGCCCCAGACACCCAACAATCACCCAGCTGTGTGACCCCATGCAAGTCACCCCAACCCCACTGCCCTATTAAAAAAAAAACCCAAAAGACCCAAAATAAAATAAAATAGTAATAATAATAGTAGGAGCAGCTGGGTGGCAGACAGATCACTGGCCCTTGAGCCAGGAGCACCCAGGTCCAAATACAGCCTCAGACACCCAACAATCATCCAGCTGTGCGGCCCTAGGCAGGTCACCCAGTCCCATTTGCCCTGCAACAAACCCTGTAAAATAATAATAATAATGATAATAATAAAAAATGTGCTTCAGTCTGTGTTCCAACACCACCAGCTCCGTCACGTATGGATCACATTCTTTAGGATAAGTCTATCACAAAAGTTACTTCCATATTTTTCCACTGTTGCCATTGCTGATCGCAACTCCCTCCATTCATACTTCTCTACTACCATGCACTATATTTTCTCTCTCCTTTCACTCTGACTCTGCTGTAGGGTAGTTGAGCGGCGCAGCAGACAGATCCCTGGTCCTGGGGCCAAGAGGCCCTGAGCCTCCATACCACCCCTTAGGCCCAGAATCCACCTGGCCCTATGGTCCCAGACGGGCCATCCAATCCCAGCCCCTTGCAAGAAGTAAAAAAGAAAATGTGTTATATCTGACCACTCTCCCCCCATGGTCCATCCTCATCTCCATCACTCACATATCCCCCCTTCCCCCTGCCCCCTTCTCTCCTTCTTACTCTAGATGTCTATACCCCATTGAGTTTATATGCTGCTTCCTCTCCTAGCCATCTCTGATGAGGGCAAAGATTCCCTCATTTGGGGTGGGAATTCTAAATGTATTATATACATATAAAGCAATGACTTAGAGGTTTTTAGAAATTTACTTTGGGTCTTTTGAGGTATCAATTTGCAAGCTATATCTCAAAACTCTGACAATTTGAGATATTAGATTGGTGTATGTTAGCTCTCTTAAGAAATTAGGGCTGGTCCATTTTACAATGCTTGAATGAATTTCTACTAGACTAAAATGAGCTCTTCTTGGATGAAAGTTCCATGAGAATAGCAGTTTCCTCAATCATCTTTGCATATTCCTTAGCATCTTCTACAACTTACTTAATATATACATAGGTAGGTGTCAAGTGACTAATAAATAAATGAACAAAATTACTATAGAATGATTTTATAAAATAAACATATACCTAAATGATTGAAATCATATTTTTTGTTCATGGAAAAGAAAAACCATTTTTTAAAAAATTGACAATTTTGCCTAGCTAATCAATTTATGCAATGTCATCACCATTTAAAAACCAATAAGCTCTCTTGCTGAATTAGAAAAAACAATAAATAATCCATATCCATTGGATAAACAAAAAAGTCAAGGATATCAAGGTAATCAATGAAAAATGTTAAAGAAGGAGGTCTGACCATTCTAGACCTCAACCTGATTTATAAAATGATAATTACCATAACTTCTGACTAAAAATTAGAGTGGTTGATCAGGAGAATAGATTAGGAATACATTCTGAAGTAGTAAATGACCATGGTACTCTAGTAGATAATAGAGACAAAGATCCAAGCTTTTAGGAGAAAAAAATTATCATTTGACAAAAAGCTGTTGGACAAACTTGAAAACAGCAGGGTAGAAATTAGGCATAAACAAGACCTCACACATCATTCCATGAGAAGGTCAAAATGGGCACATGGTTTCCTCATAAAAGCAAATAACTGAGCAAATGAGGCAAACATGGAATTGGTTATTAATTAATCTATGGATAAGAGGAAGAAATTTGGGTCAACAAAAAAAGAACAATGCAAAAATCTAACATAAACAACTTTGATTATATAAGCTTAAAAAGCTTTTATGCAAAACAAAATTAAAAGGATAGCAGGAAATGAGGAAAAAACTGATATTTCTAGTAAAGACCTGATTTCTCAACTCAAGAGGGAAATGAGATTTACAATTATACAACTCATTCACCAATTGATAAATCATCAAAGACAGTGTTCAGACAAAGAAATCAAAACTCTCAATAGGCATCTGAAAAATGGTCTAAGTCACAATTCATTAGAAAAATGCAAATTAAAATAACTTTAAGGTGCCATCTTACATCTATCAGATTGGATAATATAACAGAAAGTGAAAATGATAGTATTGAAAATGAAGTGGGAAAACTAGGACACGGATGCCCTGTTGGTGGAGCTGTGGACTGATCCAACCGTTCAGGAGACCAGTTTGGAAAGTTCCCCAAAGGGCTGGAGAGTTCTGCATATCTGTTGATCCAGCAACACCACTACCAGCTCTAGAGCCTAAAGACAGTTTTTTAAAAGGGAAAAAGATCATGTTATACAAAAATATTTATAGCATTTCTTGTGATGCCTGAGAAATCAAGAGGATGCCTATCAACTGGGGGATGGAAAAACAAGCTGTTGTGGGACTGTGATGGAATATCATGACAATATAATATAGTAAAATAGAATACAATGTGATATGATATGATATGATAATAAATGAGAGAGAATGACTGAAATGCAAATTCTTTGCAGGATTGCACATGTATAACCTCTATCAGACTACTCATAATCAGAGGGAGGGTGAGGAGGCCTGTATGTGTATGTGTATGTTTATATGTGCAGTGAGTGTCTATGTGTGTGTATGTGTATAGTATGTTTGTGTGTGTGTGCACACAATGCTAGGCAGATATTGAGTCCATTCATGACTGAAATGGTCCTTGAAATTTGCTATGAGAGAGAAATTAATAACAAACAGGGAAGACTCCAATTTCATGTGTAGGGGCTCAGTGCTCAACACCCTAGAGCCCCATGAATCAGTTTAAATCTCAGAAGAAGAGAACAGGGCATTGTGGTTACTAACAGGTTCAATTTAAAACTATTTTTTGGTGAGGAAATAATCCATAAGAAGTCTTAGCCAGCTTCCTGACCCCTCCCCTATGTCTACAGAAATGAATTTGGTTACCCAGCTTGGTCTGATGTTTGTTTTTCATTCTGTAAGAAATGAATGACATAAATTGCATATGAGTGACGGGAGCAGTTGTATATCCCTAACCTCACTTAATTCTCCAGAACCATTGGGTCCAATGGACAGATATGAATCAGCACCACTGGAGATGTCCCTGGATACAAGGCAATCAGGGTTAAGAGACTTGCCCAAGGTCACACTGCTATTAGGTGGCAAGTGTCTGAAGCTGAACCTGAACTCCGGTCCTCCTGGCTTCAAGGCCAGTGCTCTATCCACTGTACCACATAGATGCCCGTCCTTGCTCTAGTCAAAGGAGAGACTGCACTCACCTGAAGTGGTGGTCTGAGGCTCCCAGGGGCCATTCCCTCGAATCCAGGATCCCTGTGTAGGTAGCAAGGAGCAAAGTGACTCCATGTAGTCAAGTTCCTCCATCTTGTTGCAGGTCTTTATCTACCTTGGGGTCCTGCTTCTCCCACCCTTCACAGATTCGCAAACATAACAACAGCCAGAGTTCTTATTATCAGAGCTTATGCCTAACCAGGAGAAGTTTTAATACTCTGCCCTTCTAGGGGTGGCTAGGTGGCAGTGGATAAAGCACCGGCCCTGGAGTCAGGAGTACCTGAGTTCAAATCCGGTCTCAGACACTTAATACTTACCTAGCTGTGTGGCCTTGGGCAAGCCACTTAACTCTGTTTGCCTTGCAAAAAAACCTTTAAAAAATACTCTGCCTTTCTGATAGCCAGGAGACAGCCTAGAGACACCTGCAAAGTCCCTCCCTTCTTTACCTCTGCTTAGAAAAACCCAACATCCCCAGCCCATAATCTTAGTCCTGGGCTGACTACTTTGGGATCATACTGTGAGACTGCTATTTGTCAACCTTTAGGACCTGCTTGGGCCAGACCTTGGCCCTCTGCAGACTGATCTGGAGGAGGCTGGGGGAGGAAGCCTGCCTCCTCTTTAGGGCAGGAGACTGGCCCCCAGAGATTTATAAAGGGTAAGCTTCAATGGGAGTTACAAAGGCCCAGGTCCTGCCCTCAGGGCACCTGGGGTGGGGACTCTAAATACACACAGGTCACCTTCCCTTTGAGCTGCTCCCATTCTGCCTTCCTCATAAGGGGCAGCCCCCTTCCCTGATGAGGGCATGCCATGCTGGGCGGTCCTGGCCAGTGTCCCCCAAGTTGTACAATCAATTCTAAAGCTCTCCAATGAGGCCTCCAGGGTGTCCCGGGCTTCTTGTGACACCCACGGGAGCACTTTCCCTGTCTGAGTTCTCCATAAAATCGTTTCTTGGGCAAGCCTAAGCCAACAGAGTCCAACCCAGTGGAGTTGCACTCTCTGCAATGTTGTGTCTAAGCCAATATTCTTTTTGTTTGCTTGCTTTTTATTTTTAAATGTTCTTAAGGCAATGGGGTTGAGTGACTAGCCCAAAGTCACACATCTAATCATTTATTAAGTGTCTGAGGCTAGATTTGAACCCAGGTCCTCCTGATTCCAGGGCCAGAACTATATCCACTGTGCCACCTAGATGCCCCCCCATATTCTTTAAGATTGGAATGAATATTCTTGGACATCAGATTTCTGATCAGAAGTCAGTTTCTTAAGCTCTACCTACTGGTTGTCTGATGTCAGTCTACTCTGCCAGGCCCGTCTCCTCCAAGGCTGGCTTCGCCTGCCTCGGTCCTATGCGGGTATCGCAGCTGTTAGTACCTGATCCAGAAATCTTAAGATAAGAGGTATCCTGGGTGAGCAGAGAGAAGGCCCATTTCCTGGGCAGCATCAGTGCAATTCCTGCCGATGGGAATTTCCAGTAAATATTATAAGACTTGAGAGAATAGGGTGAAACCATTTCATCTATATTAAATCTCATTGGTTGACCACCTTATGTTTTATTGCTCTGTGTTCAAATTGTATAAAAATCCCCAAGTGTTGAGTTCATTTTGGTATTTTTAAGGATTCTAATGTCCCATGGATTTTGGTAAGATCTTAGATGATTAAAGTTCATTTACAAAGCTCACTTTGTTTCGTTTTAGCCAAGAGGGAAATCATGATTAACAGTTGGAATGCAGGGTGTGAGGTATTGGTCCAATCTAATTTTCTTCCACACTAACTTCCAATTTTCCCAGCAGTTTTTATCAAAGAGAGAGTTTTTATCACAATGGCTGGACTCTTTGGGTTTATCAAACAGCTGATTACTATAATCGTTTCCTGCTTTTGCACCTAGTCTATTCCACTGGTCCTCTACTCTTGTATAAGAAAATGAAATTCTTATATGAGTAAGTTCACTCGAGCCTATATGAAAACATGTCCTTCCCCCCCTGGAACATGTCCTATGTGATTTGACTGCATTCTTAGAGTCCCAGGAACTAGCCATTCCTTGGAACATAAACTGGCTATTCTCACAGTACTGACCTTAAATTATGTTGTGTCTTGTGGCCCCATATGACATCTTCCTAATGTCATAACATTTACTGACTTCCTATGTTCATGATAAGAACTCTGGGGTCCTTTCCAATTGAATTTGGCAACAAGCCTTTGTTCTCCCCTAATAAATATCCTGAGACTCCAATCATTCATTATGAAGATGAAGATGAAGAAGAAGGAGAAGCAGAAGAAAGGGAATCCCACCCATGGAGAAGGCATTCTGCCTTTGACTCTCCCATTCGGGACTCATGTCTGTTGAACCAGAAGTTTCCAGCCAAAGGCAATTAAGAGTTGGTGCTCCCCTGAATTGGTGATGTTTTCTTTATCTTTCTCTTCTACTTTTGTTATAGTATTAATAATCCTTTCTCATATATGTATTATTTGCTGTATTGAATATTATTGTAAGCAATCTATTCTTACATTATTAAAATACTTTCATTTTCAACTGCCTGAGAGTGTCATTTACAGGAACGAATCCAAACCTCATTAAAATCACAATACAACTCTATTTCTTAGCCAATACCAGTTTTGGTGACTGATGCATTATATAATTTTAGATCAGGTAGGGTTAAGCCCCCTTCCTTTGCACTTTTTTCATTATATCCCTGGAAATTCTTGACTTTTATTTCTCCATATGAATTTACTTACAACTTTTTCTAACTCATTAAAGTAATTTTTTGGAATTTTGATTGGTAGGGCACTAAACAGTTTTGGTACAATTGTCATTTTTATTATATTAGCTCAACCTATCCATGAGCAGTTGATGTTTGCCCAGTTATTTAAATCTGATTTAATTTGTGTGAGAAGTGTTTTGTAATTGCTTTCAAAACATTTCTGAGTCTGTCTTGGCAAATAGACTCCCAGGTATTTTATACTGTCTGAAGGTAAATTGAATAGGATTGCTCTTTCTAGCTCTTCCTGCTGTATCTTGCTAGTCATATATAGAAAATTTGAGGATTTATGAGTTTATTTTATATCCTGTAACTTTGCTTAAGTTGCTAATTATTTCTAGTAGTTTTTTAGATGACTTTTTGGGATTTTCTAGGTAGACCATCATGTCATCTGCAATGAGTGAGAGTTTTGTCTCCTCCTTCCCTATTCGAATTCCTTCCATTTCTTTTTTCTTCTCTTATTGCTGAGACTAATATTTCTAATACAATATTGAATAGTAGTGGTGACAATGGGCGCTAGTATTTCTGATAAAGGCCTCATTTCTAAAATATACAGAGAACAGAGTCAAATTGTCAAAAAAAAAAGTCATTCCCCAATTGACAAATGGTCAAAGGATATGCAAAGGCAACTTACAGATGAGGAGATCAAAGCAATCCACAGTCATATGAAAAATTACTCTAAATCATTACTTATTAGAGAAATGCAAATTAAAGCTTCTCTGAGGTACCACCTCACACCTCTCAGACTGGACAATATGAGCAGAAATGGTAACGATAATTGTTGGAAGGGCTGTGGGAAATCTGGGACACTATTACATTGTTGGTGGAGCTGTGAACTCATCCAACATTTTTGGACAGAAATTTGGAACTACCCAAAGGGCAAGAAAAATGTGCATACCCTTTGATCCAGCAATGCTACTACTAGGTCTATATACCCTGAAGAAATAATGAAAAAGGGTAAAAATATCACATTCATAGCAGCCCTGTTTGTGGTGGCAAAGAATTGGAAATCCAGTAAATGTCCTTCAATTGGGGAATGGCTTAGCAAACTATGGTATATGTATGTCATGGAACACTATTGTTCTATTAGAAACCAGGAGGGACAGGAATTTAGGCAAGCCTGGAGGGATTTGCATGAACTGATGCTGAGTGAGATGAGCAGACAGAAAAACATTGTACACCCTAACAGCAACATGGAGGGGATGACCAACCTTAATGGGCTTCCTCATTCCATCAGTGCAATAATCAGGGACAATTTGGGGCTGTCTGCAATGGAGAATACAATCTGTATCTAAAGTACTATGGAGTTTGAACAAAGTTCAAGGACTATTCCCTTTAATTTAGGAAAAAACCCTAATATTTTATTGTCTGATCTTGTTATCTCTTATACTTTATATTTCTTCCTTAAGAATATGATTTCTCTCTCATCATATTTAATTTGGATCAATGTATACCATGGAAAAAATGTAAAGACTGACAAATTGCCTTCTGTGGGGGGGTGGGGGGAGATTGGGGGAAATTGTAAAACAAAATAAATAAAATCTTTAAAAAATTAATAAAAAGTAAATAATCAACATTCGGAAATCTGATTTCTAATTGCATTAAAGAGTAGAGACTTTTCAAACCTCAGGGAGAAGGAACACTTGCAATTTCTTGAATTCAACAAAGGAGCTGGCCCATCTCCCAAAGTTTCTCTAATCAATCAAAAGAAAATGAAATCACTGAGTGATCAGTGCTTGGGTAGCCAATTTTCAGGTTTATCTGAGGCTTCATGAATACTTTTAATGTTTTCGTGACAAAGATAGTTTTGCCATTTCCTTCTGCAGGTCATTTTAAAGATGAGGAAATGAGGCAAAAAAAGTTAAGGGTCTTGCTGGGCTCATCCTTGTATTAAGTGGCTGAGGCTGAATTTGAATTCAGCTCTTTCTGACTCTGGAATCAGTACTCTACCTACAAAGTCACCTAACTGTCCCCAGTTCATCAGTACAGGACCAGGGTTCAGATAGGACAAATGGGTTCTTTGAGATGGGTAACTGTTAGAAACAGCCCTATCATGGTCTGTCATATTTCATATAACTCAAGCACATGAAGCTCAGACCTTTCATTTCTGATGAAATCCAAGAACACTTTAGTGTCAAATTAACCATTTGGCCACAGACCAATTAATAAAATGTACATTATCCCTTCAGTGCAGTCTGTCCAAATCTAGAAGCTGAGCTATGATATAAATAGAATTTTAAGAACTTCAGAAATATCTATCATTTGGAAAGAGAATTTCTAAAATGCCTTAATAGATCTGTGTGGTGGGATATTTTTTAAATCACTTTACTAGGTGACAAGGGACAATAAAAAGCCCGCATCAAATTTTTCTTAACTCAAATATTCAATTGGCAAAATGCAAAAAAACTGTTTTTCTTTTTACAATTTATATAGCTCTATGGTTGGGTGTGAGGGGCAGAGGAGGGGTGCTCTTTGATCTAAGTGTGGAGCATGGCTGTCTGTAGGCTGGTAGAATGCCATTTGGGGAGCCTTCTCTGCCATGTCAGCACTTGGGCTTTGCCCTCCATCCTGTTGCGTACTCCTCAGGTTAACTGGATTTTAGGCCTTCCTTGGGGTACAGTGGGATGTTTCTGGGCAAGTCTTGAAGCTGCTTTGTTAGGTGAAAAGCCTCAGAGCTTCATCTAAAGGGAGAAAGACTTATCCAAGGCCCCACTGGCTGGAATTACTTTATTATTAAAGAAAAATAAACATTATGTCCATCCAAATGGTTACACACAATAAATTTGACTTAACTTTATCCGAGAATGTAAGAGACTGTTGATGGTCACAGAGAGGTCATTGTGTGCCTGGGAATGGCCTAATCAGCCTCTTGCCCAGGTTCACCCTTGGCCTAAACTTCTGGGTCAGCTCTTTGGATCTTCTCATCTGTTCCTCTTGTTTGGCACCTCCTGGAGCTTTGTGTGTAAACACTAAGTCGGTGATAGCAACATTGTGTGAGAAGCACTGGCCTGTGGAAGTAAACTTTACATCTGCTGTCCACTAGCTAGGAAGCATTTCTTTGCTAATTGGAGAACTCCATGTGAATTAGGGGCAAACCAGGGCCTTAGAGACAACTTAAGCTCTGGCATTTTGTAAAATAAAGGAGAACTTCTCAATCTTTGTCTCTTGCCTCTTCAACCTTTGTCTCAGACAAGTATCAGTCATGGGTGACAGTTAAGTTAGCCCATAAGGCATGCAACATGAGAACACTCATGTTGAATGCTCTAATTTTTTTTGTTAAATCTGACTGACCTAGCCTTGGATTGTGAATTTGATACAGGTGGCCCTCCAGGCTATCAGACTCGTCCTGTCTGATATCCCATTGGCTAAACCCCAGCTCCTCAAGAATGATTACCTGGCACTGGAACACTGCTGTCTGATTTTGAAGCAATTAAGGCTCAGCCTTAACAACCTTCAGTTAGTGACCCAGTGGCCCTAGCTGGAGTCTGCCACTTGGATGAAAGATCTTTATCTTTTACACTGGCTCTAAATATGCTTTGGGAACTTCCTCTTCTACAGAGAATTCTATAAAAAAATACGGGATGCTGAGAGTAGATTGTTCAAACCCCACCCTGATGCTTATTAGCTATTTCTACCATTCCTTGTTGTGTTAAATGATTTTACCAACTTAAGTAAAATTCAGAAAATTCTCAAGGTATGAAGAGAAATGTTTTATTCAATTCTGGAGAATCAGACCCCATTCTGCCTTAAACAAGGAGAAAGAGTGCAAGGAATCCAAAATCTATTTATCCTAATGTGATCCACCCCCACCCCACCACTGACCCATTCTTATTAGTGAGGAATGTGGTCTTCACAATCTAGATTCATAAATTAATCTAAAGAAAACCATATAATTCAAACAGAGATAGGTTCTGCCCCTCCAGGACAAGAAATGTAGAAACATCTGGACTTCAATCCAGGTAAGACAGGGTCAGTTTACTCTTTACATTTCAGTCAAGGTAACATTAAGTTGCTTGTCAGGGAAGGAGGGGCAGTAGAGACATAACACACAGTTCAACTACTTCAAATCTATAATATTCTACTGAAGAAATCTCAGACTTTATCCCATTCAATCCCTCTTCTTTATATTGATGAAATTTCTTCAAATTCCTGTGATATAAACTCACATTTGTGGTCCATCTGGTCAGCAACCTCATTTTTCTTGCAAGTCCACATTAACTCGTAGTCATCTTTTCTAGTAACAAGTTCCCTTTTCGTGCAACTTTACAAAGAATCCAGGTACCATCGTTAATCTCACATGAGTCTGAGGCCACCTATCTCTAAGTTGTATAGTCCCGAATGTATGTACCCCGCCTCTGGACATGTCTAGTCATTTGCTACTCCCCAGGCAAATATCCTGGCCACTGAGTTATAAACAATAGTCACCCTGAACTGGCATAGTTATATGCCACTGGTGTTTCTCTCCTCTGGCTTAGAATTGGTTTTCTAAGTGAATTCTTTCAGGTTTGCTCAACCCCTTGAAACCTCTAGCTGGCCACATTTTCCAGAGTCGAGGGGAAGTTACAGGTTAAACAATGTACACATAGGCTAGAAATGGTGAAGATGAAATGATCCAATGTCTCTCCTCTCTTTTCTTCTGTCATGGAGATATTTGACATCCTTCTGCATCTTCTGAATCTGTTCCAAAAAGTCCTCTTCAGATTAGATGAGACTGTCTTCTGGTGAAGAACTGCTTAACATTTTAACTCAAATCAAAAGACATTTTCATCACAACACAATGAAATTTAGGAGCTTATTGCAATTTACATTTGCCTTATTGCCATATTGATGCACACACTTCACTTTAACACAAAAAACTTTTATTAGAGTTTTAGTATATGAGCAAACTCCCAGTGAGAATGATCATACTGACTTAAGCTTGTAACATCATCTTAGTTCAGAGGACTCAGCATGTGGTTTAAAAGTGAAACAATCTTAGCCTTTGCTCTGCTCTTTTATTACAATAATGGCTCAAACATCCTTAACCAAAATGAAAATGTTCAAAATATTCCCAGATATACCAGATTTTCCTTTTCCCGATATACTTCACTGACTCACATTTCTTTCCTTAAGCTAGGCCTTAAAACTGTAATTATCCTAAGAATTTTGCCTTCTTCTTACCTAAATATCCCTTCTAATTAAAAATGAAAGAAACTTGATTCCTATGTTAACATGTAGCTGATAGCAACCACACACCAAACACACCTAACCTATCTGTGGCTATTAGATCCAATCCACCTCAAACTTCTTTTTTCCAGTTTGCTTAGTAGCCAAAGAGATCCAGGACATCAAAGGAAAATTCCTTTATAGGTATAGGTACTGAACATCACTGTCCAGGCAGAGGTAATGTGGATAGTCAAATGTCTTAGGCCAGATTTATTCTTCCAGGTGGGACATTATCCAAATGTCAATTTGGGAAAATCAAGTCAAAAGTGTCCAACCTCAGGCCATACTGAGAAGCTGCCCCTTTGGCTGCAAATCCTTTTCACTTGACATCTTGGCTTCCTTGGCTGCAAGAACACGTCATTTACCCAGAAGCATTTCCTTTTTCTGACAATCCTGGTATTGGACATAAAAAGAAAATTGATTAAAAGTCTGATGATTGGAGCAGCTAGGTGCCGTAGTGGATAAAGTACCGGTCCTGGAGTCAGGAGTACCTGGGTTCAAATCCGGTCTCAGACACTTAATAATTACCTAGTTGTGTGGCCTTGGACAAGCCACTTAATCCCATTTGCCTTGCAAAAAAAAAGACCTAAAAAAAAAGTTTGATGATCTAAAATAGTTGTTTTACCTAATTAGTTCTCCAAGTGAATCCATTTCACAGTCTGGATTGGGGGGGTCATAATCATCTCCCTTCCTTACACATAGATCACCTATATCTACTCTGAGTTGCCTTGTCATTAGAATACATTAAATAGGATTTCTTTCTAAACATTGAAAAAGCAGTCAAGTTCTCCCAGGATCTGGAGTATTCCTTGTGAGATTTCAGCTGTAAAGGCAGGGCCACTGTCTGACCTGATTCCTAGCATGAGGTCAAATCGGAGAGGGGGCTCAGTCAGAATTCTTTAAACCACTTCGAAGCTGTTTCATTAGCTTCTTCCTATTCTGAAAGCTTGTCAACAAAAACCAAGAGATACTCAAAACCTGCTGCAGGCATTTTTACTGTCTGTCTTTCTAGTGTTTTTGAGATAAGAATTTTTCTGTCATTCCCCTTCTCCCCCCCCCCCTTTTTATTCAGTGAAGGAATCTTCTGGCAGGGGGAATAGACTGGTTCAGGGGAAAGGGAAGACAGAACAGGATTTTTCCATGTGGGAATGTTCATTACCTTCCCTGCTCTTCTATCCCCCCTTTCGATCTAGGGAAGATATCTTCCAAGGGGGAACAGACAGGACCTGGTGATAGGGGTTGGGGATAGGGTTTGGGAATTCAGGGCTGAGATCTCTAAATATAACAAAACAGTATAAGTGTAACGCATTAAGAACTAGATTTCACAAAATAATCTTTCCACTATTGCATCTATACCTACACCTACAGATCTAGAGCAAGCTCCAACACATCATTTAAAATTTCAGGGAACCCAGAGGGTCATGACCTTTGATAATTTCCCTCATTAAAGCAATCAATCATTAATTCCAGCTTTGACATCATTACAATAAAATGGTTTATATTTGCAAAACAGATCACATGTTTGATAACATCCTTCAATCTTACTTATTAATAAGTTATCTAATTAGGGTTACAGAATTTTAATCTCCTAATCATTTTCCAAAGCCCTTCACAATTGTTCAAAATTACTGGAATGGGTATCTTGTAGTTAAGATATACTGTAAACATTAAATTCCTTACCAACATGAAAACATAACACGCTGACATCGCATTCTCTTAAAGTTAACTTTATGACTAGTTTACCTGTCAGATCTATGGAAAGGGGAGCAGTTTATGACTAAGGAAGAGATGGAGAACATCACCAAAAACAAACTAAATTATTTGGATTACATTAAATTAAAAAGCTTTTGCACAGACAAAACCACTGTAACCAAGATCAAAAGAAATGTAGTACATTGGGAAACAATCTTTACAACTAATGTTTCTGACAAAGGACTCATTTCTAAAATATACAGAGAACTGACTCATATTTTTAAAAATATAAGCCATTCCCCAATTGACAAATAGTCAAAAGATATGCAAAGGCAATTTACAGATGAGGAGATCAAAGCAATCCATAGCCATATGAAAAATTGCTCTAAATCATTACTTATTAGAGAAATGCAAATTAAATCATCTCTGAGGCACCACCTCACACCTCCCAGACTGGCCAATATGACCAGAAAGGATAATGATCATTGTTGGAAGGGTTGTGGGAAATCTGGGACACTTATTACACTGTTGGTGGAGCTGTGAACTCATCCAACCTTTCTGGAGAAAAATTTGGAACTACGCCCAAAGGGCAACAAAAATGAACATACCCTTTGATCCAGCAATACCACTACTGGGTCTATGAGATGAGGAAAAAGGGTAAAAACATCACTTGTACAAAAATATTCATAGCAGCCCTGTTTGTGGTGGCAAAGAATTGTAAACGAAGTAAAAGTTCTTCAATTGGGGAATGGCTTAACAAACAGTGGTATGTAATATTATTGTTCTATTAGAAACCAGGAGGGATGGGAATTCAGGGAAGCCTGGAGGGATTTGCATGAACTGATACTGAGTGAGATGAGCAGAACCAAAGTGACCATCAACCTTGATGGATTTGCTCATTCCATCAGTGCAACAATCAGGGACAATTTTGGGCTGTCTGCAATGGAGAATGACATCTATATCCAGATAAAGAACTATGGAGTTTGAACAAAGTTCAAGGACTATTCCCTTTAATTTAGGGGGAAAAAATAGATATTGTCGGATCTTGTTATCTCTTACACTTTTTGGTTTTTCCTTAAGGATATAGTTTCTCTCTCATCACACTCAATTTGGATCAATGTACAACATGGAAACAAAGTAAAGACTGACAGAGTGCTTTCTGTGGCGGGGGGAAGGAAGTAAGATTGGGGGGAAAGGGGTGGCTAGGTGGCCTAGTGGATAAAGCACCAGCCTTGGAGTCAGGAGTACCTGGGTTCAAATCAAGTCTCAGACACTTAATAATTACCTAGCTGTGTGGCCTTGGGCAAGCCACTTAAGCCCATTTGCCTTGCAAAAACCTAAAAAAAAAAAAGGTTGGGGGAAAAATTATGAAACTCAAATGAAATCTTTAATAAAAAACAAAGAAAAAATAAAGTTAACCTTATAATTAAGTATCTTTTACACACAAACCTCTTCTGAATTTTTGCTTCATAACTTATCTCTTTGGGTTTAGCAGGCTTAGAATCAAAGACTCAGCTTTATGATTTGAAATTCATTCTAAGACATTAATTGGTATGTGATGCTGGCAAATCCCTTAAGCCTATTTACCTCAGTTTCATCAACAGTAAAATCAGATGGAAAATGAAAATGAAATGACTAAACAACAAATAAGGTAACACTATAATGAAAATTATAAAGACAAATGAGGCAATCAGATCTAATTTGATGAAAATTGTTTCTTTGTATAGATTTTATAAAGTACATTCTTCTTTCAGGAGAGATTGCATTAGGCCTAATTGTCCAAAATAAAATCCAGTCAACAAAGGGACAAAGCTTTGAGCATAAACAGTTTATGCTAAATCTAAATGAATTCTTAGAGGGGGCCAACTCTTAGAGGGCATAAATGGGAAATGCTCAAAGAACTGCCTCCAATTTAAGGGTAGAAAAGAATAGAAATTGGTAAGTGGAGGAAATGATATAATTGTTTAAAGAACTGAACTTATCATGGAGACAAGGGCAATATCGTTACCTGAAAGTCTCAAATGTGTGGAGATAAGAACTCCTCTGTGTCTGAAGCCAAATTTGAAACCAGGTCCTCCACATTCAAGGTCCTGTGCTCTATCCACTGCACCACCGAGCTGCCCCAAGAGACTGTAACTTCTTAAACTCTTTCAAAGTCCCTGGAAAAGTCTTCATCCACTTGATAGCTTTTAGCTTTAGCTGAACAGGTCAAAGGAAAAGGTCACTTTGCTTATACCAGGATTCCAATCCATGCTCTCCAGGAGTAAATGAACTCTACTTTGACTCTGGAAAACCAAGAAGGGTCACGGATTGGGAAGCTTTTTAGGATATTAGAAATCCCCTTACTGACAAAGTAGTGGCTGCTTTACTTTTTTACACAAGTGCTTTGCTCTGCCTCAAGTTTACTGGAATCCCTTTGTCATCACCATGATCATTGAGTCACAGCAATCAAGAGACAGAATGTATTTCATATTAAAGAGAAGGTCCTTGATTGTCATGTGCAGTGGTCTCAATACAGGCAGAAAATGCCCTCTTCAGTGGCCTGTGAGAGATGCAAAATTTCCCCTAATTTGCCTGAAATTATACTCCACTGTGCAAACTCTGGTTTCTTCTCATAATCAAGTGTTTTCCTCCCGTTGCCATAACAATAAGTTTTTTTTTTCTTATTCTGAAGATATACTATTTTTGTGTCCTTTTCACAATGCTGGTTTAGGAAACTCAGATCACATTCATAAGGTTTCTCTCCAGTGTGAATTCTCTGATGGGCAGTAAGACTCTCCTTCCTTGTAAAAGCCTTTCCACATTGATTACATGTATAAGGTTAGCATCCAGTGTGGGTCCTCTGATGTCTAGTAAGATGTGTTGTCCTTGTAAAAGCCTTTCCACATTGATTACATTCATAAGGTTTCTCTCCAGTGTGGATCCGCTGGTATATAGTAAGATATGTCTTCCTTGTAAAAGAATTTCCACATTGATTACATTCATAAGGTTTGTCTCCAGTGTGGATTCTCTGATGTTTAATAAGACTGCCCATCAATGAAAACGCCTTTTAACACTGATTGCATTCATATGTATTCTCTCCAGTGTGGATTTTCTGATGTAAAGAAAAATATGACTTGCTTGTAAAAGCCTTTCCACACTGATTACATTCATAAGGTTTCTCTCCAGTGTAGATTTTCTGATGTCCATTAGGATATGACTTGAACGGAAAAACCTTTCCACACTGATTACATTGAAAAGGTTTCTCCCCAGTGTGGATTCTCTGATGTTTAATAAGATATAACTTGAACGTAAAAACCTTTCCACATTGATAAGGTTTCTCTCCAGTGTTATTTCCCTTATGTTTAGTAAGAGTACCCTTCAATAAAAAGGCCTTTCCACACAGATTACATTCATAAGGTTTCTCTCCAGTGTGGATTTTCTATGTGTAATAAGATATGACTTGAAACAAAAAGCCTTTCCCCACTGATTACATTCATAAGGTTTCTCCACAGTGTGGATCCTCTGATGTTTAATAAGATATGACTTGCATGTAAAAGCCTTTCCACACTCATTACATTCATAAAGTTTCTCTCTAGTGTGGATTTTCTGATGTTTCCTAAGAGCCTCCTTCAATGAAAAAGCCTTTCCACACTGATTACATTCATAAGGTTTCTCTCCAGTGTGAATTCTCTGATGTACAGTAAGTCGAGCCCTTTGTGTAAAAGTTTTTCTACATTGATTACATTTATGAGGCTTCTCTCCTGCGTGGATTCTCTGTGGTCTAAGATTGAACTTCAATGTAAAAAATTTTCCACCCTGATTAAATTTATAAACTTTCCCTCCAGTGTGAATTTTCTGATGTGCAGTAAGACTCATCTCGGTAGTAAAGGATTTTCCACCCTGATTACAGTCAAAAGGTTTCTTTCCTGTGTGAATTCTCTGATGTTTAACAAGAGAATCCTTCAATGAAAAAAACTTTCTCCATTGATTAAAATAATGAGGTTTCTCTCCACTTTGGACTCTCTCTTGTGTAATGCCACATTCTCGCCACATGAAGTCACAAGCACTGTAATTCATGATCCTTTGCTTTTGATTTTCCTTCACAGGCAGGCTTAGTTTTCCAAAATTGTATTTCATTTCTAGTCTGATTTCTTCTTCTGAAAGAATTAAACAATAAAACAAATATATACAAACACGATATATAGTCACAAATATTTACTACCCCTTCCTAGAAATGGGTAGAACCTAAACTCATTCACTGGTTGGTCCAGCTTAAGGCCCAGTCTAATTCTTCTTCTATTGTCACATTCTTCTTCGTAAAATTCTCACTTGACCTTAAAAACCACAATCTCACCAAGTCCCAGGGACTCCTCAGCAAATGGTAAGCCCTTTACCTCCAGTCCCTCCTCTAGACTTTCAGTCTTCTTTCACCCTATTTCCTCTTTATATGCTAGAATCCAGTAGTATGGCCCTCTGTTCTGTTCTGAGGAAAGGATGTTCTACCATTAGACTCTGTGGTTATTCCCTTACCAACTCCCTGGTGGCCAACTAAAGATGATATTCCACCATAAGTCTTTTCCAGTCCTCCTAAAATGTGCAGTTCTCCCTATCTTAATTAGTTCCACTTCTGTCCTGTCCATCATGGGTTTCTCTATAATTGTTGACTTCTTCTCTGCCCCCTAGAATGTAAGTTGCATGGGGGCAGGGAAAGCCACTTAGATCTATTTTTTTTAAACACTTAGTTCTATTGATGTGTTGGGTGCTTTACACGGGGACTGGGCCATTATGGGAATTTAGATGTTCATTGACTTGAAGAAGGTTTAGGAAAGAGCCCAAAGAAATTAGCCTATCCTCTTTTTTGCTTTCACAAAACAATTCTCAGTTCTCAAATCACTCCCTATGCCTTTTCTTTTAGGATCTGAGATTGATCCCTGGAAGGGAGTTCAAAGACCATGGAATACAACTTCCTTGTTTTACATATAGAGAAAGAGATTCAGTGGTTCAGTAACTAACCCAAGAAGGCATCATCAGGAAATACCTGAAAAAGAAACGAAAAGCAGGTGTTCTGGGCTCCATATCCAATCCTTGCCTCCCTGTGCCACACGGAGGTCTGGCTATTATACCTGTCCTATACCAGCTTTCACTTCACTCATCTGTACAGTGGCTCCTCAGGCCTTCCTGCTTCAGCACACATGGAACCTCCCTTAACTCAAAATAACAGATGATATCTTGCCTGGAAACTGGAAGGCCTGGGCAGGGAAATCAGTTGGGGATAAAAATGAAGAGAAATGTGACATTTAGATCTCACTGGGAAAGAGCAGTAAATTCAGAGCAGATTAATTCTGAGAATCCATTAAGTATATGTAATGCAAGGAACACAAAATAGGATGTATTGCTTGGCAAAAATGGACTTTTTATTATTTTGAGAGAAAAGGAGGGAGCTGGGGTAGGAACGATCCAAGGAGTCACCTTCTCCCAGATGTTTGGGGCTACAGTTGATGGAAAGTTATGTAAAGGTGGGACAGGTAGTGTCAATGTGATGGGAATTGTGGGATATCCCACTGACTGAGGATGGAAGCCAGCCTTTCTGCCTAAGAGGACTTGACCTCCACAATTTGTTTCAGTCAATCCTATCATCTGGGAACTAAAGAAGTTTAAGAGATGTTGTTTAAATCTGCTGACCCCACCAAAATAACCAACAGGACTAACTGACTTTGCCTTCATGAATCAGCTTCCACAGTCCCTAGATATGGGGAAGAATTTGCATCAATTTGTATCAATTTGATTGTGAAATTGAGAGTCACCCTAGAACAAATATGAAGATAAGATTACAGACAAATCTAGGGATTTCTTCAAGATTATCTTATCATTCTTTGGTCCCTGTTCCAGCAACCATTTTTCACCTCTATCAGATGATTCTAAATATTATGTAGTTATTGATGTGTTCAGTAGATTTTTCACCTGGACAGACCCCAACTCTCCCATTTGATAGAGGCCTCACAGTCCAAGTGGGCCAGACACCCACAGGCCTATGTCAAGTTGCCTTCTCTAGTTTCTCAACTACAACACCAGGACATTCAGAACAGGCCCCTCTCATTCTCAACATTATGTCAATAATTGATGAATTCCTTCACCCATCACTGGCACGTGAAGAATTCTCCAGCTTTCTCATGGAAGGACACAATGCCTCCCTTGTTAAATTTCAGTTTTGTCAGTCATGGATAGAATACTTGAGACATACATACATATATATGTATATGTATATATACATATACATATATATATATTTATATATGTATATATATACATATACATATATATATATTTATATATATATACATATACATATATATATATATATATATATATATATATATATATATATATATTTTTTTTTAGGTTTTTGCAAGGCAAACGGAGTTCAGTGGCTTGGCCAAAGCCACACAACTAGGTAATTATTAAGTGTCGGAGGCCGGATTTGAACTCAGGTATTCCTGACTCCAGGGCGGGTACTCTATCCACTGTGCCACCTAGTCACCTCTACTGCATCACCTAGCCACCCTGGACCTATTTTATAAGAAATGTAATGATTACTCTCCCTATAGGCCCAAACTTACAATAAGACAGCAGAATAGAGCTGTCCATGTTACAGCTGACTCCTCAAGGAGTTGTGAAAACAGATGAGGGAAGTTGCTCCCCTTTTACCTCTTCTTGTCAAAGATTCACCGGAATGCTATGAAATGGAATAAAGACTTTTATAAGTCATTCTGCAAGATTCCTAGTTTCTGCCTCTCCCTTCAATCAACCAGATTAATGCAGACATGGCACTATTGTTTCTTGAGTTGTTTTGCAAGGCAATGGGATTGAGTGTCTTGCCCAAGGCCAAACAGGTAATGTAATTATTAAGGGTCTAATACCAGATTTGAAGTCAGGTCCTCCTGACTCCAGGGCCAGTGCTTAGCTGACCCCCACTTTGGACTAATGATCATCACAGTAAGCGCATGGGCTCTAGAGTCCTGGATCAGAAGTTTGGCTTTGCCCTCTATCCTGTTGTACCTATTTGGTGCTTACATGATAAATATTCAAATTATTTCATGACCTATCCTACCTGTAAACATAATGCAATTCCTCTAAGAATCCCATCTCACTTTGTTGCTATTACTGTACCAGAGGTCACATGAAGAATGCCAACAGTGATTTTTTCTATTTACCAGCGCATGAGATTTGATTCTGATCCATTACCTTTAGGGAGAATAGACATTACTTCATTTTTAAATGGTTCTGCTCATTTAAATAAAATTAGATTCATCATAACAAACAGAATTTTTAAAAAGTACATGCCATCTCACATCTAAAAATTTGTCTAATAGTTATTTGAGTTCATCATCATTTTGAAAGGTTGACAGCATGACTCATTCTTGTTCCTCTTCCACCCCTTCCCATCTTAAGAGGTTCACAGCTTTTCAGTGATTGAGATCATGGTCCAAAGGCTTTGAACTAAAATTTTTTAAATGGCTTATTTAGCAATAAATAATGGCCTAATTTAATTTCAAGGATATTTATCCTCTGGGACACCAAACATGTGCATATTTTAACCATAAAAGGGTTTTTCTGGAGATTCCAAGCTGTCATAATCAGTTTTATGTTGCTTTAAGATATCAAGCAACGATTACATAAAACTCCAAAAGCTTATAAGTGCAATATTAAGAACCTATAAATCCGTTCTGCAATTTTGCTCAAATTGTTTTCAAAGTCTCATGAAGACTGATCATTCATGTGACAACTAGTTCCTGAACCAGTGTGCACAATGCAGGAATCTCCATTTAAAATCTCCCCTGGTCTTTGCTCAAAAACTTATTTATGCATTATTTCTTCTCTCATTTTACATCCACCCTTGGCTCCTACAAGGTTCAATGGGGAAAAAGAACTGCTTGATGTTTTCTCTCAGAGTGAGAATGGGCCTCGTAAACTTCCTACTCCCTTTATGACTCAAAGTGCTGCTTACCTGGTCTGACATTGACCTCCAGGTCCTCAGGGATTCTTCCTCTCAGTGAATCTTTGAATCTGAATGGCATAGCAAATACAAATTATGAATGATTGAGAACAAAGAACTCTGATGCAGAACTGATGCTCAGAGAAGTGAGCCTCAAAAGTAACACTGGGTGATGATCATCTATGCAAAACTGAGCTCTTCCCAGGAATGCAATGCTAGGATAAAAGGAGAGGAAGAAAAACATGGAAATCGAAAGTTTACAAAAAGATGAATGTTGAAAACTATCTTTTGCATGTAATCAGAAAAAATAAATTTCAAAAGGAAAAGCTCTGATATAAAATGTTTCAGTCTTCTGAAGACATACCAATGAAACTCCCATCACAAAAGCTGGTTCCAAGAGAACTAGTTTTTGAGACCCCTAACCTCTGTCTTAGAGAAGGCTGGGTCTATTTAGACTGAGACAGAATAACAGAATCATACACTCTGAGGGTGAAAATATAGCTCAGTGGTCCTCTAGTCCAACCCAAATCTAACAAAAAGATTTCCCCTAACCCACACTCCAAAAGTGGATAGTCAGTCCTTGCTTAAAGAATTCCCATTATCTTGTCAGAAAGCAGTCCGTTACCCTTATGGATAGCTTTAATGGACAAACCAAAATTGCCTTTTAGTTTTTGTTCCTCATAATTACAAATAGAAACAATATGAGCAATATCTACTCTCAATTCTTTTGGTAATGTCTTTAGGAAGGCAAAAGAAGCCCCAGGCAAATAACCCAGGGAATAAACGACCCCCATGACTATCTGCCATAACGTTTACCTTGATAGGAAATAATATTGGGTTCTCCAAAACAAGGAGGGGATATTCCCTCTTACTTAGGTGTATGGGAACAGAGGATTCTAGAATTTCTTGGTGGAGCTAGAGATATTCTATGACTTGGTGACAGATCTCCAGTTTGGGGATCCTAGACTGAGATGCTCACTCAATAGTAAGAATTCATGGTTTCCTCATGCATCAAAGAGGGTCCAAATTTTTTTCAGAGGTTCCAACTCCTCTCATCTTCAAGACTGACAAATTTGTTCCAGAGTCCAATAACACAGTCCTGACCACTCTTATTATGGAGAACTTATCTCTCTGGAATGGGCCTGAATGGGCTAGTCCAATTCGGTTGCATTCTCTCACTTCCTCTGTTCCTTAAATACTTATACTTCCTGATCCACTTGGACCTTCTGATGCTCCTGGAATTTCTCATGCTGAAGAGAAACTGCTGATGGCTACCAGGCACAACTTCCTCTTCATGAGCTGTCATCCTTGGGGACTTTATTGAAACTTTCTTCCTTCAGACTCTGGATCACAAATGTGGATGTTATCTTTTTTCCTAGTATATAGCGTTACACACACACACACACACACACACACACACACACACACACAGAAACCAATTGTGCAAAGTCTGTAAAAGCAAGAAGAGAGCCCTAGGCCATGTGTGCCTACCTGGGAACACATCACTAAGAGAAGCAGTTACAGATGGAAGTATGACCCCAGGTTCCTCAGACTCAACATTAGGATCGATATCCAGAGGAAGAAATAAGATCCTCAGGTGTTTTTCAGCTGGACAGATTATTCCTAGATCAATAGGCTCTCTCTCTTAGGGTTGGTTAGGGGGCTGCTTCAGGAATGAAGGGTCAGCAGAATAGTCAGGATCTCCTTTTTTATTATATATATAATTTGTTTTCCAATTATATAAAATAATAATTTCTACCTATCAGTTTTCAGTAAGGTTTTGAATTTTACACATTTTCCCCACTGTCCCTTCCCTCCCCCTTCCTCCCCTCCCACAGCAGGCAGTCTGATAATCTTTACAGTGTTTCCAGGCTACACATTGATCAAAATTGAATGTGTTCAGATTAAACTCACAGCCTTGAGGAAAAAATATAATATTAGAGATAGCAAAATTATGTGGTACATATGACAACTTAAAAAAAATTGAAGGTAATAGTCTTTGGTCTTTAAACACCACAGTACTTTCTCTGGATACAGATGGAATTCTCCATTGCAGATAGCCCCAAATTGTCCGTGATTATTGCACTGATGGAATGAGTAAGTCCATTAAGGTTAATCACCAACCCCATTTTGCTGTTGGGGTATACAGTGTTCTTCTGGTTCTACTCATCTCACCATCAGTCCAGGCAAGTCTTTCCATGCTTCTCTGAAATTCCATCCCTCCTGATTTCTTTCTTGTAATTGTATGGATGGATTCTTAGTCCTTTTTTTTGGATGTTTAAAACAAATTTGCTTATTTCTGAATTTTACAGTTTTTCCCTAATTTTACTTCCTTCTCCCCACCCCGCCCCACAGAAGGCAGTCTGTCAGGTTTTACATTGTTTCCATGACATACTTTGAGCTAAATTGAATGTGTTGAGAGAGAAACCATTCCTTAAGGAAAAAAAATATAAGAGAAAGCAAGATTATATAAAATATATTTTTTAAATTACAGGTAGCCTTTCTTCAAACTCCACAATTCTTTCTCTGGATGCAGATGGTATTCTCCATTCCAGATACCCCCAAATTGCCCCCGATTGTTGCACTGTTGAAATGAGCAAGTCCATTAAGGTTAATCATCAACCCCACATTGCTGCTAGATCGTACAATGTTCTGGTTCTACTCATCTCACTCAGCATCAATTCAGGCAAATCTCTCCAGGTTTCTCTGAATTCCCATCCCTGGTTTCCAATAGAATAATGTTTTATAACATGTATACCATAATTTGCTCAGCCATTCCCCAATTGAAGAACATTCATTTAATTTCCAGTTCTTTGCCACCACAAATAGACCTGCTATGAATATTTTTGTATAAGTCATCTTTTTACCCTTTTTCATGATCTCTTCAGGACAGGATCTCCTCTTCTGCCCTGTCTCATTCTACTTTCTTCTTCATAACATCCTATTCATGAACTGCCTTCCTTTGGTACTTTATTGGAACTTCTCTCTCCAGCCTCCAGATTACAGATGTGGATGTCAACTCTTTTCCTAGTTTATAGTGCTGTCCACATCAGCTGTAAAATGGATGCTATCTTTTTTCCTAGTTCATAATGTTGTAGACATCAATCATGTAGGGTTTGTAATTGTAAGCAGAGAGCCCTCAGTCATGCTGCCTAGATGGGATCACATCAATAAAGAGGCAGCCATAGGTGAAAAATAACCCCAGGCTGATCAGGCTTCATATCTGAGTATCTCTCATCTTCCCTGCCTAAGGATCAATATCCAGAGGAGGAAATAGGACCCTCATTTGTTTTTTAGCTAGTAAGCTACTTCCCAGATCATTGCTGCAAGTATCTCTCTCTCCAATAGGGTTTCTCTCCTAGGGTTGGCTAGGCACTGCTTTTGTAGTGAAGAAGGGCCGAGATCTCATCTGCCATGTCTCATTCTACTTTTCTTTCCTCCTTCCTCCTCTTCTTCTATTCCCTTGGCCCCTTTACCTAGATTCTGAGAAAAGAGACTATAAAAATAAATCATTTAGTCTTCAGACCACTTCTCCTGCCTCTACAAAGTCTCCTCTACATAGGCCCTTCTTGAACAGGCAGTGGCTCCATATAATGACCTCACTGTGACCCAGAGCTGCGAGGTCATTGGAAGGATGTCATCATGAAACTCTGAAAGCCTTGCTGTATTTACTTGGGGATGCAATTCTGTGGAGAAGGTCTTGAAACCAGAAGGATTCTGGGTCAATGTATATTCATATGAATAGGTGTGTGCACATGTATATACCTCACAGTGAATCTTCATGCATGTGTAGACATACATATATATTGTGTATGTACAAATAGAGACGAATCTAAACATGGCAGCATTTATATGTGTAAATATGATATATGCATGCCTTCAATGAAATTATTTTTCTCATCAAAAGGTATGTATGCATTTCAAAATAATGTATACATTATTTGACTCCTTCAAGTGCCCTTTGAAAAACTTCTGACTTTTGCTAAAAATTCAGCATTATTCATCACAATCATAAAATAAGAAGAAACCAAATTTTGTATAACTAGTCATTCCTCACAGAGAGGAAACAGCTGGAGTCAGGAAGACATGAGTTCAAATCCAACTTCAGACATGGACGCTGGCTATGTGATTTTCCTAGGCAAGTCATTTAACTGCCACTACCTCAGCAGCTTCCCCAGTTGAAAAATGGGAGTTATAGAAGCACCTATCTCCTAGGGAGAAGGATCAAAAGAGATATCTGCAAAGCTCTGACACCAAGACTAGCACAGAGTAGGAGCAACCCCGAATCTAGTTATTATTATAGTCATTGCTAGCATGATCATTACATGCAAAATATCCTTGAATATGACACAATATAGACATTGTGCATGAGTCACTGAAACTCCAGGAGCTCTCTGTAATAGAAGAATCTGGGACTAAGGAGTTGATTATACATTAATATCCCAGCAATCCAGTGATATCTTCTTCTTGGCCTTGTTACTACCTCAGGAGAGCTCTTCCCACACGATAATGACCTTCCACAATCCCATGCCAATGCTCAGATTCTGTGAGATCTGTTCCACCCTTGGTATAAAACTGAGGAGTGTAGAATGACAGAAACAGACACTAGACAGACAGAACCTAGATAAAGGAGTTCCATGACATGCAAGAGAATTTGATTAAAGGAGTAACCCTAACCCTAAGCTGATCCAGGCCGACCCTAACCCTAACCCTGAACCCTAACCATAAACCCTAACCCTAAACCCTAATTTCCGATCCGACCCAACCCCAACCTGGATCCATTGAGGAATGAGTTTTTTATCTTACAAATTTGATGCAATTTTCTATACAGTTTAGAAATAAGAATTTTATCAGAACTCCAAAGTGTGAAAATTGTTTCCCAGATATTTTCCTTACTTTGACAGAACTGGTTTTATTACTGCAAAAACATTTTAAATTTAATAGTCAAAATCATCCATTTTGCAATTTAAAATATACTTTCTTCCTTGATTATAAATTTCTCCCCGTTACAGAGACTGAGAGATGGAGTGATTCCTGACCTGTTAATTGGCCAATATAGTAAATGCCTTTATGTCTAAAGCTTGAACTCATTTTGAAATTATGATGGTATAGGGTGTGAGATGTGGGTCTCTACCTATTTTGTGCCACACTATTTTCCAGTTTTCACAACAATTTTGTCAGATAGTTCTTCTTCCAGATGTTATCTTTGCCTTTGTCACACTAGATTATTTGAGTCATTTACTACTGGGGTTTTTAAAAAATCTATCCTCATCCATTGATCCATCACTATTTCTTGACCATTACCAAGCAATTCTGATGACTACTCCTTATAGTACAGCTTTTGATTGGTAGAACTAGGTTACCTTCCTTTACATTTTTTCTATCATTTTTTCCCCCATCATTTCCCTTGTTATCCTTTAACCTTTTGTTGCTCCAAATGAATTTTATTCCTATTTTTTCTAGCTTAGTTAAATTGTTATTTTGTAGTTTCACTGATACAGGACTAAATAAGTACTTTAATTTGGGTAGAATTGTCTTTAGCTCAATGTAACCATGACTAATTGTCATTTTCCCAATTCTTTAGATCTAACTTTACTTATGTGAGAGGGGTTTGGTATACAGCAAAGTAGTAGGACATAAAATGAGGCAAAATAAATCATTAGCTTTTCCACAGATGAACAAGAAGGCCCAAAAACAAGAGCTAGAAAGAGAAATTTCATTTAAACTTACTGCAGACAACAATTGACACCCAAATCAAACCTGGAAACTGTATGAATGCAATCACAGGGCTATCATTTTCATCATATTCCTATCTCAGTCAAGGAACTCAGAACTGACCAAAAACTTGGAAGCTGAGAATAGAATATAAACAGCACAGACAAAAGAGACTGGAAATGCTTTGTCCATGGTACTAAACAGTTTACACTTTCGATATTTTCATTTCTCTTACCTTTCACTCTTTGCCCTTTGGATTTTTAATTCCTATATATTTTACCCATTGGGGGCAGTTTTGTACCGAGCAAGGAAAAAGATTCAAAAACTTAAGACACTTTATCAATGTGCCCCGGAATAAGATGTGGAGGAAGTTTCCACCTCAACTCTGTGAATGAACCAGCACGAAATGATCTAGCCAACTAAGGTCAAAGGAGAGCCAGAGGAGACAACAGGTCAATTCCTTTGAAGACAGAATCTGTAAGTAGGAAAACAGTGAGAGAATCCAGTAACAACCTACTGAAACTCAACTATAAGAATCAAATTTAAATCAGGGACTTGCAAAGGAGTGAGCAGACCTCCGTCTGGATCACTCCACTTGGGAAATGCTGACAACAAGAACCCCAGAATGAGTTTTGAAAATAGAAGAATAGGAAAAAGTCAATGACATCTTACTACCACCTTTCTTAATAAAGGGACAAATGCAAAACTTAAGAGTTTACAATATTATCCATTTCTGTAGATTGAAAAAGATGTCCATTTCACTTGTTTGTGTCTTGTCTGCCTGCCACCTTGACCAGAATTAGAAAAACAGAGACTTTCTTGAGTTAAATGACTTGCCCAAAGTCACACAGCTAGAAAATTAAAAATCTGAAGTCAAATTTGAACTCAGGTCCTCCTGACTCCAGGGCTGGTGCTCTATTTAGTGAATCACCTAGCTGCACCAAGAGACTCCATCTTCTTAAATTCTTTCAAATTCCCTAGAAAACGTTTCATTCCCTTGATAACTTTTAGCTTTAGGTGAACAGGCCAAAAGGAAAGATCACTTTGCTTGTACCATTAGCCCAAACAATGTTCTCTAAGAATCAATGAAGTCTGCTTGACTTTCCAAAATTATTAAGGATCATGCAAGGGAAGATTTTTAGTAGGAAATTGCAAAGGCTCTTACCAACAAAGTAGTGACTGCTTTTCTTTTTCCACATGTGTTCTGCTCTGCCTCAAGTGTATTGGAATTCATTTGTCACCACCATGATCATTGAGTCACAACAATCAGGGGACAGAATACAAGTCATATTGAAGAGAAGGTTCTTGATTGACACCTGCAGTGGTCTCAATGTAGGCTGAAAATGTACTCATAGGTGGCCTGTGGGAGATATAAAATTCCCCTGAATTTCCCTGAAATTGTACTCCATTGGGCAAACTGGTTTCTTCTCTTATTCAAGTATTTTCCTCCAGTTGCCATTGTACTACCATTTTTTTTCTTATTCTGAAGACATTGTGTTTTTGAGAATGTCAAGCTGTCTTTTATCACAATGCTAGTTTGGGAAACTCAGGTCAAATTCTAACATTTCTCTCCAGTATGGATCCTCTGATGTGTAGTAAGATATGACTTCCTTGTAATATCCTTTCCACATTGATTGCATTCAAAAGGTTTCTCTCCAGTGTGGATCCACTGATGTGCAGTAAGATGTGACTTCCTCATAAAAACTTTTCCACATTGATTACATTTAAGGAGATTCTCTCCAGTGTGGATTCTCTGATGTTTAATGAGAGTATATTTCATTGAAAAAGACTTTCCACATTGATTGCATTCATAAGGTTTCTCTCCAGTGTGGATTCTCTGATGTTTCCTAAGAGCCTCCTTCAATGAAAAAGCCTTTCTACACTGATGGCATTCCTAAGGTTTCTCTCCACTGTGGACTGTGTGATGTTTAATAAGAGCACACTTCCATGAAAAAGCCTTTCCACACTGATTACATTCATAAGGTTTCTGTCCAGTGTGGATCCTCTGATGTGCAGTAAGATGTGACTTATTCATAAAAGCCTTTCCACATTGATTACACTTAAGGAGTTTCTCTCCAGTATGGACTCACTGATGTTTAATAAGAGTATCCTTCATTGCAAAAGCCTTTCCACAATGATTACATTCATAAGGTTTCTCTCCAATGTAAATTCTCTGATGTTCAGTAAGATGGGACCTTAGTGCAAAAGCTTTTCCACACTGATTACATTCATGACATTTCTCTTCAGTGTGGATTCTCTTATGTCACCTAAGAGTGGACTTCAATGTAAAAGACTTTCCACATTGATTACATTCATAAGGTTTCTCTCCAGTGTGAATCCTTTGATGTCCAGTAAGATATGATTTCCTCGTAAAAGCCTTTCCACACTGATTACATTCATAAAGTTTCCTTTCAGTGTGGATTCTCTTCCTAAGATTTTACTTCAATGAAAAAGCCTTTCCACACTGATTACATTCATAAGGTTTCTCTCCATTATGGATCCTTTTATGTCTATTAAGATATGACTTGCTCATAAAAGCCTTTCCACATTGATTACATTTAAGGAGTTACTCTCCAGTGTGAACTCTCTGATGTTCAGTAAAATGGGCCCTTCGTGTAAAAGCTTTTCCACATTGATTACATTCATAAGGATTCTCTCCAGTGTGGATCCTCTGATGTGCAGTAAGATGTGACTTGTACCTAAAAGCCTTTCCACACTGATTACATTTAAGGAGTTTCTCTCCAGTGTGGACTCGCTGATGTTTAATAAGAGTATTCTTCATTGCAAAAGCCTTTCCACACTGATAACATTCATAAGGTTTCTCTCCAGTGTGAACTCTCTGATGTTCAGTAAGATATGATTTTCGGATAAAAGCCTTTCCACACTGATTACATTCATAAACTTTTCCTTCAGTATGAATTCTCTTATGTCTCCTAAGATTGGACTTCAATGAAAAAGACTTTCCACACTGATTACATTCATAAGGCTTCTCTCCAGTATGAATCCTTTGATGTTCAGTAAGATGTGACTTGCTCATAAAAGCCTTTCCACACTGATTACATTCATAAGGTTTCTCTCCAGTGTGAATTCTCTGATGTTCAGTAAGATATGACATGGTCATAAAAGCCTTTCCACACTGATTACATTCATAAGGTTTCTCTCCAGTGTGGATTCTCTGATGTTGAATAAGAGTATCCTTCCTTGAAAAAGCCTTTCCACACTGATTACATTCATAAGGTTTCTCTCCACGGTGGATTGTCTGATGCTTAATAAGAGTATACTTCCATGAAAAAGCCTTTCCATACTGACTACATTCATAAGGTTTCTCTCCAGTATGGATCCTCTGATGTGCAGTAAGCTGTGACTTATACATAAAAGCCTTTCCACACTGATTACATTTAAGGAGTTTCTCTCCAGTGTGGACTCGCTGATGTTGAATAAGAGTATCCTTCACTGAAAAAGCCTTTCCATACTGACTACATTCATAAGATTTCTCTCCAGTATGGATCCTCCGATGTGCAGTAAGCTGTGACTTATACATAAAAGCCTTTCCACACTGATTACATTTAAGGAGTTTCTCTCTAGTGTGGACTCGCTGATGTTGAGTAAGAGAACCCTTCACCGAAAAAGCCTTTCCACACTGACTACATTCATAAGGTTTCTCTCCAGTATGGATCCTCTGATGTGCAGTAAGATGTGACTTACACATAAAAGCCTTTCCACATTGATTACATTTAAGGAGTTTCTCTCCAGTGTGGACTCGCTGATGTTTAATAAGAGTATCCTTCATTGAAAAACTCTTTCCACACTGATTACATTTATAAGGTTTCTCTCCAGTGTGAATTCTCTGATGTTCAGTAAGACGGGACCTTCGTGTAAAAGCTTTTCCACACTGATTACATTCATAAGGTTTCTCTTCAGTGTGAATTCTCTCATGTCTCCTAAAATTGGACGTCAATGAAAAAGACTTTCCACATTGATTACATTGATAAGGTTTCTCTCCAGTGTGAATCCTTTGATGTCTAGTAAGATATGACTTTCTCATGAAAGACTTCCCACAGTGATTACATTCATAAGGTTCCCCTCCAATGTGAAATTTCTGATGTACAATAAGACTTTTCTTGGTAGTAAAAGCCTTTCCACACTGATTACATTCATAAGGTTTCTTTCCAGTGTGGATTCCCTGATGTTTAACAAGAGAGTCCTTCAATAAAAAAACCTTTCCCAATTGATTAAAATCATGAGCTTTCTTCTCCAATTGGGATTCTCTCTTTTGTAATGCCAAATTCTCTCCACATGAATTCATTTGTGATGTTTTGCTTGTGAGTTTCTTTCACAACAAGGCTTAGCTTTCCAATATTCTCCTTCATTTCAGGTCTGATCTCTTCTTCTGAAACAACAACAACAAAAAACCAGATACACCAACACCTTATATACTCACATATGCTTACTTCTCCTTCCCAGCACTAGCACAACACATTTACTATTTATTCCCCTGCCCATTGAGACAAAATTTAATCTTATGGAAATAGAACCTAGTAGTTTAAAGTGGCACTAACTTATAGCCTAAGGATAGTTTACTTTATAAACAGATGGACAATAAGCCCATTGGGATCCCAACAACAAACATCCACTACACCTGTGACACAGGCATTCTCATGACATTTTCATGACATTCACAATGTAAGCCATGAGCTTAGACCCAGATGGCTCTGGAGAAGAATATGAGGCTGGTGACGTAGCATCGCACCCCCTCACTCAAATGGAACTCATGGACTTGTCATGGCATCACCTCCCTCATGTCATGGTCTTCTTTGAAAATGAAGGACAAGGACAAACATAATTTCTCATACACAAAATGACTAATATGTAAATATCCTAAACACAAATCTACATGTACAATGTTCACTATACTGTTCACTGATGAGGGGAGGGAAATAGGGATGGAATGGGAAGAAAATTATGTAACAGAAATACGCATGTGGATGATGATGAAAAAACATTCACAATATATAATTAAAAAGAAAATAGAATTTTTAAAAAATGTAGTTTTATCTACCTTATCTCACATGCATCAAAAACATTCTTCTCCTTTTCCACTCCATATCACATGGAAAAGATTATTCTAATGTTTGCTAAACAAAATCCCTTGACATAAGAAAATTGTTCTCATTGTTTTTGTCATTCTTTTTTTCTCTAAGAAGACATCAGGGAGGCAATGTCATGAAAAGCAATGGAACTAGATTTGACTGAGAGGATGCTATGCCAAATCAGTAGCTTGACTTTCTCCCCTAGAGCCATCTGGGACCAATGGTCAAGTATTAATCAAAAAGCCTGGAGATGGCACTGGATGTGAGACCATCACTTCCTCAGGATCACACAACTATGAACTGCCAAGCAGCTGAGGATGAATTTGAAATCCACTCCTCCTGTTTCTAGGGCAGGGACCCTAATCCACTGTGTCACCTAGTTGCCACACATGCAAATAATCTCATTCGTACACTCAATGATCTTAGTATATCCTCAGGTGGCATCTCCATTTTTTTTTGTTAAGTTTCAGTCTCTTCCACACTGACGATTTTCTTATTATCACAAATAAAACCAGTTCAAGCTAATCTTTGAAACACATGTACTTGATCCATATATCCCCATGAGATTCTGTTCAATATCTTTCCTACATTTCATGGTTTAACAGAGATAATCATTTCCAAATTCTGCTCAATTCCTTTCCCTTGTATTTCTTTTTTTTCCTTTCAGTCCTCTTCCAAGGTCCCTGTCCAATATATATGACCACCATTAGACACAAACTGGCATATCTATGTGAAAATATTCTCTATACATTCCTATCAGTTCTGTCTCTATGTACAGATAGTATCCTTCAATTGTTCTTTATACTTAATCTGTGTATTTTTAATAGTGAAACAAAATAAGAAAATCATTAATTTCTCAAAATTGCCAAAATTCAATTGATATTCTTAATTCTAATTCTTCCAGAATTCTCAGCAGGTTTTGATATTGTCAGTCTCCCCCTTTTCTCAACATTCTCTTTTCTAGATTTTAGTAACATTATTCTCTCCTGTTGCTAATCCTCCATTTCCAAAAGGAAACTGATTCTCCTTGCTCCAACCCTCCCATCTTCTTGTATTCATAATGCTCTTCAAAGCATCTCCCAATAGTCCAATGCAATGCAGTACCCATCAATTCTCAAACATTCACACACCTGAGCCACATCTTCAATCTATAACCCTCTCTCTCAATAGTGTCACTTTCTTGTATCTGACCATAGTCACTTCACATCTGAGATTTTGTAAGAGGCTGCCAGTTGGTCCAGTTGTCTCAATTTAACACGCCCCCCCCCCCCGTCTAATTGCTCCTCTATTCAGTTGTCAAATTCTTCATCCTAAAATTCTCACCTGACCTTAACAGCACATTCTCACCAAGTCCCAGTGACTCCACAGTAAATGGATTCAATAACGAAATCCTATGTACAGCTATTAAAGCACTTAATCTCCAGCCCTTCCTCTAGGTTTTAAGTATTCTTTCACCCAATTTCACTCATATATGCTAGAGCCCAGTAGTATGGGGATCCTTTCTGTTCTATGGACAGGACGCTCTACCCTCAGAGTCCAAGGTTATTCCCTTTCCATCCCTGTTCCTAAAAACACTCTCCATGGCTTCCCTGATGGCCAACCAGAGAACATATTCCACAATAAGCCTTTTCCAGACCTCATTAAATTTGGGGTCTTCCCTCATTTAATTAATTCCATTTCTGTTCTGTGCATCTGGGTTTCTATACAGTGGTTAGCCTCTGCTCAGTTCCGCCACAATTTAAGTAACATGGGAACAGGGAAAGCCACTTACAATTAATGATGTGTTGGGTGCTTTACAGTGACTGAGACATTATAGGCACTTAGATGTTTATTGACTGAAAAAACTACCTAGTTAAGAGCCCAAATAAATTAGGCTATTCCCTTTTTGCATTGTCAAAAGAATTCTCCATTGTCAAATCCCAAGCAAAGTCTTTCATTTAAGATCATGGATTGATCCCTAAAAGGGATTTGAAAGACCATGGAATCCAACTTCCTTATTTTACATATGGAGATAGTGAGACTCAGTGGTTCAGTGACTGACCCAAAAAAGGCACTGTCTCAAAAAGTATCCCAAGGAAGATATTCCAGCCCCTAAAACTAGGCCTTGCTTCCCTGCAACACACAGAAGCCCGGCCATCATAACTGTCTTAAACCTGCTTTCACCTCACTCACCTGCATAGCTACTCATCAGGCCATCCTGTTCCAGCATCCATGGAGCTTTCCTTTGCTCAAAGTAAGAGATGATATCTTGCCTGGAAACTGGAAGCCCTGGTCAGGGGAAATCAGTTGGGGATGAAGATGGAGAAAAGGTTGAAATTTAATTCTCCTTTGAAAAGGTCCGTATACACAGAGCTGCTGCATTTTGAGGATAATTCCAGGAAGTACAAACATAGGAGCTTGGACTGACCCATGAGTGCTTCTAATGCAAGAAACCCAAAAGAGGATGGGTTGTTTTTCAAAACGGTCCAATCCTCTCCCCTCACCTTAAGCCCCGCCTCCCATCCAAACAGGTCCCATTCTGGTAACACCTCCTTCCAAAATAGGGTAAAAAGCGTTAATGTGCAAGACTAGCCATAGGCCCAGGGAACATGAACATTTTGCCCAGTTCCTCTCCCCTGCTCCTCGGTCCCTAAACCACATAGAAGCCTTGTGTGTTGCTCATTTGAGGAGTTGTTGCATCTTCAGGGGAGATTCTCTACTGGCAAATTCCACAATTGTGCCAAATGCTCTTTCTTGGCCAGTCTATTGCCTTGGCAATGCCAGAAGCATACAGGAAAGGAAGACAGGGTGGATGCCAGGCCTCCTGAAGATAAGTCTCAGAGCAGACAATTTCATATGGGGCTAAGGGGAAAGTGGTGGAGAAGTAGTAAGAACCAGGTACGGATGAGGAAATTTGGTCTTGGTACAACTTACTTCTTCATAAAAGGATGAACTTGGCACATACTTGCCAATATCTAGAAATCTTGTTAGTGCAGTGGAGAGAACCCTGGGCATAGTCTGAGCGATGCCAGAGTCAAAATTCAGTTTCAGTCGATGACTAGCTCTATGCCTAATCACTTGACATCCAAGTGCCTTAGTTTCTTCAACTGTCAAATGGGGATGATAATATTCACCTAACTTGGAAGGTTATTATCAGGATGAAGCAACATGATGTGGTAAAGAAAATCCTCATCATACCATCTGGCAAGCAGCAGGTGAAAACAAGTGCTTATTTCCTTCCCTTCCTTTCCCATCAACTTGGTTATTTTACATATTTTAATTCAAGATCAAGGACAGAATTGCAGGGGACCAGCCCTTTCCTCTCTCTAAATTTTTCCAACCCTCCACAGTAGGGAATGAAGAGGTTTCCACTGACAGTAGACTCAGTATTACCAAGAGAAGGGTCCTTACCTACAGAGAGCAGGTTCTGGGCATTCCCCAGCATGACCTCTTTGTACAACTGCTTCTGACAAGGGTCCAAGAGCCTCCACTCCTCCGGGGTGAAGTCCACAGCCACATCCTTGAATGTCAGCATCTCCCAGACCACCAAAAGTTATGACGTGTAGAGATGAAAGACTCTGTAAGAGTAAAGAGTCCACCCCTATTCAATTCTAGATGGAAGCTGAAGCACAGAGAACGGATCTGCCCAGCAGTCATACTGTACATGAAAGCCGGAGTCAGCTCTAAAACTCAAGGTTTAATGAGAGTTTTCAGATTCTCTTACATTTTTTCTACATTTTTTATATTTTGGTGTTTTATAGTGTTAAGAACCCAAGGGAACTCTGAGGAATGGACATTATAGGTCAGTGGGAACAAAGCTGAGAAACTCCTAGGAAGATAACGGGGAATCATGGAGAAGGTTTGTGGTCTATCTGGGATGTGGGAGGTGGATGTGTGCAGCAGAAAGAGAAGGTGAGGGGGAACTTCTTTATCAGACCTGACATAAAGGGAATCCTGAGAAAGATGGTGGTGTCATTCAGAAATATGGGAGCTCTCCAGATTCACTCCACAAACTGACAGAAAATCATCATGGATTGAGGACCCAGTGAAGAATGTGGGCCTGAGGTTTGACCTCACAGACACCTCACTAAATCAAACAACAGGAGGCCATGTGAGAAGCAGTGGGGACCTCAAGCCACTCACTTCATCCACTGTTCCCTCACAAAGTTTCTTCTAAAGCAAAATGGACTCTGAATGGCAGATGACTGAAGGACTCCCCCTCCCATCCCCCAAGACTATCTCGAAGTCAAGACTAAAAGTGCTGACCAGATGAGAAGCTGCTGAAATAGAAAGCAAGAACATTTTGGGAACAATTAGGCTGGGACTGAGTGCAGGGAAAAAAAGACCCTGAGGTTGAGCTGCCAGACAGAATTCATAAACAATAGCAAGAAGACTTGAGGACTAGGGCAACAATACTCACAGATCAGAATCAAAACATAATAATAAAATTAGGCTTCTAAAAATCAAATCAAATCAAATTAAATCAATTAGTAAAGGAAAAAGAACCGATCATTGATAGCTACTTTGGTATAAATGAATATTTGAGATCATATTCAGAGGAGAAGTGTGAGGTTTTAAAAAAAAAAGTCTCTCTAACCCCAAAGCATAATGGACAATGGATACAAATACAAAAAGGAATATTGTTTGAAAGTAAAAAAGAATTCAAAAATTAAGTCAGAGCAAATAAGAAAATATTAGGGGGGAAAAGCACATTAAGAAAAGGATGAAAAAAACAACCAATTGGAAAAAAAAGAAAATCTTTGGGAAGAAAATAAATAGAAATTTTAAAATCAAACAAGAAGGATGAAATAGCAAAAAAAAAAGTAATCTAAAGAGGGTGGCTAGGTGGCACAGTGGATAGAGTACCGGCCCTGGAGTCACGAGTACCTGAGTTCAAATGTGGCCTTAGACACTTCATAATTACCTAGCTGTGTGGTCTTGGGCAAGCCACTTTACCACATTTGCCTTGCAAAAATCTTTAAAAAAAAAAAAGGAATCAAAAATTTGAAAAAATGTTAAACAATTAGAACAAGATATAAATCTTAAAGAAAATAACTCTTTGAAAAGTACAATTAGGCAAGAAGGATTAAATGACACTATAAAAAATACAGAAAAAACATAAGAGAATCTGAAACCACTCATTTGAAAATAAGCTACTTGAACAACAGATTAAGGAGAAACAATATAAAAATTGCTAAGCTACATGAAAATGGATGTTACAATGTTACCAGATACAGTTTTACCAGAAATTATTAACAAAACTTGCCCTGAAGTTCTAGAACAAGAAGCAAGATAGAAACCAAGACTCCACTGATCACCACCTAAAAAAAAAATCCTAGAAGATTTGGTTGGTTCTTGTCCTTCATTATCCAAGAAGACCAAAGTGACATCACTGTTTCTGAGACAAATTACAATGTGTCCAACTGTTGCTGATCAGACCAGTGGGATAAGGAACATTTATTAGAATGTCAATGCCAAGTTTCCAAATTCCTGGGTTGAAAAAATATATTTTAGGAGTGGCTAGATGGCACAGTGGATATAGCACCAGTCCGGGAGTCAGGAGTATCTGAGTTCAAATTTGGCCTCAGACACTTCATAATTACCTAGCTGTGTGGCCTTGGGCAAGCCACTTAACCCCACTGCCTTGTAGAGAGAAAGAAAAAACTGCAGAAAATAATCAGGATTTCACAAAACCTAGCAGTTTCTATACTAAAACACTGTAGACCTTAGAACACTGAATTGCAAAGAGCTAAGGAGCCGGGGTTGCAGCCAAAAATAATAATTTCTCACAATGACAGACGGACATTCTCACAAATGTCACAAGTACAAAAAGAGTTTTGTGGAAAATCTTAAGAAAATTACTAGAAATCAATTAAGAGAGATGAAGGGAAAATGAGAAAAAATTAAGACCAATCCTAAATAATCAAGTAAATGATGAAAAGGAAGTCAGACAATTGGAAATAAAGAATCAAAAACTTCAGGAAGAAAATAATTCCTTGAAAAACAGAATTGGACAAGGAGAAACTAATGACATTCTAAAAGATCAAAAAGTAAAATGATAAAATGATTTCATCAGAAAAGCTACTGCTCTGGAAAACAGATAGGGGAGAAAAATAATATGAGAAGACCTAGACTACCTGATAGTAATGATGAACGAAAAAGAATCCTGATACAATATTGAAGAAATTAACAAGGAAAATTGTTCTATAGTTTTAGAAATAGAAGGATAAGAAGAAATGAAAAAATTCACCAAACACTCCTCAAAAAGATTCTAGGAGGAAAACTTACAGGAATGTCAGGGATAATTTTCCAAGCTCCTAGGCTAAGGAAAAATATTGGGGAAGCAACAAGAAAAAGTCAATTTAAATATCTGGAAGCCACAGTAAATTTTAGATAAGATGTAACACCTATTACATTGAAGGACCCTAGTTCTTGGAATACTGTATTACATAGAGCTAAAGAACTGAGGAAATGACCAAGGGTAACTAACTCGGCAACGTACAATTCTATATCCTCAATGACTTTAAGGTTGTTGTAAAAATAACTCTAGAACTTAAGGAAAATTTGACATATGAAATCTGAGAGAGAAAAAGGTAAACTTTAAAGAGCAACTATATGGGTCATGAGGTCAACTTATTTACTTGTAAAGTATGAAACTATTATCAGTACTATTATGGCTTTAATCATTATTTCAGTAGTATTGAAAGATAAGCTTGAGCTGACCTGGGTATCATGGAATGATTCTTAAAAATGAAACAATGTAGGGAGATATAAAAAGGAGTAATTATCTCATGAAAATGAAGCCTAAAAGGAAAAACTGATACAGAAGAATCTAATGGGAGAGGGTGGGGAGAGCTAGTTCTTTGCTCTCTTTGGAAATGGGTGAAAAACATCTGTTTTTCTGAAACATCTTTCTGAAAGAATGAATAACTTAAAGACCTGGACAAGGTAGCAGGGATAGGAAAAGAAGAGTAAAGAGGAGGATTAGGGGGAAAAGCATGAGAAAGACAGTGTGCTAAAACTGGAAGGAGGAACATATACAATTAATTGTAGCTAAGAAGGTGACTGATTTGAATTGATCCACAAAGTGAGAGATTCAACCCACAAAAATAATTAGCAGAAGTAGAATTTATCAAGTTAAGAAAAAATTAGTCAGAAGTAGTAATCATGATCACAGGCAAAGCTTAAACTTAAATTGATTTAATTAAAAGAGAAAATTACAGAAACTATACTATGTGTCAGCAATATTATTCTATATTGCTATAGATCATTTAAAATAACCAGCCAAGCTAAAACTCCTGAAGGTATGTCTGCCGAAAGAAACACAGGAACCCTTTGAAAATGATTATAAAATTATTTATTTTTATAAAAATAAACTCATAGCTAAATGACTGAAGTCAAATTTTTTCTTTAGGTGAGAGAAAAACCAATATACTATGAAAACTGAGAATTTTACCCAGCTAATACTGAAAAATTATCTTACTGAATTGGAAAAGATAATAACCATGTCCATTTGGATTTACTAAATGCCAAGGATGTCAAGATAATCAATAAAAAACTGATGGGGGGTGCAGCTAGGTGGCGCAGTGGATAAAGCACCAGCCCTGGAGTCAGGAGTACTTGGCTTCAAATCCAGTCTCACTTAATAATTACCTAACTGTGTGGCCTTGGGCAAGCCACTTAACCCCATTTGCCTTGCAAAAAACAAAACAAAACAAAACAAAAAGATGAAGGAAGGTCTGGCCGTACCAGATCTCAACTGGTATTATAAAATGCTAATTGTCAAAAACAATCTCTGATTAAAAATTAGAGCTGTAGATCAGGGGGATAGATTAAGGAAAATGACAATATAGTAAATGACTGTGGTAACCCAGTAGATGACAGACACAAAGATCCAAGCCTTTAGAACAAAAACTTGTCATTTGACAAAAAGCTGTGGAAAAATTGGAAAATAGCTAGACAGAAATTAGGCATCAACATCTCACACTCCATACCAAGAGAAGGTCAAAATGGGAACATGATTTGCTGATAAACCATGCTACTGAGCAAATGAGGCAACCCTCAAAATGTTTATTAATCAGGTGAAGAATTTAAGGCCAACAAAAAAGACCATTACAGGGGCGGCTAGGTAGTGCAGTGGATAGAGCACCAGCCTGGAGTCAGGAGTGCCTGAGTTCAAATTCAGCCTCAGACACTTAATAATTACCTAGCTGTGTGGCCCTGGGCAAACTACTTAACCCCATTTGACTTGCCAAAAAAACCAAATATATATTCCTAGTAAAGTCCTTGTTTCCCAACTACAGGGAGAAGTAAAATTAGCAAAAATATACCTCATTCACCAATTAATAATATCCTTTGATGAAAGGATATGAATAGACAGTTTTCAGAGAAAGAAATCAAAACTATCTCTAGCCATGTAAATAATGCTCTAAATTCCTATTGATTAGAAAAATGAAAATTATAACAACTTTGAGGTACCACCTCATATCTATCACATATAAGATAAAGGGAAATGAAAAATGTTGGAAGTGAAGAGGGAAAACTGGGACACTGAGGCACTCTTGGTAGAGTTGTGGACTAATCCCAACCATTCAGGAGACCAATTTCAAATGTTCCCCAAAGGGCTAGAGAGCTCTGCATATCTCTTGATCCAACAGTTTTTTACAAAGGGGGGGAAAGATCAAACTATGCAAAATATTTATAGGATCTCTTTTTCTTGTCCCTGAGAAAGCAAGAGGATATCCATCAATAAAGGAATGACCAAACAAGCTGCTGTGGGATTGTGATAGAGTATTTTGACAAGCAAGATGGCACAGGGAGAAGAAACCTGATTTGGGAATGGTTTGCAGTGTTGCCCATGTATAACCTCTACAGACTGCTTATAATCAGAGGGAATGTGGGGAGTTGTGTGGGGTTCTGTTTGTTGGTGTGTGTGTGTGTGTGTATACAATGCTAGGCAGGCATTGAGGCAATTCACAACTCAGGTGGTCCTTGAAAGTTGACTGTAAGGAGGGAGAACTTAGAAACTAACTGCAAGGACACCCTTATTAGGTGGTATGAGCACAGTAGTCAGAGCCCAAGGGCCCCATGAATCAATCAAAACACAAAGTTAACTGGGCAGTGTGGCTGCTAAGAGGCTCAGTTTAAAACTACTTTTTGGTAAAGAAATGATCCATAAGAAGGCATTGTCAGCTTCATGAACCCTCCCCTATGTCTATACAAATAGATCTGGTTGCTCATATTGGTCTGATGTTTGTCCTTCATTCTGGAAGAAGACCATGACATCAGGGAGATGATGCCATGACAAGCAAGTGAACTGCATTTCAGTGGGGGCTGGGGGTGGGGGGGAATTGTGCTAGGTTACCAGCCTCACTTTCTCCTCCAGAGCCATCTGGGTCTAGTGGTCAGATATGAATCAGGATGATTGAAGATGGTCCTGGATCCAAGGCAATCAGGGTTAAGTGACTTGCATAAGGTCATACAGCTAGCAAGGGGCAAATGACAAGAGACTGAAGTCAATCTACTGTCATCCTGACTTCAAGGTCAGTGCTCTATCCACTGTACCACCCAGATGTCCCTCCTTAGACCAGTCTGGGGATAGGCTGTACTCACCTGAAATTCGGGTCTGTGACTCCCAGGATCCATTGCCATGAATCCAGGATTCCTGCAATGGGACCAAGGACCAATGTAATTCCATTTGTTCAACTTTTCTGGTCTTTATCTATGTTGGGGTCCTGCTGCTCCCACCCATGATAGATCCACAAATATCGCAACAGCCAAAGCTCTACTATCAGAGCTTACTCCTAACCAGAAAAGGTTTCTCATCCTAAGCCTTTCTGTTCACCAGGAGGCAGACACCCCCGGAAAGTTCCTCCCTTCTTAACCTCTGCTTAGAAACACCCATAATCTTAGTCCCAGACTGACTACTTTGGGGATCAAATTCTGGAAGACTGATATTTGTCAACCTTTAACAATAAAACTGTTCCAATATCTCTCCAACTTTGGCATCTGGGTTTGACTAAGGACCTGCTTGGGGAAGGCCTAGGGCCTCTGCAGACTGAGCTGGGGAGGCAAAAGGATCACAGTAGGGGCAGGAGACTGGCATCCAGACATTTTTTTAAGGTTTTTTTTTTATGCAAAACAATGGGGTTAAGTGGCTTGCCCAAGACAACAGCCAGGTAATTCAAATTTGAACTCAAGTACTCCTGACTCCTGGACCTGTGCTCTATCCACTGTGCCACCTAGCCACCCCTATCCAGACATTTTTAAAGGGTGTGGACCTCCTAGAGTTGCAAAGGCCTAGGCCCTGCTCTTAGAAAAGAAGTTAAGGAGGAGACAAAAACTACATTCCTGTCTCACTTCATGCTATTCTTCATACTCCTCTCCCCAGGCTTCTACAGAGGCAGAAGAAGCTTGGGATCCCAGGAGGGCTAACCAGGCAGCACCTCAGTGACTCCTGGGGCACAGCCCTCCCTCCAACTGGTCCTTTGCCTCCCCACAGACATAATCTAAACTACAAAACCCAAGTAAACTGGAGAATGCAGAGGTTCTGGAATGACACTACAAGGAAAAGACCAGGGGAAACTCAGACTGGGAAACAAAGTTCAGTCTGGGATTCAAGCCCTAGGGGCCTGAAAGGCGTAGGGGCAGGAAATCTTTTTTGGTAGAGGCAAAGAATGGGAAATTGAGGGAATGCCCCTCCAATGGGGAATGGGGGGACAAGTTAAGGAGTATGAACAGTCTGGAGTCCTGCTGTTCTACAGGACAATCTGAGTGGCTGCACTTTAGAGAGGCATGAAAAGAAGTATTTGAGCTGAGGCTGCGCAAAGGGAAGGGAACCAAGACGTCACATTAACAACACTGGGAGTTGATCCACTGGGGGGGCAGTCCAGAGATCCAGGACAAGCTGGAGAGACCCATCGTGGACGAGGCCGGGCACGTGGGGGGCTGCCCTGAATCCGAGTGGACACAAGGGCCCCTTGTGAAACCTTCTCTCCCGTTTCCTGCTTCTCCCTCTTAAACACAAGGACTCGCGGGGAAACGCGCGTGACGCCTCGGGCCGGGCTGGGGCGGAAACGATCGAGGCCTGAACTTGGAAAAGTGAAAAATCAACTCAAAAAAAAGAAACTGAGGCGGGGAAGGAGGGGGCCGGGGGTGGGGGCAGGAGGAGGGTCTGGGGGAGAAGACATTCCCACAGGAGAGACCCTGGGCCCGGGGAAACCGAGTCACTGGGCCCCGAGACCGAAGCTCTGCTGGGAAGCTGGGGGCACTGGGGGACCCCCCGGGGCTCTGCGGGGGGCAGGGGGCGGGGCTCGGGGAGCAGGGGGGCCCGGGCCGAGGACCGCGCGGGGCCAAGGCCAAGGCCGGAGAGGAGGGGGCCCGGGGTGAGGCTGGGGCAGCGCAGAGGACTCTGGGAAATGGGGAGCGGGCTGGGGGGCGGAACTCGCCGGGAGGCAGAATGAAAAGAGGGGGAGCTTCACGGCGCGGGGAGCAAGTAAAAGAGAGGAAAGCGGGGGACGTGGGGGTCCTGTGGCTCCGACCTACCCGGGACCTGCACGCACAGGTCCGGCTCCACGAGGCGCAGAGATGGAGGCTCCCACGGAAGAGAGGACAGAGCTTCCACAGCAGGGAAGGCCGAGCAGGCGCAGTGCAGACTTCCTGCTACCCAGCAGCCCCCGCTGCCAGGGGCTTCCTAGTCCCAAAAGCTCCGTCCCCTGGGACCCGCGAGACTCCAGCATCCTCCAATCACATGCAGCGCCAGGACCACGGGGCCCAATCGGCCCCGCCTGCCGGAGCCCCGCCCTCCATCACGTGCCAAGCCTTCTCCACTCCCATGCTCCGCCCCCACCACAAACCCCGCCCCCCTCCAAGCTGCTCCTCTCAGACAGCCCCTCCCCTCCGGTTCCCCCCTCCCAGAGCGGGGCCCAGGTGCATCTTGGGAGCCCTGGCAGTGTGCATCCGGGCTCTCCCGTGGGCACTGTCCTGTGGGCCCTCCCCCAGGAGACACGATGCCCTTTCCGTGGGTCTGGGAGGGGAGGGATGAGGACGAGGGCCAGGAGAGGCCATTGGGGCGGAGAAGGCAGAAAGCATTGAAAAGAATCTATCTGTTTAATCTGTACCATTTTCTATGTTATTATTTTGCTTTGATTATTTTATATTGTTTGATTTCTATTATCTAGTTGTTGTGTTTTTTTTAAAGATTTTACAAGGCAATGGGGTTAAGTGACTTGCCCAAGGTCACACAGCTAGACCATTATGAAGTGTCTGAGGCCGGATTTGAACTCAGGTACTCCTGGTACACCTAGCTGCCCCTCCTTTGACTTCTAGATGGCGGTGTGACTGTGGCCTTAGTCAGCCTCTTATCAGATCTGGATGCGATGAAATGAGGAATTAGCCTGGAAGAGAGTGTGGTTACATGGAGCACCTGGTACATCTGTAGTCAGTAAATTTTCCCCTAATATGGACAAAAAAGACTAACTTGCCCTTCCTGAAAATAGCAACGAACCTTATAAATTCACCATTTCCATTTAGTGCTTTGGGAACTCATTAACTGATTGCTTTGGTACCTTTCCTTTAGGGAAGGAGCAGACATGCAAACTTTAAAAACAATTTATCGTATAAGGACAATTAATAAAAAAGGAATGGCTTTTTTTAAAAAAATTGACCCATTTCTCTATATTTTAGAAATGAGTCCTTTGTCAGAATCATCAGTTGTAAAGATTGTTTCCCAGTTTACTACATTTCTTCTGATCTTGATTACAGTGGTTTTATCTGTGCAAAAGCCTTTTAATTTAATGTAATCAAAACCATCTAGTTTGTTTTTGGTGATGTTCTCCAACTCTTCCTTAGTCATAAACTGTTCCCCTTTCCATATATCTGACAGGCAAACTAGTCCTTGATCTTCTAATTTACTTATAGTATTGTTTTTTATGTCTAAATCCTGTAACCATTTGGATCTTATCTTGGTAAAGGGTGTGAGGTGTTGGTCTAATATAAGTTTCTTCCATACTACTAACTTCCAAATTTCTCAGCAGTTTTTATCAAAGAGGGAGTTTTTATCCCAATGGCTGGACTCTTTGGGTTTATCAAACAGCAGATTACTGTAATCGTTTCCTGCTATTGCACCTAGTCTATTCCACTGATCCATGACTTTTTCTTAGCCAATACCACAATTTTGAGGACTGATGTTTTATAACATAATTTTAGATCAGGTAGGGCTAAGCCCCCTTGGAAATTCTTCACTTTTTATTTCTTCACTTGAATTTACTTACAACTTTTTCTAACTCATTAAAGTAATTCTTTGGAATTTTGATGGGTAGGGTACTAAACAGGTACTTCACTTTTGGTACAATGGTAATTTTTATTATATTAGCTCAATCTATCCATGAGCAGTTGATGTTTGCCCAGTTACTTAAATCGGATTTAATTTGCATGAGAAGTGTTTTATAATTATTTTCAAAACATTTCTGAGTCTGTCTAGGCAAATAGACTCCCAGGTATTTTATACTGTCTGAAGGTAAATTGAATAGGATTTCTCTTTCTAGCTCTTCCTGCTGTATCTTGCTAGTCATATATAGAAAATTTGAGGATTTATGAGTTTATTTTATATCCTGTAACTTTGCTAAAGTTGCTAATTATTTCTAGTTGGGGGTTTTTTAAGGTTTTTGCAAGGCAAATGGGGTTAAGTGGCTTGCCCAAGGCCACACAGCTAAGTAAGTAGTAAGCATCTGAGACCAGATTTGAACCCAGGTACTCCTGACTCCAAGGCCGGTGCTTTATCTATTACGCCACCTAGCTGCCCCCTCTAGTAGTTTTTAAGATGACTTTTTTGGGATTCTGTAGGTAAACCATCATGTTATCTGCAAAGAGTGAAAGTTCTGTCTCCTTACCAATTCTAATTCCTTCAACTTTTTTTTCTTCTCTTATTGCTGAGACTAATATTTCTAATACGATATTGAATAGTAGTGGTGATAATGGGCACTAGTAAGGACTCATTCCTAAAATATACAGAGAATTGAGTCAAACTGTCAAAAACAACAGGCCATATTCCAATTGACAAATGGTCAAAGGATATGCAAAGGCAATTTACAGATGAGGAGATCAAAGCAATTCATAGTCATATGAAAAATTGCTCTAAGTCATTACTTATTAGAGAAATGCAAATTAAAGCTGCTCTGAGGTACCACCTCACACCTCTCCGACTGGCCAATATGACCAGAAAGGATAACAATCAGTGTTAGAAGGGCTGTGGGAAATCTCGGACACTATTACATTCTTGGTGGAGGTGTGAACTCATCCAGTCTTTCTGGAGAGCAATTTGGAATTATGCCCAAAGGTCAACAAAAATGTGCATCCCCTTTGATCCAGCAATACCACTACTGGATCTATGCCCTGAGGAGATGATGGAAAAGGGTAAAAACATCCCTTTTACAAAAATATTCATAGCAGCCCTGTTTGTGGTGGCAAAGAATTGGAAATCAAGTAAATGTCCTTCAATTGGGGAATTGCTTAGCAAACTGTGGTATATTTATGTCATAGAACACGATTGTTCTATTAGAAACCAGGAGAGATGGAAATTCAGGGAAGCCTGTGGGGATTTCATGAACTGATGCCTAGTGAGATGAGCAGAACCAGAAAAACACTGTACACTCTAACAGCAACATGGGGACAATGACCAAACTTGAAGGACTTGATCATTCCATGAGTACAACAATCAGGGACAATTTGGGGCTGTCTGAAATGGAGAATACCATCTGTATCCAGATAAAGAACCATGGAGTTTGATCAAAGACAAAGGACTATTTCTTTTAATTTAGGGGGAAAAAACCTGATATCTTATTGTCTGATTTTGCTATCTTTTATACTTTCTGGTTCTTCCTTAAGAATATAATTTCTCTCTCATCATATTCAATTTGGATCAATGTATACCATGGAAAAAATGTAAAGACTGACAAATTGCCTTCTGTGGGAGTTGGGAGAGTGAAGTAAGATTAGGGGGGAAATTGTAAAACTCAAAGTAAATAAAATATTTAAAAAATTAATAAAAAGAAAATAATCAACATTTGGAAATCTGATTTCTAATTGCATGAAAGAGTAAAGACTTTTCAGATCTCAGGGAAAAGCAACATCTGCAATTGCCTGAATTCAACAAAGGAGCTGGCCCATCTCCCAAAGTTTCTATAATCAATCAAAAGAAAATGAAATCACTATCTGAGTGATCAGTGCTTGGGTAGCCAATTTTCAGGTTTTTCTGAGGCTTCATGAATACTTTTAATGTTTTCGTGACAAAGAGTTTTGCCAGTTCCTTCTGCAGATCATTTTAAAGATGAGGAATTGAGGCAAAAAAAGTTAAGGGTCTTCTGGGCTCATCCTTATAGTAAGTGGCTGAGGCTGAATTTGAATTCAGCTCTTTCTGACTCTGGAATCAGTACTCTACCTACAAAGTCACCTAACTGTCCCCAGTTTATCAGTACAGGACCAGGGTTCAGATAGGACAAGTGGATTCTTTGAGATGGGTAACTGTTAAAAACAGCCCTATCATGGTCTGTCATATTTCACATAACTCAAGCACATGAAGCTCAGACCTTTCATTCCTGATGAAATACAACAACACTTTAGTGTCCAATTAACCATTTGGCTACAGACCAATTAATAAAATGTGCATTATCCCTTCAGTGCAGTCTCTCCAAATCTAGAAGCTGAGCTATGATATAAATAGAATTTTAAGAACTTCAGAAATATCTATCATACGGAAAGGAGAACTTCTCAATCTTTGTCTCTTGCCTCTTCAACCTTTGTCTCAGACAAGTATCAGTTATGGGTGACAGATAAGTTAGCCCATAAGGCATGCAACATGAGAACACTCATGTTGAATGCTCTAAATTTTTTTGTTAAATCTGACTGACCTAGTCTTGGATTGTGAATTGGACTGACACAGGTGAGCCTCCAGGCTATCAGACTCGTCCTGTCTGATATCCTATTGGCTAAACCCCCAGCACCTTTCCTAGGTGAGAGCTCCTCAAAAATGACTACCTGGCACTGGAACACTGCTGTCTGATTTTGAAGCAATTAAGGCTCAGCCTTAACAACCTTCAGTTAGTGACCCAGTGGCCCTAGCTGGAGTCTGCCACTTGGATGAAAGATCTTTATCTTTTACACTGGCTCTAAATATGCTTTGGGAACTTCCTCTTCTACAGAGAATTCTATAAAAAAATACAGGATGCTGAGAGTAGATTGCTCAACCCACACCCTGGTGCTTATTAGCTATTTCTACCATTCCTTGTTGTGTTAAATGATTTTACCAACTTAAGTAAAATTCAGAAAATTCTCAAGGTATGAAGAGAAATGTTTTATTCAATTCTGGAGAATCAGACCCCATTCTGCCTTAAAACAAGGAGAAAGAGTGCAAGGAATCCAAAATCTATTTATCCTAATGTGATCCACCCCCACCCCACCACTGACCCATTCTTATTAGTGAGGAATGTGGTCTTCACAATCTAGATTCATAAATTAATCTAAAGAAAACCATATAATTCAAACAGAGATAGGTTCTGCCCCTCCAGGACAAGAAATGTAGAAACATCTGGACTTCAATCCAGGTAAGACAGGGTCAGTTTACTCTTTACATTTCAGTCAAGGTAACATTAAGTTGCTTGTCAGGGAAGGAGGGGCAGTAGAGACATAACACACAGTTCAACTACTTCAAATCTATAATATTCTACTGAAGAAATCTCAGACTTTATCCCATTCAATCCCTCTTCTTTATATTGATGAAATTTCTTCAAATTCCTGTGATATAAACTCACATTTGTGGTCCATCTGGTCAGCAACCTCATTTTTCTTGCAAGTCCACATTAACTCGTAGTCATCTTTTCTAGTAACAAGTTCCCTTTTTGTGCAACTTTACAAAGAATCCAGGTACCATCATTAATCTCACATGAGTCTGAGGCCACCTATCTCTAAGTTGTATAGTCCCAAATGTATGTACCCCGCCTCTGGACATGTCTAGTCATTTGCTACTCCCCAGGCAAATATCCTGGCCACTGAGTTATAAACAATAGTCACCCTGAACTGGCATAGTTATATGCCACTGGTGTTTCTCTCCTCTGGCTTAGAATTGGTTTTCTAAGTGAATTCTTTCAGGTTTGCTCAACCCCTTGAAACCTCTAGCTGGCCACATTTTCCAGAGTCGAGGGGAAGTTACAGGTTAAACAATGTACACATAGGCTAGAAATGGTGAAGATGAAATGGTCCAATGTTTCTCCTCTCTTTTCTTCTGTCATGGAGACATTTGACGTCCTTCTGCATCTTCTGAATCTGTTCCAAAAAGTCCTCTCCAGATTAGATGAGACATTGTCTTCTGGTGAAGAAACTGCTTATCATTTTAACTCAAATCAAAAGACGTTTTCATCACAACACAATGAAACTTAGGAGCTTATTGCAATTTACATTTTGCCTTATTGCTATATTGATGCACACACTTCACTTTAACACAAAAAACTTTCATTAGAGTTTTAGTATATGAGCAAACTCCCAGTGAGAATGATCATACTGACTTAAGCTTGTAACATCATCTTAGTTCAGAGGACTCAGCATGTGGTTTAAAAATGAAACAATCTTAGCCTTTGCTCCACTCTTTTATTACAATAATGGCTCAAACATCCTTAAACAAAATGAAAATGTTCAAAATATTCCCAGATATACCACAGATTTTCCTTTTCCCGATATACTTCACTGACTCACATTTCTTTCCTTAAGCTAGGCCTTAAAACTGTAATTATCCTAAGAATTTTGCCTTCTTATCTAAATATCCCTTCTAAATAAAAATGAAAGAAACTTAATACCTATGTTAACATGTAGCTGATAGCAGCCACACACCAAACACACCTAACCTATCTGTGGCTATTAGATCCAATCCACCTCAAACTTCTTTTTCCAGTTTGCTTAGTAGCCAAAGAGATCCAGGACATCAAAGGAAAATTCCCTTATAGGTACTGAACATCACTGTCCAGGCAGAGGTAATGTGGGTAGTCAAATGTCTTAGGCCAGATTTATTCTTCCAGGTGGGACATTATCCAAGTGTCAATTTGGGGAAATCAAGTCAAAAGTGTCCAACTTCAGGCCATACTGAGAAGCTGCCCCTTTGGCTGCACATTCTTTTCACCTGACGTCTTGGTTTCCTTGGCTGCAAGAACACATCATTTACCTAGAAGCATTTCCTTTTGCTGACCATCCTGGTATTGGACATAAAAAGAAAATTGATTAAAAGTCCGATGATCTAAAATAGTTGTTTTAGCTAATTAGATCTCCAAGTGAATCCATTTCACAATCTGTATTGGGGGGTCATAATCAGATCCCTTCCTTACACATAGACCACCTATATCTACTCTGAGTTGCCTTGTCATTAGAATACATGAAATAGGAATTCCTTCTAAACATTCAAAAAGCAGTCAAGTTCTCCCAAGATCTGGAGTATTCCTTGAGAGATTTCAGCAGTAAAGGCAGGGCCACTGTCTGACCTGATTCCCAACAGGAGGTCAAATCGGAGAGGGGGCTCAGTCAGAATTTTTTAAACCCCTTCAAGCTGTTTCATTAGCTTCTTCCTATTCTGAAAATGTGTCAACAAAAACCAAGAGATACTCAAAACCTGCTGCAGGCATTTTTACTGTCTCTCTTTCTAGTGTTTTTGAGATAAGAATTTTTCTGTCAATTCCCCTTCTTCCCCCCTTTTTATTCAGTGAAGGAATCTTCTAAGGGGGGGAGTAGACTGGTTCAGGGGAAAGGGGAGACAGAACAAGATTTTTCCATCTGGGAATGTTCATTACCTTCCTGCTCTTCTATCCCCCCTTTTGATCTAGGGAAGATATCTTCCAAGGGGGAACAGACAGAACCTGGTGATGGGGATGGGGGGGATAGGGTTTGGGAATTCAGGGCTGAGATCTCTAAATGTAACAAAACAGTATAAGTGTAACGCATTAAGAACTAGATTTCACAAAATAATCTTTCCACTACTGCATCTATACCTGGACCTACAGATCTAGAACAAGCTCCAACACATCATTTAAAATTTCAGGGAACCCAGAGGGTCGTGACCTTTGATAATTTCCCTCAATAAAGCAATCAATCATTAATTCCAGCTTTGACATCATTACAATAAAATGGTTTATATTTGCAAAATAGATCACATGTTTGATAACATCCTTCAATCTTACTTATTGATAAGTCATCTAATTAGGGTTACAGAATTTTAATCTCCTAATCATTTTCCAAAGCCCTTCACATTTATTCAAAATTACTGGAATGGGTATCTTGTAGTTAAGATATACTGTAAACATTAAATTCCTTACCAACATGAAACATAACACGCTGACATCACATTCTCTTGAGTGGATCACATTCTTTATGATAAGTCCATCACAAAAGTTACTTCAATATTTTTCCAACGTTGCCATTGCTGATTGCAAGTCCCTCCTTTCTTATTTCTCCACTACCATGTACTATATTTTCTCTCTTTTACTCTGACTCTGCTGTAGGGTTGCTGAGTGGCGCAGCAGACAGATCCCTGGTCCTGGGGCCAAGAAGCCCTGAGCCCCCATACCACCCCTTAGGCCCAGAATCCACCTGGCCCTATGGTCCTGGGCAGGCCATCCAATCCCAGCCCCTTGCAAGAAGTAAAAAAAGAAAATGTGTTATATCTCACCACTTTCCCCCCATGGTCCATCCTTTCCTCCTTTATTCACATCCCCACCCCTTCCCCCTGCTGCCCCCTCCTCCTTACTCCAGTTGTCTATACCCCATTGAATATATATGCTGTTTCCTCTCTTAGCCATCTCTGATGAGAGCAAAGGTTCCCTCATTCCCCCTTCCCTCCCCGCTTCCATATCATTGTAATAAAAAAAATCTTATTATGTGAAATAGCTTGGACTATTCCCCCTCTCCTTTTTCTTTCTCCCATTCCGTTTCCCTTTTTTTCTTATTGACTCCATTTTTATACCATATTTTATCTTTGAATTCAGCTTTCTCCTGTGCTTCAACTATAAAAGCTCCCTCTACCTGCTCTATTAACTGAGATGGTTCATATGAATATTATCAGTATCATTTTTCTATACATGGAGTTCATCCTCATTACGTCCCTCATATTTCCCCCCTCTCCCCCAATCTCCATGCTTCACCTGAGTCCTGTATCTGAAGATCAAACCTTCTGTTCAGCTCTGGCCATTCCAAAAGGAACCTTTGAAATTCCCCTGGTTCATTGAAAGTCCATCTTTTTCCCTGGAAGAGGACATTCAGCCTTGCCAGGCAGTTCATTCTTGGCTGCATTCTAAGCTCTTTTGCCTTCCGGTATATTGTATTCCAAGCCCTACCAGCTTCCAATGTAGTTGCTGCTAAGTCCTGTGTGAAACTGACTGCAGCTCCATGGTATTTGAACTGTGTCCTTCTGGCTGCTTGTAATATTTTCTCTTTGACTTGGGAGTTCTGGAACTTGACTATAATATTCCTGGGGGTTGGTTTTTTGGGATCTCTTTGTCGGGGGGATCGGTGGATTCTCTCCATTTCTATTTTGCCCTCTGCTTCTAGAATATCAGGGCAATTTTCCTGTAGTAATTCTTTGAAAATGATGTCAAGGCTTTTGTCCTGATTATGACTTTCAGGTATTCCAATAATTTTCAAATTATCTTTCCTAAGTCTGTTTTCCATATCAGTTGTTTTTTCAATGAGATATTTCACATTTTCTTCTAATTTTTCATTTTTTTGGTTTTGAAGTATTGATTCCTGATTTCTGGTAAATTCATCAATCTCCCTGAATTCTATTCTTTGTCTGAAGGATTTATTCTCCTCAGAGTTTTCTTATCTCTTTTTCCATCTGGCCAATTTTGCTTTTTAAAGCATTCTTCTCAATAACTTTTTGAACTGTTTTATCCATTTGACCTAAGCTGTTTTTTTAACATGCTATTTTCTTCAGCATTTTTTTTGGATTTCCTTGACTAAGCTGTTGACTTCATTTTCATGTTTTTCCTGCATCTCTCTCCTTTCTTTTCCCAGTTTTTCTTCCAACTCCCTCATTTGATTTTCAGTCTTTTTTGAGCTCTATCATAGCATGAGCCCAATTTCTGTTTTTCTTGGAGTCTTTAGATGCAGGAACTTGTGCTTCCTCATCTTCAGACTGAGTATTTTGATCCTTCTTGGGCTCATTTGCAAAATATTTCTCAATGGTCTTCCTCTTGTTTCTTTGTTTGTTCATTTTCCCAGCCTAAGCCTGTTTTTTAGGGGTACTTCCTGAGCTTTTGGGACACTCTCACAAGGGTCTCAAGTGTGTGAGGCTCTGTCCTCTCTCCTGGTCTGGGAATGACCATAAGCGTCCCCCTCTGCCACGGGGCTGAGGTGGGCGGGGCCTGCTGTTCTATGGGGGGCCTAGACTGGGACCAGGATCTGAATGTGGTCAGAACTCCAGAGTCCTGTTCCAGGGGCAGAAGACAGAGCTCTGCAGTCTCTCTTCACTCCCCTCCCTCAGCAATGGGCTCATGCCCTGGGGGCTCCTGCTTACCAGCTCCACCTGCTTCTGTTTATGGGTCTAGCTGCGGAAAGACCAGGCTGCTGGCTGTTTGCCCTGAGGGCTGGGCTCCATGTGCTTGCTCTGGCAGAGGTCCCCCACTGTTCCCCCACTTTGTGCCTGGTGCTCCCCGGGGTGCAGCTCAGGAGACTCCCCTGTTGCTGTGAGCTGAGGCTCCCAGCACCCTGGGGCTGCCTCCGGGAGGCTGAAGTTCTTTTGCTCTGGTGGGCCGCCCCTCCGGCCCGGGGAGTAGAGCCTTTCTGCTCTTTTCCAGGTTACCTTGAGTAGGAGAACTGCCTCACTGGGTCCCTTTGTGCGTTCTGTCTCTCAAAAGTTTAGTTAGAGTCCTTAGCTGATGAGTTTTTATCAGAGAGCTCCTAAGACTTGATCCCTTCATGTCACCATCTTGGCTCCGCGACCCCCCCCCCCCACATCGCATTCTCTTAAAGTTAACTTTATGACTAATTTACCTGTCAGATCTATGGAAAGGGGAGCAGTTTATGACTAAGGAAGAGATGGAGAACATCACCAAAAACAAACTAAATTATTTGGATTACATTAAATTAAAAAGCTTTTGCACAGACAAAACCACTGTAACCAAGATCAAAAGAAATATAGTACATTGGGAAACAATCTTTACAACTAATGTTTCTGACAAAGGACTCATTTCTAAAATATACAGAGAACTGAGTCATATTTTTAAAAATAAAAGCCATTCCCCAATTGACAAATGGTCAAAGGATATGCAAAGGAAATTTACAGATGAGGAGATCAAAGCAATCCATAGCCATATGAAAAACTGCTCTACATCATTACTTATTAGAGAAATGCAAATTAATCATCTCTGAGGTACCACCTCACACCTCCCAGACTGGCCAATATGACCAGAAAGGAAAATGATCATTGTTGGAAGGGTTGTGGGAAATCTGGGACACTTATTACACTATGGGTGGAGCTGTGAACTCATCCAACCTTTCTGGAGAGAAATTTGGAACTACGCCCAAAGGGCAACAAAAATGAACATACCCTTTGATCCAGCAATACCACTACTGGGTCTATGAGATGAGGAAAAAGGGTAAAAACCACTTGTACAAAAATATTCATAGCAGCCCTGTTTGTGGTGGCAAAGAATTGTAAATGAAGTAAAAGTTCCTCAATTGGGGAATGGCTTAACAAACAGTGGTATGTAATATTATTGTTCTATTAGAAACCAGGAGGGATGGGAATTCAGGGAAGCCTGGAGGGATTTGCATGAACTGATACTGAGTGAGATGAGCAGAACCAAAGTGACCATCAACCTTGATGGATTTGCTCATTCCATCAGTGCAACAATCAGGGACAATTTTGGGCTGTCTGCAATGGAGAATGACATCTATATCCAGATAAAGAACTATGGAGTTTGAACAAAGTTCAAGGACTATTCCCTTTAATTTAGTGGGGAAAAAAACCCAGATATTGTCTGATCTTGTGATCTCTTATACTTTTTGTTTCTACCTTAAGGATATGGTTTCTCTTTCATCACACTCAATTTGGATCAATGTACAACATGGAAAAAAAGTAAAGACTGACAGATTACTTTCTGTGTGTGGGGGGGGGGGGAGTAAGACTGGGGGGAAAAGGGGTGGTTAGGTGGCGTAGTGGATAAAGGACCGGCTTTGGAGTCAGGAGTACCAGGTTCAAATCCAGTCTCAGACACTTAATAATTACCTAGCTGTGTGGCCTTGGGCAAGCCACTTAACCCCATTTGCCTTGCAAAAACCTAAAAAAAAAAAGATTGGGGGAAAAATTATAAAACTCAAATCAAATCTTTAATAAAAAAACAAAGAAAAAACAAAGAAAAAAATAAAGTTAACCTTATAATTATCTTTTACATAGAAACCTCTTCTGAATTTTTGCTTCATAACTTATCTCACTCTTTGGGTTTAGCAGGCTTAGAATCAAAGACTCAGTTTTATGATTTGAAATTCATTCTAAGGCATTAATTGGTATGTGATGCTGGCAAATCCCTTAAGCCTACTTACCTCAGTTTCATCAACAGTAAAACCAGATGGAAAATGAAACTGAAATGACTAAACAACAAATAATGTAACAATATAATGAAAATTATAAAGACAAATGAGGCAATTAGATCTAATTTGATGGCAATAGTTTCTTTGTATAGATTTTATAAAGTACATTCTTCTTTCAGGAGAGATTGCATTAGTGACATCAAGAGCACCAGGCCTAATTGTCCAAAATAAAATCCAGTCAACAAAGAGACAAAGCTTTGAGCATAAACAGTTTATTCTAAATCTAAATGAATTCTTAGAGGGGGCAAACTCTTAGAGGGCATAAATGGGAAATGCTCAAAGAACTGCCTCCAACTTAAGGGTAGAAAAGAATAGAAATTGGTAAGTGGAGGAAATTATATAATCCACTGCACCACCTACTGCCCCAAGAGACTGTAAATTCTTAAGCTTTTTCAAGGTCCCTGGAAAAGTCTTCATCCACTTGATAGCTTTTACCTTTAGGTGAACAGGTCAAAGGAAAAGGTCACTTTGGTTATAGCAGGATTCCAATCCATGCTGTCTAGGAGTAAATGAACTCTACTTTGACAGGAAAACCATGAAGGGTCACGCATTGGGAAGCTTTTTAGAAGGATATTAGAAATCCCCTTACTGACAAAGTGGTGGCTGCTTTACTTTTTTACACAAGTGTTCTGCTCTGCCTCCAGTTTATTGAAATCCCTTTCTCATCACCATGATCACTGAGTTACAGCAATCAAAAGACAGAATGTATATCATATTAAAGAGAAAGTCCTTAACTGTCACCTGCAGTGGTCTCAATGCAGGCAGAAATTGCACTCTTTAGTGGCTTATGAGAGATACAAAATTTCCCCCTAATTTGCCTGAAATTGTACTCCACTGTGCAAACTCTGGATTCGTCTCTTAATCAAGTGTTTTCTTCCAGTTACCATAACACTAACAGTTTTTTTCTTATTCTGAAGACATACTGTTTTTGTGTCCTTTTCACAATGCTTGTTTAGGAAACTCAGATCACATTCATAAAGTTTCTGTCCAGTATGTATTTTCTGATGTGCCATAAGACTCTCCTTCCTTGTAAAAGCCTTTCCACATTGATTACATTTATGAGGTTAGCATCCAGTGTGGATCCTCTGATGTCTAGTAAGATGTGTCTTCCTTGTAAAAGCCTTTTCACACTGATTACATTCATAAGGTTTCTGTCCAGTGTGGATCCTCTGATGTCTACTAAGATGTGTCGTCCTTGTAAAAGCCTTTCCACAATGATTACATTCATAAGGTTTCAGTCCAGTGTGGATTCTCTGATGTCTAGTAAGATATGTCTTCCTTGTAAAAGACTTTCCGCATTGATTACATTCATAAGGTTTCTCTCCAGTGTGGATTCTCTGATGTTTAATAAGAATACACTTCAATGAAAAAGCCTTTTCACACTGACTGCATTCATATGTATTCTCTCCAGTGTGGATTTTCTGATGTAAAGAAAAATATGACTTGCTTGTAAAAGCCTTTCCACACTGATTACATTCATAAGGTTTCTCTCCAGTGTGGACATTCAGATGCGCATTAAGATATGACTTTAAAGTAAAAGCTTTATCACATTGATTACATTGATAAGGTTTCTCCCCAGTGTGGATTCTCTGATGTTTAATAAGATAGGACTTGCTTGTAAAAGCCTTTCCACATTGATTACACAGATAAGGTTTCTCTCCAGTGTGAATTCCCTTATGTTTAATAAGAGTGTCCTTCAATAAAAAGGCCTTTCCACACCGATTACATTCATAAGGTTTCTCTCCAGTGTGGATTTTCTGATGTGTAATAAGATATGACTTGAAACAAAAAGCCTTTCCACACTGATTACATTCATAAGGTTTCTCTCCAGTGTGGATCCTCTGATGTTTAATAAGATATGATTTGAATGTAAAAGCCTTCCCACACTGATAACATTCATAAGGCTTCTCTCCAGTGTGTATTTTCTGATGTTTCATAAGAACCTCCTTCAATGAAAAAGCCTTTCCACATTGATTACATTCATAAGGTTTCTCTCCAGTGTGGATTTTCTGATGTTTCTTAAGAACCTCCTTCAATGAAAAACACTTTCCACATTGATTACACTCATAAGGTTTCTCTCCAGTGTGAATTCTCTGATGTACAGTAAGTCGGGCCCTTTTTGTAAAAGCTTTTCCACATTGATTACATTCATGAGGCTTCTCTCCTGTGTGGATTCTCTGTGGTTTAAGATTGAACTTCAATGTAAAAAATTTTCCACATTGATTAAACTTATGACCTTTCCCTCCAGTGTGAATTTTCTGATGTACAGTAAGACTCATCTTGGTAGTAAAAGACTTTCCACCTTGATTACAGTCATAAGGTTTTTCTCCTGTGTGAATTCTCTGATGTTTAACAAGAGAAAAAACCTTTCCCCACTGATTAAAATAATGAGGTTTCTCTCCACTTTGGACTCTGTCTTCTGTAATGCCACATTCTCTCCACATGAAGTCACAGGCACTGTCATTCGTGATCCATTTCTTTTGATTTTCCTTCACAGGCAGGCTTAGTTTTCCAATATTGTATTTCATTTCAAGTCTGATTTCTTCTTCTGAAAGAATTAAACAATGAAAAAAATATATACAAAGAGTATAAATAGTCACATATGTCTATTTCCCCTTTCCAGTACTGGGTAGAGCCTAAATTCATTCACTGGTTGGTCCAGCTGCCTCAAGTTAAGCCCCAGTCTAATTCTTCCTCTGTTGTCACATTCTTTTTCCTAAAATTCTCACCTGACCTTAAAACCACAATCTCAGCGAGTCCCAGTGTCTCCCCAGCAAATAGTAAGCACTTCATCTCCAGTCCTTCCTCTAGGCATTCAGTCTTCTTTCACCCTATTTCCTCTTTATATGCTAGAATCCAGTAGTATGGCCCTCCTTTCTGTCCTGAGGAAAGGATGTTCTACCATTAGAATTCATGGTTATTCCCATGCCAACTTTCTTCCTCAAATTCTCTCCCTGGCTTCTCTGGTGGCCAACCAGAAATGATATTCCACCATAAGCTTTTTCCAGTCCTCCTTAAATGTGAGGTCTTCCCTATCTTAATTAGTTCCACTTCTGTCCTGTGCATTATGAGTTTCTCTGTATTTACTGACTTCTTCTCTGCCCTCTAGAATGTAAGTTGCATGGGAGCAGGGAAAGCTGAATAGATCTATTGATGTGTTGGATGTTTTACACGGGGACTGGGCCATTATGGGCATTTAGATGTTCACTGATTTGAAGAAGGTTTAGGAAAGAGCCCAAAGAAATTAGCCTATCCCCTTTCTGCATTCTCAAAACAATTCTCAGTTCTCAACTCACTCCCTATGCCTTTTCTTTTAGGATCTGAGATTGATCCCTGGAAGGGAGTTCAAAGACCATGGAATATAACTTCCTTGTTTAACATATAGCAAAAGAGATTCAGTGGTTCAGTGACTAACCCAAGAAGGTACCATCAGGAAATATTTGAAAAAGAAACACAAGGCAGGTGTTCTGGGCCCCATATCAAATCTTTGCCTCCCTGTGCCACATAGAGGTCTGGCCATTATAGCTGTCCTATACCAGCTTTCACTTCACTCACCTGTACAGTGGCTCCTCAGGCCTTGCTGCTTCAGCATACATGGAATTCCCCTTGACTCAAAATAACAGATGATATCTTGCCTGGAAACCTGAAGTCCTGGGCAGGGAAATCATTTGGGGATAAAAATGAAGAGAAAGGTGACATTTAGATCTCATTAGGAAAGAGCAGTAAACACAGAGCTGATACATTTTTGAGGATCACTCCATTAAGTACATATAAGGCAAGGAACACAAAATAGGATGTATAGCTTGGCAGAATGAGTCAATCATCTCCCCTTAGGTTAGACGCACCCCCCCCCCAATTTCCATTCTGGTGTAAACACCTCCTTCCAAAATGGGGTAAAAAGGGTTAATATACAAGACCAGTCTCAAGCTCAGGAAACATGAACATTTTGCCCAGTTACTCTCCTCCTTTCCTCAGTCCCTGAACTATATAGAAACCTTGTGCATTGCTCATTTGGGAAGTCTTAGCCTCTTCAGGTGGGATTCTCTACTAGCAAAGTCCACAGTTGTGCCAAATACTCTTTCTTGGCCAGTATGTTGTCCTGGCAATGTCAGAAGCATATAGGAAAGGAAGACAGGGTGGTTGCAAATGCTCCTGAAGAAGAATCTCAGAGCAGAGGTGGGGGAGAATTTAATGGCACCAACTTGGGATGAGGAAATTTGGTCTTCGTGCAATTTCTTCATAGAAGGATGGACTCAACAGACACTTTCCATTTTCTAGAAATCAAGATAGTGCATTGTAGAGAGGCCTGGGCATAGCCTGAGGAATGTCAGAGTCAAAATCCAGTCTCAGACACTGACTAGCTCCATACAAAATCACTTTACTTCCATTTCCCTCAGTTCCTTCAACAGTCAAATGGGGATAATAATATTCATGCAATTGGGAAGGTTATTTTTAGGATGAAGCAACATAATATGGTAAAGAAACCCCTCCTCATAGCATCTGGCAAGTAGCAGGTTAAAACAGGAAATATCCCTTCCTCTCCCACCATCTTGGTGAGAATTTTAGGACAAGATGTAAAAAGATTAAGCATAAAATTGCAGAATACCTGCACTTTCCTCTCCATCTCTAAACTGCTCCAAAACCTCCACAGTAGGGAATGAATATATTGCCATTGCTAGCAGACTTAGTGTTACCAGGGGAAAGGTCCTTACCCACAGAGAAAAGGTTCTGGGCATTCTCCAGCATGACCTCCTTGTACAACTGCTTCTGAGGAGGGTCCAAGAGGCTCCACTCCTCCTGGGTGAAGTCCACAGCCACATCCTTGAATGTCACCAACTCCTAGACCATCAAAAGTCACCAGGTGTAGAGATAAAAGACTTGAGAAGTAAAGTGCCCAGCCCTTTTCAATTCTAGATGGAAACTGAAACACAGAGAAGGGATCTGCCTAGAAGTAATACTCTACATGAGTTTTAGAGTTAGTTCTAGAACCCAAGGTCATTAAGAGCCTGAGGGAATTCTAAGCAATGCATTTTATAATTTAGTTGCAACAAAATTGAGAAATCCCTTGGAACATCATGCATCACCCTGGGGAATCCGGGAGAAGGTTTGTAGTCTACCTGTAAGATAAGAAATGAATATATACATGAGCAAGACAGAAGGTGATGGGAAACTTCTTCCTTATCAGAACTGATAGGAGGGAATCCTGAGAAGATGGCACTATAGGTTCAAAATGTCCAGATCCTCCAGATTTCCTCCACAAACTGATAGATAATCATGTAATGAAGGACGAGCAACAAAAATAAAGGCATAATGTCCTAGGAAGACAACTTGAGAGAACTCAGAGAGAATCCAAAGGGATGAGATTTGGTCTGTGAGAAGTGGAAACACACACTGATCATCCAACAGGAGACCCTGATAGAAGCAGTGGGGACCTCAAGAACTTTCATGTCAGTCAGTTTTTCCCTCTAAAACAAAGTAGATTTTGATTGTAGGACACCTGAAGGACTCCCCTGGTCTTTCTGTAAGTCAAGGCTAGCAGTCCTGTCCATACATGACCCCAGCTTTGGAGATGGGAGAGGAGAAGCCAGTCCCAGAGGGAGCAAGAACATCTTGGGGACTGTGTGGCTGGGCTTGAGTGAAGGGAGATAGGAGTAAATGAGCCCCCACAGAGGACTCAGTAAAGAGTAGTAAGAAGAGTTGAGGGCTAGGGCAACAATATTCACATTCCAGAATCAAAATGTGTTAATAATAATATTAACCAGCAAAAAATCAAAAAAAGATAAAAATGAATAAGCCAAGGAAAATGTAACCAATCACTGAAATTCCTGTGTTGTAAAGGTTGATTTAGGATTATATTTAGGGGAAGAGTATGAGATTTCACAAAAAGGCACTGCTACCCTAAAGCATAATGGCAAATGGCAAATGGTCATGAACACAAAAGAAATTTTGGATGAAAGTAAAAAAAATTCAAAATTCAAATCAGAGAGAATGCAAAAAATTAGAAAATAAATAAAAACTTATCAAGAAAATAATCAAAAAAATTTAACCAATTGGAAAAAGAGAAAGAAAATCTTTAGAAAAAAAGAATCTTTACAATCAAATGAGCATAAGGAAAAATTAGCAAAGGCATTCAAAAAAATTTGAAGAATTAGTTTATAAATTAGAAAAAGATATAATTTTTTTTTAGGTTTTTGAAAGGCAAATGGGGTTAAGTGGCTTGCCCAGAGCCACACAGCTAGGTAATTATTAAGTGTCTGAGACCGGATTTGAACCCAGGTACTCCTGAATCCAGGGCTAATACTTTTATCCACTGCAACACTTAGCCACCCTAAAATATATAAAATCTTAAAGAAGGAAAGTAACTCCTTTAAAACAAGAATTGGACAAGGGGATTGAATGAACTTATAAAACACCAGGATAAATAAAAAAGCAGAAAAATTCAAAGAGAATCTGAAACAACTCATTAGAAAACAACTAATCTTGAGAACAGATTAAGACGAAATGATATAAGAATTGCTGAAGTACCTGAAAATTGTGATCCAAAGAAGTATCTGGATACAATGGTATAAGAAATTATTAAGGAAAATTGCCCTGAAGTCCTAGGCCAAGAAGCAGAGTAGAAACAAGACTCTACTCCACCTGAAAACCCCTAGGAAGAAAATTTGGTTGGTTCTTGTCCTTCATTATTGAAGAGGACCAAAATGACATCACTATGTTTGAGTCAAAGTACAAAGTGTTCCACTGTGGCTGATCAGACCAGTAGGAGAAGGAACATTTATTAGAATGTCATAGCCAAGTTTCAAAATTCCTGGGTTAAAGAAAAAAATATTTTAAAAACAAGAGGAAAAATTGAATACTGTAGAAAAATAATCAGGATTTCATAAAACCTAGCAGCTTCTGTACTAAAAACACTGTAGATATTAGAACACTGCATTTTAAAGAGCAAAGGAGTGGGGTTGCATCCATAAATAACAACTTCTCATTCAATAAGAAATTTCAAATGGTTCCAAGAACAAAAAGACCTTTTGGAAGATCTTAAGAAGGTGTTTAGAAATCAATGAAGAAGGGGAGGCTAACTGGCACAGTGGATATAGCATTGGCCCTGGTGTCAGGAGTACCTGAGTTCAAATCTGACGTCAGACACTTAATAATTACCTAGCTGTGTGGCATTGGGCAAGTCACTTAAGCCCACTGCCTTGCAAAAAACTAAAACAAACAACAAACAAAAAAGAAAGAAATCAATTAAGAGAGAGCAAAATGAGAAAAGATTAAGACCAATCCAAAAAATTGAGAAAATGATGAAGAGAAAATCAAACAACTTGAAATAAAGTATTAAAAAAATAAGGAAAGAAATAATTTCATAAAAAATAGAATTGGACAAGGGGAAACAAACAACATTTATAAAAGGTCAAGAGAAAAACAAAATAAAAAACCAAAATAATAATAAGAAAATATGAATCATTTCATCAGAAAAGCTGTTATTATGGAAAACAGAGGAGAAATGAAATTAAGAAGGAAAACTGTTTTGAAGTTCCCCCCAAAAAAAAGATGGAGAAATGAAAACATCCACCAATCACCAGCCAAAAGAGATTCTATGAGGAAAGCTTATAGGAATGTCAGAACCAAGTTTTCAAGCCCCGAAGCTAAAGAAAAACTATTGGAAGGAACCAGAAAAACCCAATTTAATTATCCTGAAGCTACAATAAGTTTTAGAAAAGACCTAACAACTATCATATTGAGGGACATTAGTTCTTGGAATAGCATATAGCATAGAGCTAAAGAACTGGGGCAACAACAAAGTATAACTTATCCCATAAAGTATAATCTTCAGTATAAAAAAAAAAAAAGCAAATTTAACAACCTCAAAGACTTCAAGGTTGCTAATTTGACAAATAGCATCTGGGAGTAAATTAAGATAACCATTAAAGATCAGCCATGTGGGACTTAAAAAGGTCAAATTGTTTCCTCCTCATGTGTGAAAATATTAGGAGTATGCTTAGACTGTTGCCATTATTTGGGTAGTTTGAAAGACAGGCTTGAGTTGACCTGAGCATGATGGAATGATTCTAATAAATAAAACTAAGAAGGGAGAGATAAAAAGTAATTATGCCATAAACATGAAGCAGAAACAGAAAAATTGATGCAGAAGAAAGTAGTCTGGGGGAAGATGGATAGAGCAGCTTCCTTATTTTCCTTGATAATAGGTGAAAAACATGTTTTCTCAATGTAATAATCCTCAATAAAGTAACATATACCTGTATATACACACAGAGAGAGATATATGGATACTACACACACACACACACACACACACACACACACACACACACAGACGTGTGTATATATATATATATATCAAAGTCTTCCAAATTTTTTACATATTTTTATATTATAGATATATAAATTTTATGTATGAGTATGTGTGTGTGTGTGTGTGTGTGTGTGTATTTGTGTTGTCTTCCAAACTTATAAAAAAGAGAAGGGAAAGAATAATGGATGGAGGTTTCTGGAAGGATGAATAGGTTAAAGATCAGGGGGGCAAGTAGTAGGTAGAAGTAAAGCAGAGGAAACAGGAGGGATAGGGACATTAAAGTGAGAAGGATAGTGAGGAAAAATTGGCAGGAGGAAAATACATACAAGTAATTAAAGTTTAGAAGGTAGACTGGGGGGGGGGGGTGGCTAGATGGCACAGAGGATAGAGCACCGGCCCTGGAGTCACGAGTACCTGAGTTCAAATCCAGTTTCAGACACTTGATAATGACCTAGCTGTGTGGCCTTGGGCAAGCCACTTAAACCCATTTGCCTTGGAAAAAAACAAACAAACAACAAAAAAAGAATTTATTATATTTAAAAAAACTAGGAGCAGGAATCATGATCTCGAAAAGTTTAAGCTAAAATTGATTTAATCAAAAGAGAAAATTAGGAATGTGTCCACAATGTTATTCTATATTGTTATAAATCATTTAAAATAACAAGACAGTCTAAAATAACTGAAAGTATTGTCAAAGCAGACATAGGAACTCTTTGAAAATCACTATATAAAATGTTGTTATAAAATAAACTTATACCTAAATGACTGAAGTCATATTTTTTGTTCATGGGAAAGAAAGACCATTTAAAAAATTGACAAATTTACCTAGCTAATGTTTTTATTCAATGTCAACACTATTAAATATTAATAAACTATCTTACTGAATTAGAAAAAATAATCAAATTAGTCAAGGATATCAAGGTAATCAATGAAAAAATGTGAAAGAAGAGGGTCTGGCCATTCTATACCTCACCCTGATTTATAAAATGAAAATTATCATAACAACTTCTGACTCAAAATTAGAGTGCTGGATCAGAATAGATTAGAACACATTCCAACATATTAACATAGAACATGTTCCAATATTGTATTAGAAATGTTAGTGTCAGCAATTAGAGAAGAAAAAGAAATTGAAGGAATTAGAATTGGGAAGGAAGAGACAAAACTCTCACTCTTTGCAGATGACATGATGGTCTACCTAGAGAATCCCAAGAAATCATCCAAAAAACTACTGGAAACAATTAACAATTTTAGCAAAGCTACAGGTTATAAAATAAACCCTCATAAATCCTCAACTTTTCTATATATGTCTAGCAAGATACAGCAGGAAGAGCTAGAAAGAGAAAGCCCATTCAAAGTAACCTCAGACAATATAAAATACTTGGGAGTCTATTTGCCAAGACAGACTCAGAATCTTTTTGAAAACAATTATAAAACACATCTCACACAAATTAAATCAGATTTAAATAACCGGGCAAATATCAACTGCTCATGGATAGGTAGAGCTAATGTAATAAAAATGACAATTCTACCAAAACTAAACTATCTGTTTAGTGCCCTCCCAATCAAAATTCCAAAAAATTACTTTAATGAGTTAGAAAAAATTGTAAGTAAATTCATATGGAGAAATAAAAAGTCAAGAATTGCCAGGAGCTTAATGAAAAAAAGTGCAAAAGAAGGTGGCTTAGCCCTACCTGATCTAAAATTATAAAGCATCAGTCAGGACGCATGTCACTGCGTGTCCTGCGGACAGAGCCAGGCTGCCAGCCGCCCGAGACCATCGCCATCGCCCAGCGGCTGCGGCCGGGGCCATGCCTGCACGGCGGAAGCCAGGGTGCCGAGGCAGTGCATCACATCGGGTCTCAGCTGGGGGGAGCCCTCACAGGATGGGTGCAGCAGCCTCCAGGAAGCCCCTTGCTGCTGAGGACAAGGCCACGGAGCCTGCCACCAAGGACTGCCCCGTCTCCTCCTACAACGAGTGGGACCCGCTGGAGGAGGTGACTGTAGGAAGGACTGAAAATGCCTGCGTGGCCCCCTTCACCGTGGAAGTCAAGGCCAACACATATGAAAAGTATTGGCCATTTTGTCAGCAGCATGGAGGCCAGTACTTTCCCAAGGAGCGTTTGAAAAAGGCTGTTGCTGAAACTGAAGAAATGTGCAATATTTTGAAAATGGAAGGAGTTACTATTAAGAGACCTGATCCCATTGATTGCTCTTTAAAGTACAAAACACCAGATTTTGAGTCTACAGGTTTGTATGATGCAATGCCCAGAGACATTCTGATAGTAGTTGGAAATGAAATCATTAGGGGCGGCTAGGTGGCGTAGTGGGTAAAGCACCGGCCTTGGAGTCAGGAGTACCTGGGTTCAAATCCGGTCTCAGACACTTAATAATTACCTAGCTGTGTGGCCTTGGGCAAGCCACTTAACCCCATTTGCCTTGCAAAAAACCTAAAAAAAAAAAAGAAATGAAATCATTGAAGCTCCCATGGCATGGTGTGCACACTTCTTTGAGTATCGAGCATACAGATCAATTATCAAAGATTATTTCCATCGTGGGGCTAAGTGGACAACTGCTCCTAAACCCACAATGGCTAATGAGCTTTATGATCAGGATTATCCAATCTATTCCATAGAAGACAGACACAAATTGGCTGCTCAGGGAAAATTTGTGACGACCGAATATGAGCCATGTTTTGATGCTGCTGACTTCATTCGAACTGGAAGAGATATTTTTGCACAGAGAAGCCAGGTAACAAATTACCTGGGCATTGAGTGGATGCGTAGGCATCTTGCTCCAGACTACAGGGTGCATGTCATCTCCTTTAAAGATCCCAATGCAATGCATATTGATGCCACCTTCAATATCATTGGACCTGGGCTTGTGCTTTCCAACCCTGACTGGCCGTGTCATCAGACTGAACTTTTCAAGAAAGCAGGATGGACTACAGTTACTCTTCCAACTCCAATCATCCCAGATGACCACCCACTCTGGATGTCATCCAAATGGCTCTCCATGAATGTCTTAATGCTGGATGAAAAACGTGTTATGGTAGATGCCAATGAAATTCCAACTCAAAAAATGTTCGAAAAACTAGGTATTTCAACAATTAAAGTTAATATTCGTAATGCCAATTCACTGGGAGGAGGTTTCCATTGTTGGACCTGTGATGTCCATCGGTGTGGCACCCTACAATCCTACTTTGACTAGAATTGGCCTGATGAGTGGTGGTAGCTGCTTAGATTGAAATAAGCCTAGGAAGCTTAGGTATAAGCTTCATTTTACTGCTAAAATGCATGAGCTACCTATACAGTGCTTTAAGCTATCATATTCTTAACAGTTTATTCTCACTCTCTTTCCATATAAAAGAAAAAAACTTAATTGCTTAGTCTTTGGGCTGACTTTTTGAAACACTTTGTGAACACTTGACAGAATGTGTTTCAAGACAAAGGTTAGCTGCTAGAATAACTTGGCCACTAATGTTTAACCAACTACCTCTGTTTAATGTTCTATCCAAAAGGCAGCTTTGGAATGATAGCCCTGAATTTAACATTCTTCTTTTTCTCTGTTAAGTAGTATTTTATATATATATATATATATATGTATGTATATATATATGTATGTATATATATGTCACTTTTTTTTTTCTAAGTAAGAAAAATAATAAAGTACTCAGATTTTAAGTGGTGCCAGATAATTGCCTCTTTTTTATGATGGTGTTTTGGTTAATTTTTTATTTTTTTTTAAGATAAGCTAAACTATGCAAACATCAAAGGGAATTTTCCAGGAATTCTGTTAATATTCTCATCTCAACATTCAACACTAGTATTATTTGCTTCTAAAAACACTTTCATATGACTTACCTCATTTCAATTGAAATATTTTGGCCACATTTTCTGTTATTTTAAGGTTCTTACAGAAATACTCAATGTAGTAAGCTATAATAGTAATTTCCCACTCTTAACTTCTTGGTGTACTATACACTAACTACTACATCTGCAAGTTCCCTTTCTTTGGTAAGTTAAGATTACCAAAGTGCAAATTCTTTAATGCACAGCTGAGAGATAAGAGCATTCAGTAGTTGATGCAAAAAAAAAAATCTACATATATATATATATAAATAACCTGGTTTTAATGTTGGATACTAGACATGTATTTTTTATGCTAATAAAAATTTTTGTGTTCAAAAAAAAAATAAAGCATCAGTCATCAAAACTGTTTGGTATTGGCTAAGAAATAGAGTGGTGGACCAGTGGAATAGACTAGGTGTCAAAGCAGGAGATGATTATAGTAATCTGCTGTTCAATAAACCCAAAGAGTCCAGCCATTGGGATAAAAACTCCCTCTTTGATAAAAACTGCTGGGATAATTGGAAGTTAGTACGGAAGAAACTTAGATTAGACCAACACCTCACACCCTTTACCAAGATAAGATCCAAATGGTTACAGGACTTAGACATATAAAACAATACTATAAGCAAATTAGAAGATGAAGGACTAGTTTACCTGTCAGATCTATGGAAAGGGGAACAGTTTATGACTAAGGAAGAGTTGGAGAACATCACCAAAAACCAATTAGATGATTTCGATTACATAAAATTGAAAAGCTTTTGCACAGATAAAGCCATTGTAACCAAGATCAAAAGAAATGTAGTAAATTTGGAAACAATCTTTACAACTAATGATTCTGACAATGGATTCATTTCTAAAATATACAGAGTCATATTTTTAAAACAAAAAGCCATTCCCCAATTGACGAATGGTCAAAGGATATGCAAAGGCAATTTACAGATGAGGAGATCAAAGCCAATTCATAGCCATATGAAAAAATGTTCTAAATCAATAATTATTAGAGAAATGCAAATGTTAGAAGGGATGTGGGAAATCTGGGACACTATTACACTGTTGGTGGAGCTGTGAACTCATCCAACCTTTCTGGAGAGCTATTTGGAACTATGCCCAAAGGGCAACAAAAATGTGCATACCCTTTGACCCAACAATACCACTACTGGGTCTATATCCTGAAGAGATGATGAAAAAGGGTAAAAACATCACTTGTACAAAAATATTCATAGCACTCCTGTTTGTGGTGGCAAAGAACTGGAAAATCAAGTAAATGTCCTTCAATTGGGGAATGGCTTAGCAAACTGTGGTGTATGTATGTCATGGAATACTATTGTTCTATTAGAAACCAGGAGGGACGGGATTTCAGGGAAGCCTGGAGGGATTTGCATGAACTGATGCTGGGTGAGATGAGAAGAACCAGAGGGACACTGTGTACCCTAACAGCAACATGGAAGTGATGATCAACCTTGAAGGACTTGCTCATTCCATCAGTGCAACAATTGGGAACAATTTTGGGCTGTCTGCAGGGGAGAGTGCCATCTGTATCCAGTTAAGGAGCTGTGGAGTTTGAACAAAGTTCAAGGACTATTCCCTTTAATTTAGAAAAAAAACAGGTATCTTCTTGTCTGATCTTGTTACCTCTTAGAATTCTTGTCTCTTCTCTAAGGATATAATTTCTCTCTCATCACACCCAATTTGGATCAAGGTACAACATGGAAACAAAGTAAAGACTGACAGATTGCTTTCCCTGGAGGGTGGGGGGAGGGAAGTAAGATTGGGGGGAAAATTGTAAAACTCAAAAAATACCTTTAATAAAAATTAATAAAAAAAAAAAAGAACATGTTCCAACATACTGGTACTCTAGTAGATAATAGAGACAAAGATCCAAGCTTTTAGAATCAAAACTTGTCATTTGACAAAAAGCTACTGGAAAGACTTGAAAACAGCAGGGTAGAAATTAGGCATAAACGAGATCTCATACTTCATACCAAGAGAAGATCAAAATGTGGGCACATGGTTTGCTACAAAAAAGCAAATTACTGAGCAAATGAAGCAAGCATGGCGTTGGTTAATTAATCAATTTAGGGATAACAGGAAGAAATTTAGGCCAACAAAAAAGAGCAATGCAAAAATCTAACATAAACAATTTTGATTACATAAACTTAAAAAGCTTTCATGCAAAACAAAATTAAAAGGGTAGCAGGAAAGTAGGAAAAACATTTGTAACTGATATTTCTGTAAAAGCCTGATTTCTGAACTCTAGAGAGATGTGAGATTTGCAAATTGTTTAACTTTAAGATACTCATCAGATTGGATATTATGACAGAAAGGGAAAATGAGGAATGTTGGAAGTGATAGTGGCAAACTGAGACACTGATGCACTGTTGGTAGAGCTGTGAACTGATCCAACCATTCAGAAGACTAGTTTGGAAAGTTCCCCAAAGGGCTATAGAGTTTTGTATATCTGTTGATCCAGCAACACCACTCCCAGTTCTAGAGCCTAAAGACAGTTTCTTAAAAGGGAAAAAGAACATATTATACAAAATTATTTATAGCATCTCTCGTGGAATCTGAGAAATCAAGAGGATGCCCATCAACTGGGGATGGCAAAACAAACTCTTGTGGGATTGTGATGGGATATTACGACAATATGAGATTATAAAGTTAATACAATATAATATGATAATAAATGACAAGCCAGATGACATGTGTAGAGAATGACTGAAATGGAAATGGTTTGCAGCACTGCACATGTATAACCTCTATCAGACTACTCATAATCACAGGGAGGGTAGGGAAGCATGTTTGTGTATTTGTATGCTGTATTTGTATGCTCTGTGTGTGTGTGTGTGTGTGTGTGTGGTGTGTACACACAATGCTGGGAAGGCACTAAGTCAGTTTGTGAGGGGAAGTGGTCCTTGATTGTAATGAGAGAGATGTTAATTACAAACAGTAAGGACCCCAACTTCAGGTGGGGGGTCCCAGTATTCAAGACCCTAGAGCCCCATGAATCAGTTTAAAAAAAAGAAGAGAATGGGTATGTGATTACTATTAGGTTAAATTTAAAATTACTTTTTGGTGAGGAAATGATCCATAGGAAGGCTTAGTCAGCTTCTTGACCCCTCCCCTCCCCTATGTCTACAGAAATGAACTGGGTTACTCACCTTGCTCTCAAGTTTTTTCTTCATTCTCTTAGAAATGAATGACATAAATTGTATGTGAGTGAGGGGAGCAGTTTTAAATCCGTATCCTCCCTTAAACCTCCAGAACCGTTGGGTCCAGTGGCCAGATATGAATCCCTGGATTCATAGGCAATAAGGCTTAAGAGACTTGCCCAAGGTCACACTGCTATTAGGTGGCAAGTGTCTGAAGCTGAACCTGAACTCCAGTCCTCCTGGCTTCAAGGACAGTGCTCTATCCACTGCACCACATAGATGCCTGTCCTTGCTCTAGTCAAAGGAGAGACTGCACTCACCTGAAGTGGTGGTCCGAGGCGCCTAGGGGCCATTCCCTCGAATCCAGGATCCCTGTGTAGGTAGCAAAGGAGCAAAGTGACTCCATGTAGTCAAGTTCCTCCATCTTGTTGCAGGTCTTTATCTACCTTGGGGTCCTGCTTCTCCCACCCTTCACAGATTCAGAAAAATAACAACAGCCAGAGTTCTTACTATCACAACTTATGCCTAAGCAGGAGAGGTTTTAATACTCTGCCTTTCGGATAGCCAGGAGACAGCCTAGAGACACCTGCAAAGTCCCTCCCTCCCTTCTTTACCTCTGCTTAGAAAAACCCAACATCCCCAGCCCATAATCTTAGTCCTGGGCTGACTACTTTGGGATCATACTGTGAGACTGCTATTTGTCAACCTTTAGGACCTGCTTGGGCCAGACCTTGGCCCTCTGCAGACTGATCTGGAGGAGGCTGGGGGAGGAAGCCTGCCTCCTCTTTAGGGCAGGAGACTGGCCCCCAGAGATTTATAAAGGGTAAGCTTCAATGGGAGTTACAAAGGCCCTGGTCCTGCCCTCAGGGCACCTGGGGTGGGGACTCTAAATACACACAGGTCACCTTCCCTTTGAGCTGCTCCCATTCTGCCTTCCTCATAAGGGGCAGCCCCCTCCCCGATGAGGGCACGCCATGCTGGGCGGTCCTGGCCAGTGTCCCCCAAGTTGTACAATCAATTCTAAAGCTCTCCAATGAGGCCTCCAGGGTGTCCCGGGCTTCTTGTGACACCCACGGGAGCACTTTCCCTGTCTGAGATCTCCATAAAATCGTTTCTTGGGCAAGCCTAAGCCTGGCATTCCAACAGAGTCCAACCCAGTGGAGTTGCACTCTCTGCAATGTTGTGTCTGAGCCCATATTCTCTTTTTTGCGTGCTTGCTTTTTATTTTTAACTGCTCTTTTCTTGAGGCAATGGGGTTGAGTGACTAGCCCGAGGTCACACATCTAATCATGTATTAAGTGTCTGCGGCTGCATTCGAACCCAGGTCCTCCGATTCCAGGGCCAGAACTATGTGCACTGCAGCACCTAGCTGCCCCCATATTCTCTAAGACGGAATGGACATTCTCGGACAGCCGATTTCTGATCAGAAGTCAGTTTCTAAGCTCTACCTCCTGGCTGTCCGATGTCAGCCCCCGCCCGGCCCGCCGCGGTCCTATGCGGGTGTGGCAGCCGCCAGTACCCGACCCAGACATCTTCAGGCAAGGGGCACCCCGGGTGCGCAGAGGCAAGGCCCACTTCCTGGGGGCATCAGCGCCATGCCTGCCATGGGGATGCCCAGGGAACCTTGTCAGCCTCAGGGACGTGGTGGCCGTGAACTCTCCGGGGCGGCCTGTGCTCCAGGGCCGGCAGCCCCCCAGGGTGGGCTCCACGTTGGCATGCCGAAGGATGCCCCCGGCCATGGGCTTCGGGAAGATCCTGGGGAATCCCAGAGGGCGATGCCGGCCCACGCTTGGCGCCACGGCCCGGGGCGGAGGCCACGAACGGGCACCCGAGGCCGGGCCGGGCCCTGGGGCACGGGTGCGGGGCACGGAGGGGCCGCGGGCCCGGGAGCGGCAGGAGAGGGCCGGGAGCGAGGGGCTCCGGCCGCGGCCCCGCGGGGGGCAGAGCACGGGGCTGGGGGAGACCGAGGCAGGAGGGGCCGCGGGGGGCCGCGGGGGCAGCGCGGAGGACTCTGGGGAATGGGGAGGAGTCGGGGGGGCTCCACGGGGGGAGGGGCCCTACCTGGAGCCCGCGGGCGCAGAACGAGCTCCCGGGGAGGCCGAGCAGGCGCAGCGCAGACTTCCTGGTACCCAGCAGCCCCGCGGGGCGGGTGTCAATCCCAAAAGTACCGCCCTCTTCCACCGGATTCTCCAATCACATCTAGGACCCGGACTCCGGGACCCAATCGGCCCCGCCTCCCGGAGCCCCGCCCCCATCACGTGCCAAGCCTTCTCCACTCCCATGCTCCGCCCCCACCACAAACCCCGCCCCCCTCCAAGCTGCTCCTCTCAGACAGCCCCTCCCCTCCGGTTCCCCCCTCCCAGAGCGGGGCCCAGGTGCATCTTGGGAGCCCTGGCAGTGTGCATCCGGGCCCTCCCGTGGGCACTGTCGTGTGGGCCCTCCCCCAGGAGACACGATGCCCTTCCCGTGGGGCTGGGAGGGGAGGGATGAGGACGAGGGGCAGGAGAGGCCATTGGGGCGGAGAAGGCAGAGATGCCCTGAATGGAAGCGAGCACACCCGGCCGTGGGCCTGCAGGCTCTCAATCTAGAGCGTTTTCAATTTGAATTTTTCTTCCATTGTAGTGTTTGGGAAAATTTTGTTTTATTTTTTTTTTTATTTGACACTTTTTTTCAGGTTTTTGCAAGGCAAATGGGGTTAAGTGGCTTGCCCAAGGCCACACAGCTAGGTCATTATTAAGTGTCTGATTCCGGATTTGAACTCAGGGACTCTCCTGACTCCAAAACTGGTGCTCTCTCCACTTTGCCACCTAGCCAGCCCAACCACTTATCCATTGGGGAATAGTGCAAAGACTTTTAATTAAATATTGTCAAAATCATTCACTTTACAATTTATAATGTAATCTATTTCTTTTTTGGTTATACGTTTTGGCCCTTGCCATAGATCAGATAGATAGAGTATTCCTTGGTCTATTAATTTATCTTTGGTGTTGCCCTTTATGTCTAAATGCGATTTCCATTTTGAACTCATTTTAATATATGAGATGTGGCTCTAAGCCTAGTTTTTGCCATACTGTTTCCAGTTTTCCCAACAATTTTTGTCAAATAGTGAGTACTTATCCCAGAAGCTGATGTCTTTGGCTTGGTCCCACAGTAGGTTACTGTATTCAGTGGCGACTCTTTTACCCTGTCCTCATCTACTGGCCTATTACTCACTTTCTTAACCAGCACCAGGAAGTTTTTATAGCTTTTATAGTATAGAGTTAGGTCTAGTAGAGCTAGGTACACTCTACATTTTTTTTTTCATGTTTCCTCACTGTTCTTGGTCTTTTGTTGCTCCAGATGAATTTCTTTCTTCTTCTTTTTGTACAAGGCAGTGAGGTTAAGTGACTTGCCCAAGGCCACACAGCTAGGTAATTATTAAGTGTCTGAGGCCGGATTTGAACTCAGGTCCTCCTAACTCCAAGGTTGGTGCTCTTTCCACTGCACCACCAAGCTGCCCCGGATGAATTTTGATACTATCTGTATCCAGAGAAAGAACTGAGGAGTTTGAACAAAGACCAAGGACTATTGCCTTTAATTTAGGGGGAAAAGCTCATATCTTATTGTCTGAGCTTGCTGTCTCCTATACTTTATTTCTTCCTTAAGGATATGATTTCTCTCTCATATTCAATTTGGATCAGTGTATACCATGGAGACAATGTAAAGACTGGCAAATTGTCTTCTGTGGGGGTGGGGGGAGGGAAGTAAGATTGGGGGAAAATTTGTAAAACTTAAATAAAATCTTTATAATTCTCATACATTTATACACATATATATATTTGGTAGTTTGTTTGATATGGTACTAGATAAGTGATTTAATTTGGATAAAATTGTCATTTTTATTTTATTAACTAGACCTACCCATGAACAACTAATATTTCCCCACATTGGATTTAATTATATTTGTTTGAGAAGTGCTTTGTCATTGTGTTCATACAGTTTCTGGGTTTTGCCTTGGGAGGTAGACTCCCAAGCAATTAACACTGTCTGCAGTTTCTTTGAATGGAATTTCTCTTTATTTATAGAAATGCTGATGATTTATGTGGCTTTATTTTATATCCTGCTACTTTATTTCAAGTAGATGATTTTCTTGGATTCTCTAAGTATTCCATCATTTCATCTGCAAAGAGTGAAAGTTTCCTCATTGCCAGTTCTGATTCCTTAAATTTCCTTTTCTTCTCTTATTGCTGAAGATTCCATTTCTAATACTATATTGAATAGAAATGGTGATATGGCATCCTTGTTTCACCCCGATCTTATTGAAAAATGCTCCTATTTTATTCCCATTAAATATTTGCTGATGGTGTTAGATAAGTATTGCTTTTTGTTTAAGGAAAACTCCATTTATTTCTATAAGAGGGCAGTGGATGTTGTATTTTTTCAAAGGCTTTTCCAGCATCTATTGAGATAATCATATGATTTCTGTTGGTTTTGCTATTGATATGTTCAATTATTTTGAAGGTATTTCTGATATTGAACTAACCCTGCCTACCTGGTATAGCTCCTACCTGATCATAGTGTAGTATCCTAGTAATAACTTGCTATAGTCTCATTGCTAAAATTTTATTTCAGAATTTTTACATCAATGTTCATTAGAGAGATAGGTCTATAATTTTCATTGTCTGTTTTGGTTCTTCCTGTATTAGGTATCAGCATCATTTTGGTATCATAAAAAAAAGAATTTAGCAGAACTCCTATTTTTTAAAATAGTTTAGATAGAATAGCAATTAATTGTTCCTTAAATGTTTGGTAGAATTCACTTGTAAATCCATCTGGACCTAGAGACTTCTTTTCAAGCAGTTTACTGTTACTTTCTTCAATTTGTTTTTCTGATGGGGGAAATTTAAGTATTTTATTTCCTCTTCTGTTAATCTGGGCAGTTTGTATTTTTGTAAATATTCATTCAATTAACTCAGCTTGTCAAATTTATTAGCATACATCTTGGCAAAATAACTCTGAATTATCTTTTTATATCTTCTGTATTAGTGGTGTGTTCATCCGTTTCTTTTTTACCACTGGTAATTTGGTTATCTTCTTTTTTTTGCATCAGAATAACCAAAGGTTTATCTATTTTATTGGTTTTATCATAAAAACAACTTTTAGTTTTATTTATTAGGTCAGTGGTTTTCTTGCTTTCTAGTTTATTAATTTCTTCTTTGATTTTCAGAATTTCTAATTTCGTATTTAATTGAAGATATTGAATTTTGTTCTTTTACTAGTTTTTTTAGATGTGTACCCAATTTATTGATCTCCTCTTTCTCTATTTTATTTATATAAACATTTCATATTATTGCCAGAATTTTTCCATGACTATGTTCTCTAAATTGGAGAAACTGAATTTTTGAATATTTGTTGAATTATTGGAAACTCAAGGAAACTACAGACAAAAACTGTACTTCTCCATTATAGCCTGGGGCTGTGTGCATCCCAACAAAATGTAGCCAGTCCTCAAAGAGATAGCAGTACCAAATCTTTTTACTCATCTTCAGAACAGTGTGTATGAGGGCCATGAAGCAAGGAGTAGTACTGAATTGTGTACCGCTGATTGGTTTAAAGTTGGAAAAGGAGTTTGATGTGATTGCATCTTGTCACTTCATTAAATATGCAAGCAAAGGACGTCATGTTAACTACCAGGCTGGAGGAATCAATGGCTGGCATTCAGGAAGCTGGGACAGATCAATCTCAAATATGCAGATGGTACCACTTTAATGCCAGAAAGTGAAGGGAAAATGAAGAAGCCTCTCTATGTCAGTGAAAGAGAAAAGTGGAAAAGCTGCTTTGAAGATTAATATTAAATAAGCAACTGAGATATTGGCAACAGGACTCATTACTTTTAGTAAACGGGGAGGAAATGGAAGCAGTTTGAGATTCTATATCCTTGGGCTCAAAGATCATTGTACATGGTGAGTGTAGCCATGAAATTAAGATACCAACTTCCCAGGGGGAAAAGTGTCCAGTGTAATGAATCCATGAATAAGTGAGTTCCTAGAGATCCTTTTCTCAGGCAGACTCTGGTCTGGGAAGTGAAGTGAACCAGAAAACTGTAAAACCTGTTCTGTCCCCAAACAGAAAATGCTGTATAACAAGAACAAATAATCAACTTGGGCATTTCCACAGGAATCTGGGATGCCTGTGTTGTCCTGTTTGGACAGTCACAGATCTCAAAACTTACTAGAATTGATGTCCCCAGAAAATCACTCAAGCCCCTTCAGCATCACATCCCACTACTTATGATGAATATAATTTCTGCTTTCATTACAGTAAAGTGGAATAATTCCAATTTGTAAATCTGTTCCTTGGATTGAAAATTATTCATTAAATTGGTCCTCCATTACTGGGACTATTGCTAACCTGCTGTTTTCTTCAGGTTAAAGAATGGAATTGTATACACAAAAGTTCTGACAAATCAAGACAAATTACTAAAAAAGAAGAGATACAACCTTGCTAACAAAGGTTGACATTGTCAACATTATGGGGTTTACAATAGTAATATAAGGCTGAGTGATGCACCATAAGGAAAGCTTAGTGCCTCAGAATTAAAGCTTTTCAACTGGAGAAGACTTGTGAGGTTCCATAGAGTAGCAAAAAAAAAAAAAAAGATGAAATCTGTCATTATTTCAGACAACTAGTTCTGGCAATTTACTAGAGCGTCACATTAAATCTTTTCATTTTGGCCACAAAATCAAAAGACAGTATGCATCAGAAATGGCCCTGATACAGGGCCGCTAGGTGGCGTAGTGGATAAAGCACCGGCCTTGGAGTCAGGAGTACCTGGGTTCAAATCCGGTCTCAGACACTTAATAATTTCCTAGCTTGTGTGGCCTTGGGCAAACCACTTAACCCCATTTGCCTTGCAAAAAAAACCTAAAAAAATACTTGGGAATCTACCTGCCAAGGCAAACCCAAAAAATGATATGAACACTATTATAAAATATTTTGGGGCAGCTAGGTGGCGTAGTGGATAAAGCACCGGCCCTGGAGTCAGGAGTACCTGGGTTCAAATCCAGTCTCAGACACTTAATAATTACTTAGCCGTGTGGCCTTGGGCAAGCCACTTAACCCCATTTGCCTTGCAAAAAACAAAACAAAAAAAATAGCCCTGATATTGGGAAAGATAAAAGGAAAAAGGAGAAGGTGAAGATGAAGGCAAAGGTTGGGCTGGATAATGACAGGGAAATAAATGAACTTCAGCTGGGACAGACTTGGAGAGCTAGCGAAGGATGTAAAGGCCTGACATGTTGAGGTCCTTGGGTTCACAAAGAGGTAGACACAACTGGGCAACTGAACCTCAATTACTTTATAAGCTTAAGCCTCCTCTAAGATGAGACTGAGGACAGTGATGGGCTCCTGTATGATGTAGAGCATGGGCTTAGAATCAAAGACTCAGCTTCATGATTTCAAATTCATTCTAAGACATTAATTGGTATGTGATGCTGGCAAATCACTTAAGCCTATTTGCCCCCAGTTTCATCAACAGTAAAAAGAGATGGAAAATGAAATTGAAACGACCAAACAACAAATAAGGCAAGACTACAATGAAAATTATAGAGACAAATGAGGCAATCAGATCTAATTTGATGACAATGGTTTCTTTGTATAGATTTTATAAGGTACAATCTTCTTCAGGGGAGATTGCATCAGTGGTCTCAAGAGCACCAGGCCTAATTGTCCAAAATAAAATCCAGTCAACAAAGGACAGAACTCTGAGCATGAACAGTTCATGCTAAATTTAAATGAATTTTTTTTTTTAGTTTTTTGCAAGGCAATGGAGTTACAACTGGTTATTCCTTTCAAATATCCAACAAAATTATCATGTGAACTTTGTTCTTCCCTCCTCTGGGCTAGACAAGGCAACCTTTAGACACAAATCAGCATATGAGTAAAATTATTCTTTTTTTGTTTGAGTAAAATTATTCTGCATGCATTTTTACTTATCAGCTCTCTCTCTGGATGCAGATAGAATCTTTCTATCCAAGCCCTTTATGGTGAATTTGGGTTTTGACCAGGAGTGATGGATGGATAGTGTAAATATAGATTGGACATCTGGAAGAAGCTAGTAGGTACTTTCAGGGTACTGACTTCACAATCAACAAGGCCTTCAGGCAATGATCTCTTTACTATGTGAAGATTTCTTTTTTGAGAATTAGTTTTGTTTTAAAAAAATAGCCCTTTTCCTATATCAATTCTGTTTGTGAGATTTTTATTATTATTTCCTGATCAATTGCAATTTATGTGCTCAAAAAGAAGACTTTGCCATTGGCATCTCATTAAAGTGATTTTTCCTCAACCTAGAGATTAGCAAAAGCCCAAAACAGAATCCTAACAAACCACTTTACAAAGTTAGATTCAAAATAACTAGATGGATTTTTAACATTTTTAACCCAGCTCTCAAACTCTGACTCTGACATACTAAGCCTTACCCTAAAAACCTCAACAAGAACCTAGAAAATGTACTAGAACAAATTCTAATTGGAAAAAAAAATAGTTTTTTGCACCTATCATAGCTTTAAGATGAAAAAGAGTAAAGTTGGTGTACACAGGGATAGGGACTGGCCAAGAAGGAACCCCAATGGCAGAGCTATCAGCACCCATGGGAGTATAGGAGGCATATTTCTATGCCAAGGGATGTGAAGATATCTATGACTGCAAAGGTAATACCAGAGCAAAAGGGCATCTCAGGTTACCCTTGAACCAGCACTGGAAGAAGGAATGGGGACCAGCTCAAAATTCTATCAACTATTATCTGATCATAGTTTTAGGAAGGAAAAGAGGTGTTATGAGAAAGAGAGGGTGGGAAGCTTTGTACTGAGCAAGGGAAAAGGTTCAAAAACTTATACTCTTTAACAATGTGCCCTAGAATAAGATGTAGACAAAGTTCCCACCTCAACTTTATCCATAAACCAGTACGAAGTGATCTAGACAACCAAGATCAAAGGGAAGCAACAGTAGCCAGCAGGTCAGTTCCTTTTGAGGGTGGGTTTTATTTAAAACAAAAACCTAACAAACTGCTGTTCAAATTTAGATTCAAAATGACTAGGTGGATTTTTAACATTTTGGCCCTACTCTCTGACTCTGATCTGATTTACTAAGCCTTACCCTAAAGACCTTAACAAGAATGTAAAAAAGTACTAAAGCAAATTCTAATCAGGAAAGAAAAAAACATTAAAATTAGTCATTTTTTGCCCCTATCATAGTTTTAGGATGATAAACAGAAAAGTCTGTGTAGAAAGGGATGGGGACTGACCAAGAAGGAAATTCAATGGCAGAGCTATCAGCAGCCATGGGAGTGTTGGGGGCTCATTTCTATGCCCAGGAATATGAAGAAGTCTGTTACTGAACAGGTAACACCAGAGCAAAAGGACATCTCAGGTGACCCCTGAACCAACAATGGAAGAAAGAATGGGGACCAGCTCCCAATTCTGTCACCTATTATCTGACCACAGTTCTAGGGAGGAAAAGAGAGTTTATGAGAAAGAGAGAGCGGTAGCTTTGTTCTCAGCAAGGAAAAGGGTTCAAAAATTTAGACTCTTTAGCAATGTTCCCTGGAATAAGATGTAGACAGAGTTCCCACCTCAGCTCTGTACATAAACCAGTATGAAGTGATCTAGGCAACCAAGATCAAAGGGGAGCCAGAGGAGCCAAGAGGTCAATTCCTTTGGCTTTAGATGAAAAAAGCCAAAGGAAAAAGTCACTTTGGTTGTATCAGGATTCCAAATCATGTTCTCCAGGAGACAATGAAGTCTACTTTGACTTTCCAAAATCATGAAGGGAAACTCGTGGGAAGCTTTTTAGAGGGAAATTAGAAAAACCCTTACTGACAAAGTAGTGGCTGCTTTTCTTTTTTACACAAGTATTCTGCTCTGCCTCAAGTTTATTGGAATCCCTTTGTCATCGCCAGGATCATTGAGTCACAACAATCAAGAGACAGAATGTATTTCAAATTAAAGAGAAGGTCCTTGATTGTTACCTGAATTGGTCTCAATGTAGGCAGAAAATGCACTCTTCAGTTGCCTGTGAGAGATACAAAATTTCCCCCTAGTTTGCCTGAAATTGTACTCCATTGTGAAAACTCTGGTTTCTTCTCTTAATCAAGTGTTTTCCTCCAGTTGCTATAATACTAAGTTTTTTTTCTTATTCTGAAGACATACTGTTTATGTGTCCTTTTCACAATGCTCATTTAGGAAACCCAGATCACATTCACAAGGTTTCTCTCCAGTGTGGATTCTCTGATGTGCAATAAGATGGTACTTCTGTGTAAAAGTCTTTCCACACTGACTACATTCATAAGGTTTCTCTCCAGTGTGGATTCTCTGATGTAAAGTAAGACTCTCCTTCCTTGTAAAAGCCTTTTGACATTGATTACATTGATAAGGTTTCTGTCCAGTGTGGATTCTCTGATGTCTAGTAAGATGTGGCTTCCTTGCAAAAGCCCTTCCACATTGATTACATTCATAAGGTTTCTCTCCAGTGTGGATTCTCTGATGTATAATAAGAGTACACTTCAATGAAAAAGCCTTTTCACACTGATTGCATTCGTATGTTTTCTCTCCAGTGTGGATCCTCTGATGTACAGTAAGATATGACTTTCTTGTAAAAGTCTTTCCACATTGATTACATTCATAAGGTTTCTCTCCAGTGTGAATTCTCTGATGTTTAATAAGTGTGTCTTTAAATAAAAAAGCCTTTCCACACTGATTACATTCATAATGTTTCTCTCCAGTGTGGATTTTCTCATGTGTAGTAGCATTTGACTTGCTTGTAAAAGCTTTTCCACATTGATTACATTCATAAGGTTTCTCTCCAGTGTGAATTCTCTGATGTTTAATAAGTGTGTCTTTAAATAAAAAAGCCTTTCCACACTGATTACATTCATAAGGTCTCTCTCCAGTGTGAATTCTCTGGTGTTTAATAAATGTATCCTTCAATAAAAAAGTCTTTCTACACTGATTACATTCATATGCTTTCTCTCCAGTGTGGATTTTCTGATGTGTAATAAGATATGACTTGCTTGTAAATGCCTTTCCACACTGATTACATTCATATGGTTTCTCTCCAGTGTGGATTCTCTGATGTTCCATAAGATGGCACCTCTGAGTAAAAGCCTTTCCACCTTGATTACATTCATAAGGTTTCTTTCCAGTGTGGATTCTCTGATGTTTAATAAGACTGCCCTTCAATGAAAAAGCCTTTCCCCATTGATTAAAATCATGAGGTTTCTCTCCAGTTGGAATTCTCTCATGTGTAATGCCAAATCCTCTCCACATGAAGTCATAGGCACTGATACTTTGCTTGTGAGTTTCTTTCACAGAAAGGCTTAGTTTTCCAATATTCTCCTTCATTTCACATCTGATCTCTTCTTCTGAAAGAATTAAACAGGATAATAAATGTATACAAACACTATATATACTCACATTGTTTATTTCCCCTTTCCAATAATGATAGAAACTAAACTCATTAATTATTAATTGTTGTTATTGTTATATAATAATAATAACAGATAGCAACAGATATTATTAATAGTAACAATAATAATAATAATTATTATTATTATTATTAATAATTAATTATTTATCACCCCCCCCAAAAAAATCCCCCCAAATCCCAAACTTCAATCGTTCATGGAGAGAACCAATAAGTTAAAAATGGTACTAGCTCAGGGTGGCTAGGTGGCGCAGTGGATAAAGCACTGGCCCTGGAGTCAGGAGTACCTGGGTTCAAATCCAGTCTCAGACACTTAATAATGATCTAGCTGTGTGGCCTTGGGCAAGCCACTTAACCCCATTTGCCTTGAAAAAACCTAAAAAAAAACATGGTACTAGCTTATATCCTAAGGATAATTTACTTTATAAAGAGCTGCACATATAAGCCCATTGGATGCCAACAACAAACATCATTGTGCATGTGACACAGGCATTCTCATGACATTTTCATGATATTCACAATGTAAGCCATGAGCTTAGAGCTAGATGACTGAAGGAGAAAGTGAGGCTGGTGAATTAGCATCGCAGCCCCTCACTCAAATTCAATTCATGGGCTTGTCATGGCATCACCTCCCTGATTTCATGGTCTTCTTTGAAAATGAAGGACAGGGGTGGCTAGGTGGCACAGTGGATAAAGCACCAGCCCTGGAGTCAGGAGTACCTGGGTTCAAATCTGGCCTCAGACACTTAATAATTACCTAGCTGTGTGGCCTTGGGCAAGCCACTTAACCCCATTTGCCTTGCAAAAAAAAAAACCAACCTAAAAAAAAAAAAAGAAAATGAAGGACAAAGATAAACATGATTCCTACTACATAAAATAACTAATATGTGAATATCCTAAACATAAATCTACATGTACAATGTTCACTAGACTGTTCACTGATGAGGGGAGAGAAATTATGTAATACCAATTTGCATGTGGCTGCTTGTTGAAAAACTTTCATAACATATAATTGAAAAAATAAAATAGAATTTTAAATGACTACATTTTTCAAGATCTATCTTACCTACTTCATCTAATATAAATCAAAAACATTCTTCTCTTTGAATCCATATCAGTTAAAAAGATTATCCTTATGTTTAATAAAGAAAATCCCTTTACATGGGAAAATTGCTATAATTGTTTTGGTTTTTCCTTTTATCTCTAAGAAGATATCAGGGAGATGATGTCATGACAAGCAATTGAAGTGGAGTTGACTGAGAGGGGTGCCATGCCAAATCAGTAGCCTGACTTTCTCCTCTACAGCCATCTGGGACCAGTAGTCAAATATAAATCAAGAAGCCTAAAGATGACCCTGATAGTGAGACAATCAGGATTAAGTGACTTTCTCAGGGTCACACAGCTACTAACAGTCAAGCATCTGAGGCTGAATTTGAACTCCTATCCTCCTGTTTCTAGGGTAGGGACTCTAATCCATTTTGTCACCTACCTGCCACATGTACAAATAATCTCATTCCAACATATCAACTACCTTGGTATAATCCTCAGCTGTTATCTCCATTTTTTTTAAGTTTCATTCTTTTCCCCACTAATGACTATTTTCTTATCACAAATAAGACCAGTTCTATCTAATCTTTAAAACACTCTTACTTGATCCATGCATCCCCATGAGACTGTGTCCAATATCTTTCCTAGATTTCATGGCTTAACAAATAAAGGAAATCATTTCCAAATTGTGCTCAACTCCTTGCCTTTGCATTTCTTTTTTCTTTTTCTTTTTTTTTCTTTAGTCCTTTTCCAAGGCCCTTAACCAACATTAGACAGAAACTGGTATAGCTAGGTGAATAGATTGTATATATGTATATTTCCAATTCTCAGTTCTTTCTCTATGTACAGCCTGTATCCTTCAATTGTCCTTTATACTTAATTTGGGCATTTTTTAATAGTTAAACAAGAGAGAAAATTATTAATTTCTCAAAATTGCTAAATTTCAATGGCTATTCTTAATTATGATCCTTCTAGTCTTCTCTAACAGGCTTTGACACTGTCAATCCCCCCCTTTTCCTCAATGTTCTCCTTTGAAGATTTTAGTGACTGTTTCTACTATTTCTTTTTTTTGTTTTGTTTGGGTTTTTTTAGGTTTTTGCAAGGCAAATGAGGTTAAGTGGCTTGCCCAAGGCCACACAGCTAGGTAATTATTAAGTGTTTGAGACTGGATTTGAACCCAGGTACTCCTGACTCCAGGGCCAGTGCTTTATCCACTGCGCCACCTAGCCACCCCAGTTTCTACTATTTCTACTTCTACCTGTTTCTACTTCTCCATTTCCCAAAAGGAAACTCATTCTCTTTGCACCAGCCATCCCATCTTCTTGTATTCCTAATGCTCTCCAAGGCATCTCCCAATAGTCCAATGCAATCCAACTCTGACACATTCCCACTCCTCAGCCACATCTTCAATCTCCTGCCAAGTCCATTTGATTCTGCCTTGGTGAAATCCTTTACATATAACTCTATCTCTCTAAATGCTGTCAATATCTTGTATCTGACCATAGTCACTTCACATCTGAGATTTTGTAAGAGGCTGCTGGTTGTTCTGGCTGCATCAGGTTAACCCCCAGTCTATTCCTCTATCCCTTTGTCAAATTCTTCCTGAAATTCTCTTCTGACCTTAACACCACATTCTCACCAAGTACCAGTGATCCCTAGAAAATGGATTAAATCCAGTCTCAGACACTTAATAATTACCTAGCTTTGTGGCCTTGGGCAAGCCACTTAACCCTATTTGCCTTGCAAAACCCCCCAAAATGGATTAAATACAAAATCCTGTCTACAGCTATTAAAGCACTTGATCTCCAGCCCTTCCTCTAGGCTTTTAGTCTTCTTTCACCCCATTTCCCCCCCAATATGCTAGAATTCAGGGGTATGGTCCTCCTTTCTGATCTGAGGACAGAATATTCTACCACTAGAATCCATGGTTGTTGCCTTGCCAAATCAGTTCCTAGAATGCTCTCCCTAGCTTCCCTAGTGGGCAACCAGAGACCCACTTTCCATAATAAGCCTTTTCCAGTCCTCCTTAAATTTGGAGTCTTCCCTCTCTTAATTAGTACCACTTCTATCCTATCTGTCCTGGGTTTCTACATAGTTATTGGCCTCTTCTCTGTTCCATCAAAATTTAAGTAACATGGGAGCAGGGAAAGTCCTTTACATCTATTAATGTGTTGAGTGCTTTATGCAGGGTCTGGTACATCATGGATACTTAGATATTCATTGATTTGAAGAAGGTCTAGGAAAGAAATTAGCCTATCCCCTTTTTTTGCATTTTCAAAAGAATTCTCTGTTGCCAAATTGCAAGCAAGGCCTTTCTTTTAGGATCATAGATCAACTCCCTGGAAGGGAGTTGAAAGGTCATGGAAACCAACATTCTTATATATGGAGAAACTGAGACTCAGTGGTTCAGTGACTGACCCAAGAAGGCACTGTCAGGGAATATCTGAAAAAGAAACCCAAGGCAGATGTTCTTGCCCCAAAATCCAGCCCTTGCTTCACTGTACCACATAGAAGACCAGACATCATCACTGTCCTATACCTGCTTTCACCTCACTCACCTGGACAGCAGCTCCTCAGGCCTTCCTGCTCCAGCATCCATGGGACTTTCCATTTCTTAAAATAAGAGATCACATCTTGTCTGGGAACTGGAAGCCCTGGGCAGGAAAATCAGTTGGGGATGAAGATGGAGAGAAATTTGAAATGTAGTTCCCTTTTGGAAAGGGTTGTATATACAGAGCTGCTGCACTTTGAGAATCACTCCATGAAGCTCACATATAGGAGCTTGTACTCACTCATTAGTAATTGTAATGTAAGTAACCCAAAAGAAGATGGGTTGTTATGCAAAGTGATCCAATCCTCTCCTCACAGCTTAAGCCCCCCATCTTAACAAGTTCCATTCTGATGAAACACCTCCTTCCAAAATAGGGTAAAAAAGGGTTAAGGTAGGGGCAGCTAGGTGGCATAGTGGATAAAGCACCGGCCCTGGAGTCAGGAGTACCTGGGTTCAAATCTGGTCTCAGACACTTAATAATGACCTAGCTGTGTGGCCTTGGGCAAGCCACTTTACCCCATTTGCCTTGCAAAAACCTAAAAAAAAAGGGTTAAGGTGTAAGACCAGCCTCAGTCCCTGAACCATATAGAAGCCTTGTGTATTGCTCATTTGGGTAGTTGTTGCCTCTTTAGGGGAGATTCTCTACTGGCAAACTCCATAGTCATGCCAAATGCTCTTGCTTGGACAGTCTGTCGTCCTGGCAATGCCAGAAGCATACAGGAAAGAAAGACAGTGTGGATGGGTCCCAGGTCTCCTGAAGAAGAGTCTCAGAGCAGTTATTTATGGAGGCTATGGGGAAAGGTTGGGGGAGAAGTGGATGGCACCAGGTCGGGATGAGGAAATGTGGTGGGTCTTGACACACACTTTCCATTATCTAGAAATCTAGTTAGTGCAATGGAGAGAACCCTGGGCCTAGTCTGAGGAATGCCAGAGCCAAAAATCCAGTCTCAAACAGTGACTAGCTTTGTGCCTAATCAATTAACCTCCATTTGCCTCAGTTTCTTCCAATGTCAAATGGGAATAATAATATTCACTTAAGTTAGAAGGTTATTATCAGGATGATGCAACATGATATGGCAAAGAAAGCCCTCATCATAGCATCTGGCAAGCAGTAGATGTAAACAAATGCTTATTCGATACCCTTCTTCTCCCATCATATTGGTGAGAATTTTAAGGCAAGAGGAAGGAAGATTAAGGACAAAATTGCAGGAGACCAGTCCTTTCCTCTCTCTCTAAATTGCTCCAAACCCTCCACTATAAGGAATGAAGATACTCCCATAGATAGTAGACTCAGTGTCACCAGGGGAAGAGTCCTTACCCACAGAGAGCAAGTTCTGGGCATTCTCCAGCATGACCTCCTTGTACATCTGCTTCTGATGAGGATCCAAAAGGCTCCACTCCTCTTGGGTGAAGTCCACAGCCACATCCTTGAATGCCACCAACTCCTAGACCACCAAAAGTCATCAAGTGTAGAGATGAAAGACTTTTGAGAAGTAAAGAATCCACCCCCACTCTATTCTAAATGGAAGTGGAAACACAGAGAAGGGATCTGTCCAGAGGTCGTACCCTTGATGAGAGTCAGAGTCAGCTCTAGAACCCAAGGTCATTAAGAGTCCAAGGGAATTCTGAGAAATGCATTTCATGATTCAGTTGCAACAGAACTGAGAAATGCCTTGGAATATAATACATCATCCTGGGGAATCTGGGAGAAGGTTTGTGGTCTACCTGGGAGGTGGGAGGTAGATGTATGCAGGAGAAAGAGAGAAGGTGATAGGGAACTTCTTTCTCATCAGACTTGATAGGAGGAGAATCCTGAGAACATGGCAGTGTAGGTCAGAAATGTGTGGGCTCTCCAGATATCCTCCACAAACTGACAGAAAATCATCATGAAATGAAGAAAGAGCACAAAAAATATAGGGGTAAAGTCTTAGGAGAATAACTTGAGAGGACTTAGAGAAGAATGTGCAGCTGAGGTTTGGCCTGAGGGAAGTAGAGACACCCCATTGAATCATCCAACAGGAGGCTATGTGAGAAGCAGTGGGGACCTCAAAGCACTCACCTGGGTCACTCTTCCCTCACAACCTTTCTTCTAAAGCAAAATAGACTCTGAGTGTGGGATGACTGAAGGACTCCAAGTGAATCTGGAAGTCAAGCCTAGCAATGCTGACCAGACATGACCCCAGCTGTGTCTGGGGAAGGAGAAGCCACTACCATAGAAAGCAAGAACATTTTGGGGACAGTGAAGCTGGGACTGAGTGGAGAAACAGAGCAGACCCTGAGCTTGAGCCCCTAGACAGAATTCATTAACAATAGTAAGACGAGTTGAAGACTAGGGCAACAAACAAATGCTTATTCCATTCCCTTCTCTTCCCACCATATTGGTGAGAATTTTAGGGCAAGAAGAAGGAAGATTATGGACCAAATTGCAGGAGACCAGCCCTTTCCTCTCTCTAAACTGCTCCAAACCTAAGGAATGAAAATATACCTATTGATAGTAGACAGCTCAGAATCAAAACATCAAATATTAAGCTGTTGAAAATCAAATCAAATCAAATAATGATAAAATGAATAATCAAAGAAAAAAGAACCAGATCAATGATAGCTACTTTAGTGTAAAAGAAGATTATGATCATCTTTAGAAGAGGGGGAGTGAGGTTTAAAAAAAAAGGCTCTCCTACCCTAAAGCAAAATGGCAAATGAACACAAACACAGAAAGAAATCTTGGAAGAAAGTAAAAAGAAATTCAAAAATCAAATCAGAGAGAATGAGAAAAACCTAGATTAAAAATAAAAACATTTCAAGAAAAAAATGAAAACAAAATTTAATCAATTGGATAAAGAGAAAGAAAATCTTCAGGTAGAAAATAAAAAGGAATTGTAAAATCAAATAAGACCAAGGAAAAATGAACAAATGTAAAGCAATGATAAAATAGCCAATTAGAAAAAGGGATATAAAATCTTTAAGAATATAACTCCTTGAAAGATGGCGACAAGAAGGGATCGAGTCTTAGGAGCTCTCTGATAAAATTCATTAGCTAAGGACTATAACTAAATTTTCCAGAGACAGAACCCACAAAGGGACCCAGTGAGGCAGTTCTCCTACTCAAGGTAACCTGGAAAAGAGCAAAAAGGCTCTGCTGCCTGGGGTCAGAGGGGCAGCCGCCGGAGGGGTGGCCCACCAGAGTGAAAGAACTTCAGCCTCCCGGAGGCAGCCCCAGGGTGCTGGGAGCCCCAGCTCACAGCAGCAGGGGAGTCTCCTGAGCTGCACCCCGGGGAGCACCAGGCACAAAGTGGGGGAACAGTGGGGGACCTCTGCCAGAGTGAGCAGGTGGAGCCCAGCCCTCAGGGCACACAGCAAGAAGCTTGGTCTTTCTGCAGCCCAGATCCAGAAACAGAAGCAGGTGGAGTGGCAAGTCTATCTATATTCATGGGGGGGAGGGGTATTTTGTTTACTTGTAAACAAGAATATTTTATTAATGTAAAAAAAATTTGTACAAAATGAGAATAAAAAATACATTTAAAAAAAAGAATATAACTCCTTGGAAACTAGAATTGGGCAAGAGGGAGCAAGAAAATTTAGAAGAATTTCAGAGTCAAATTTTAAAATTCTCAGGTTAAAGAGAAAGTATTTTAAAAACAAGGGAAAAATTTAATACTTTAGAAAAATAATCAAGATCTCACAAAACTTAGCAACTTCTATACTAAAAACACTGTTGACCTTACAACATAGCATTGCAAAGAGCAAAGGAGCTAGTGTTGCATCTCAAAATCACAATTTCTCATCCAATGAGAAATGTCAAATAGTCCCAGGTACAAAAAGAGTTCTAGGGAGAACTCAAGGTTTTTAGAAGTCATATAAGAAAGATCAAGAAAGGGTCGGCTAGGTGGCGCAATGGACAGTGCATCAGCCCTGGAGTCAGGAATACCTGAGTTCAAATCTGACCTCAGACACTTAATAATTACCTAGCTGTGTGGGCTTGGGCAAGCCACTTAACCCCATTGCTTTGCAAAAGTCTAAAAAAAAAATAAATGCTTGAACTACCTGAAAATAATGATGAAAGAAAAGGAATCTTGATATAATATTGCAAGAAAGTAACAAGGACAATTGCCCTAAAGTTCTAGAAAAAGAAGGTAAAAGAGAACTGAAAACATCCACCAATCACCACCCAAAAGAGATTCTAGGAGGAAAACTTTCAGGAATGTCAGACCCAAGATTTCAAGTTCCCAGGCTAAAGAAAAAATATTGGAAGCCACAAGAAAAACACAGTTTAATTATCTTGAAGCTACAATAAGTTTAGACTAGATCTAACATCTATTACATTGAAGGACACTAGTTCTTGGAATACTTTATAGCATAGAGCAAACGAACTGAGGTAATAACCAACAGTAACTTAATCAGCAAATCAGAATCCTCAAAGACAAAAAAAGAAAAACAAATTTAAGAACCTCAAAGACTTAAAGGTTTTTGTGACAACAACCCCAGAATTTAAGGAAAATATGACATAGAACATCTGGGAGAAAAATCAGGTCAACATTAAAAAACAATTATATGGAACTTAATAAAATTAAATTCTTTACTTCTTATGTGTGAAAATATTATCACTATATTTATGACTATCATAATTATTTGGGTAGTTTGAAAGAGAAGTTTGAGCTGACCCAAGTATGGTGAAGTGATTCTATAAACTAAAATTATGTAGGGAGAGATAAAAAGGAGTAATTATCTCATGAAAATGAAGTATAAAAGGAAAAACTGATACAGAAGAAATTAATAGGGGGGTGGGTGGGTAGAGCTGGATCTTTATTCTCTGTGATAATAGATGAGAAACATGTTTTTCACCCATTCCAAATATACTCATATTTACATACATATACATACATACAAAAATGTATGTATGTGTATAAAAGTCTTCCAAATACAGAAAAAAGAGGAGAAGGGAATAGGATTGTGGAAAGAATAAGGGAGGGTGACTTCTGAGAGGATCGAATAGTTTTAAGACCAGGAGGACAAGGTAGTAGGTAGAAGTAAAGCAAAGGAAAGAGGAGGGATAGGGCAAATAGGGTGAGGTTGGATTCTGATGGTTTAGGTTTGTTTTTTGTTTTTTTTTTTTAGTTTGGGTTTTTGTTTTTGGTAAGGCAATGGGGTTAAGTGGCTTGCCCAAGGCCACACAGTTAGGTAATTATTAAGTGTTTGAGGCCGAATTTGATCTCAAGTACTCCTGACTCTAAGGCCAGTGCTCTATCCAGTGCGCCACCTAGCTGCCCTGCAAATAGGGTGAGAAAGAAAATATACAAGTAATTATAGTTTAGAAAGTGAATGAGATGAATTAACCCACAAAATGACAGCTCCACGCCAAGAAAATAAACATCCACCAATCATCAGCCAAAAGAGAATTCTATGAGGAAAGCTTATAGGAATGTCAGAGCCAAGTTTTCAAGCTCTGAGACTAAAGAAAAACTATTGAAAGGAACCAGAAAAACCCAATTTAATTATCCTGAAGCTACAATAAGTTTTAGAAAAGACCTAACAACTATCATAACATAAAATGCTGCATATAAAAATAAATTCAAGGGGCGGCTAGGTGGCGCAGTGTATAAAACACTGGCCCTGGAGTGAGGAGTACCTGGGTTCAAATCTGGTCTCAGACACTTAATTACCTAGCTGTGTGGCCTTGGGCAAGCCACTTAACCCTATTTGCCTTGCAAAAACCTTAAATAAATAAATATCTAAATGATTGAAATCACATTTTTTGTTCATGGGAATAAAAAATCAATGTAATAAAAATCTAGCTAATCTATTCAGTATCATCACAATTCAATAGTAATAAATTAGTTTACTGAATTAGAACAAATAATAACCAAGTTCATTTGGATGAACAAAAAGGCAAAGATATCAAGGTAATCAATGAAAAAATGTGAAGGAAGGGGGGTCTGACCATTCTAGATCTCCACCTGTATTATAAAATGATACTTATCACAACATCTCCTACTTCATACCACAATAAGGACAGAAAGGGAACATGGTTTGCTCATAAAGCATGTTACTGCACAAATGTGAGAAGCCTGGAATTGATTATTGTGAAATCTAGGGATAGAGGAAGAATTTAAGACCAACAAAAAAAAAAGAGTAATGAAAAATCTAACAGACAATTTTGATAGTATAAAATTAAAAAGCTTTTATACAAAACAAAAGGAAAGCAGAAAGCTGGGGAAAACATTTATAACAGATGTTTCTTATAAAGGTTTGATTTCTCAACTATAGCGAGAAGTGAAGTTTGCAAAAATACAAACCATTCACCAATTGATAAATAAGCAAGAGATATGAATGGACAGTTTTCAGATAAAGAAATGAAAACTATCTCAAAAAATGAAAAATTCTCTAATTCATTATTGATTAGAAAAATGCAAATAAAACAACTTTAAGGCATCACCTTATATCTATCAGATTGGACAATCAGACACAAAGGGAAAATGATTAATGCTGGAAGTGATCTGGGAAACCTGGGACAGTGATGCACTGATGGTGGAGCTGTGGACTGATTCAACCATTCAGAAAAGTAGTTTGGAACATTGCCCAAAGAGCTATAGAACTGTGGATATCTATTGATCCAGCAACACCACTGCCAGCTGTAGAGTCTAAAGAGAGTTATTTAAAAAAGGGGAAAAGATGAAATTGTAGCAAAATATCGATAGCATCTCCTTTTGTAGTGCCTGAGAAAGCTAGAGAATGCCCATCAAGTGGGGAATGGCCAAATAAGCTGGTGTGGGATTGTGATGGAATATTATTATGCTATTAAGAAATGACAAGCAGGAGGTGGCTAGGTGAAGCAGTGGATAGAGCACTGGCCCTGGAGTCAGGAGGACCTGGGTTCAAATCCACCCTCAGCTGTGTGGCCTTGGGCAAGCCACTTAACCCCATTGCCTTGCAAAAACCTAAAAAACAAAAAGAAATGACAAGCAGGATAAAGTATGTAGACAATTACTGATATGGAAATGCTTTGAAGGGAATGACATGTATAACCTATGTCGACTGCTTATAATCATAGGGAGGATAGGGAAGGGTGTATGTATATGTGTGTGAAAGTATGTGTGTCTGTGTGTGCATGTGTGTTGTGTATGAATGTGTGTGCATGTGCATGTTCGTGTGTTCGTGTGTGTGTGTGTGTATACAATGCTAGACAGGCATTAAGAGTCAATTCAGGATTGAAGTAGTCCTTGACATTTAAATGTACTGAAGGAGAACTTAAAACCAACCAGGGAGGAACCAGTTTCGGGTTGGGGGGCTCAGTGCTCAAGACTCAAGGAACCCAGGAATCAGATTGAAACACAGAAGTGAACTGAGCAGTGTGGTTACTAACAATTTCAAACTACTTTTTGGTAAGGAAACAATCCTTAAGGAAGGTATTGCCAGCCTCCTGACCCCTCCCCTATGTCTACAGAAATGGATTTAGTTACTTACCTTGGTCTTTCATTTGTCCTGCATTCTCTAAAAAACCATGACATTGGGGCCATGCCAAGCACATGAACTGGATTTGGTGGGGGGAGGGTTGTGCTAAGTCACCAGCCTCACTTCCTCCTCCAGAGTCATCTGGATATTATAGCCAGATAGGAATCAGGATGACTGGAGATGATCATGGATGTGAGGCAATCAAGGTTAAGTGACTTGCCCAGGGTCACACAGTAGTGGGTATCAGAGGCTGGATTGAAACTCCTGTCCTCCTGATTCCAAGGCCAGGCTCTTTCTACTGCAGCACTTAGATGTCCCTCCTTGGTCTAGTCTGGGAGTATGCTGCACTCACCTGAAGTGGATGTCTCAGGCTTCCTGGGCCCATTCCCTTGAATCCAGGATTCCTGTGTAGGTAGCAAGGACCAAAGTGACCTCATCTTGTTAAGTCCTTCAACTTTTTCCTGATCTTTATCTACCTTGGGGTCCTGCATCTCCCACCCTTAATAAATCTACAAAATAACAACAGTCAAAGCTCTATTATCAGATCTTACTCCTAACCCAGAAAGGTTTTAATTCTCTGCCTTTCTGATGACCAGGAGACAGCCTAGAGACACTTGGAAAAGTCCTCCCATCTTTACCTCTACTAAGAAAAACCCATGCTCCCCACCCCATAATCTTAGTCCCAGGCCGACTACTTTGGGATCATACACTGGGAGATTGCTACTTGGCAACCTTTAATTAAAAAAAACAACAGAGTTCCAAATTCTCTCCACCTTTGGCATCTGCATTTGACTCAGGACCTGCTTGGGCCAGGCCGTGGTCCTCTGCAGACTGAGCTGGGGAAGGAGAAGGATCCCAAACGTGGAGAGAGCTTTTCCTCTTTATCTTAGCAAGAAGAGTGTCTTGGGGATTTATAAAGACTGAGATCCTACAGGAGTTACAAAGGTCCTGACCCTGCCCTCAGGCAAAGATTCCAATGTAGGAAAAAGGGGAAGGGTCTGGGAAGGTCATGGAAAGGAAGTTAGCAAGGAGAAAAAGTCTAGAACCCTCTCTCAACGTTATTTTTCATATTCCTCCTCGCCTCAGGCTTCTACAGAGGCAGAAGGAGCTGGGGATCCCAGATGGGGTGAGAGCAGGCAGCACCTCAGTGACTCCTGAGGCAGAGCTACTACTGGTCCTTTGCCTCCCAACATCTCCATTCCCCACTAACATGGACACAATCTAAACTACAGAGAGAAACCAAGGAAAGCTGAGAATGCAGAGGCCCTGGAATGAAACACAAGGAAATGACCTGGGGAGATTTGAGGTTGGAAAGAAAGGTCAGTCTGGAAGTCAGGCTGAGAAAACTGAAAGAATTTGAGGCAGGAACTTTTTTTTTTGTATTGGCAAAGAACTGGAAATTGAGTGAATGCCCATCAATTGGGGGAATGAATGAATAAGTTAAGGATTCTGAACTATTGTTCTATATGAAACCGTGAGTGACTGGACTTTAGGGAAGCAGGAAAAGAATGACATGAACTGATGCTGAGCAAAGGGAGCAGAACCACAACATCGTACCCATTAACAGCAACATTGTGGGCTCATCAACTATGATAGATACATCTGCCCTCAGCAGTTCAGAGATCAAGGACAACCTCCAGAGACCTGTCATGGGCAATGGCATCCACATCTGGATGAGAGTGGGGGACTCCGCAGGATCTGAATGTATACTATGTACACTTTCATAGAACTTCTATTAATCCTTCCCAGCTCCTGGTTTTCTTTCTTTTCCCTTAGTTCTAATTCCTCTAAAACAAAATGACTCATATGTAAATATGTTAAACACGAATGTACATGACAACTTTTACCAGACTAATGTTGAACATCTACCAGAGCATGCAATTGGAAAACTAAAATATCAACTCAAAAAAAAAAAGGTTGAGGCAGGGAAGCAAGAGATGTGGAAAGGGGAGGGGTATGGTCTGGGAGATTAAGATTCTAACAGAGCTCAAGGTAGGGAGAACTCATGGACTGAATGAAGGGTTCCAGGTGTTCACTGAACCTGGGAAAACAGAATGATTCAATGCTGAGGTCTAGCAAGGAGAGGGAGATGAGACTGGTTCTGCTAGAACCACTTATTGGAAACTGGAGATCTGATGGGGAAATAGGCTAAAATTCAGAAGTTCAGATAAGCTTTGAGGACTGTGTCCAAGGTGGGTTCTTGGGGACAGGAAGGCAGGAATCCTAATAGGACCCTGCTGTGAAAGCAGGAAAACTGAATCTTTACCTAAGAGTTGGGGACAGGGAGACAAAGACACTAGGTCCTGACAGGAAGGCAACAATCAGAACTCCCAAGTTCTTGTGGGCCAAGTCTGAAGTCTGGAAAATGATTAGGAATATGAAAAAGAATGGAGTGAAGGGAAGAAGGGTCATCCAGTAGCCAGGTTTGGGAAGGGAGGGTGGGTCAACAAAATTTGGAAGACACAAAGAAGTCAAATGATGAGGATGAGCCTCAATGGCAAGGGAAGCCAGCAAAAGACAGGAGGGGGAGGAGGGGGAGCTCAGGCTCAGACTTACCTGGGACATGCAAGCACAAAACTGGTTTCCAGAAGGCAGTGAGATCTCAGTTCCTAAGGAAGAAAGAAAAGAGATCTGAAACCCAGGGAAGGCAGAGGAGTCTCAGTCCAAAGACTTCCTGCCACTCACGAGAGCACTCTGGGAGGGACTTCCTAGCCCCAAAAGCTCCACCCTGTGCAGCCCCTAAGGCCTCCAGGATCCTCCAATCACACCCGGGGCCAGAATTCCAGGAATCTGACTACCTCTCCTCCCTAAGCCCTGCCCTCCATCCAGTGCATTGCCTTCTCCACTGCAATGCTCCCTTCCTAAACTTCCAGCCCTAAACTCCTCCCCGACTCCAAACCCTGACTCCAGTGCTCAAACTCTAGTCCCCACCCACCCGGCTGCCCATCTCTGAGAGCTCCCCCTCTCCAGGCCATCCCCACCTCCCTCCCAGACTCACCCCTCTTCTTCCTGCCCTGCTAAACCTGCAGCAATGGTCCACCTGAGAGGAACAGAATCCCTGCTTTGAGGAGCTGGCAGCAGCTCCCTCAAATGGGAAATCTGGGAAGCCATGGACCCCTTGGAAGTGTAGATCCAGGTTGGATTGGACTGAGGCAGATGTGTCCTCCCCTTGTAACTGTCCTATGGGACCCTTTTCAAGTAGAAAAAAATGCCCTTCAAATTGGACTTTGAGGTGATGGGATGAGGAGCTGGAAGAAGATGAATGAAAATTCATTGGATTAGAAGGACTTGATCCTGCTCTGAATGCAATGAGTCCAGATACCTGGAGGAAATGATTGTTTTGGTCACATAATTTTTTTTTTTTTAGGATTTTGCAAGGCAATGGGGTTAAGTGGCTTGCCCAAGGCCACACAGCTAGGTCATTATCAAGTGTCTGAGGCCAGATTTGAACTCAGGTACTCCTGACTCCAGAGCTGGTGCTCTATCCATTGAGCCACTTAGCTGCCCCCTAGGTCAGATGATTTTGAAAGGAAGTGATGACATTTGGATGACTTCTAGATGGTAATGTGATTGTGTTCTTAGAAAATCAACATCTTTATTGATCTGGGTGCATCCTTGGAGGAAAAAGGATCACTTCAGACAAATATTTCTCCTACTTCCTACTATCTTAACCCAAGGTCTAGGGCCCCTGTAGGTAAATAGTTGAATTATATAGTTCATGGAACAGTGTATGGCTTGGCTGCTCAGTTTCGTCCATGGGAAACATAACCAGGAAAACTGTTGGAATGACAGGCATTCATGATACCAAGAGACACTTGTCACCTCTGGATATGGTTGTGTGGTGTCTGGGCTGTGCCCACTCATCATGTCTCACACATGCTGAAGCCAAGGCCCAAAGCTACATAATTTCAATGAGGATATGTCAAGGATAAAAGTGAATAGTTCATTTTTCTGCTCTCAGGAAATCGTCCCTGAGAGCTGTGTCCTTGGAACTCATGAGTCCTCACCTAAAAAAACAGCAACTAAGAACATCATACTCAGCCCTCTATTACAGTCACAGACTGCATTACTCCAGTATTAGCTATAAATTGGATAGAATGACTTCTTAGAAATAGAAGAGTAGAGGTAGCTACAACTGAGAAGGTGGAAAAGTTAATCTGCAGAGGTTACTTTCAGATACTCTAAAGAGGACACTAACTGTTCTCCAAAATCAGTAAGATTCTTTCTTCACCCATTTTTCAAAAATGTTTCTATAGGGTTGGGATTAATTTTCTTTATGTTTTGGTAGAGTCAATTGGCCTAGGAGATGCTTATTCAATATTTTTGTCTAAAACAGAGTTATTTAACAATTCTATTTCCTTTTCTGTTAATCTGAGCAATTACTATTTTTGTAAATATTTATTCATTTCTCATGATTGCTCAATTCATTGGCATGTAATTGGACAAATTAATTCCTAGTAATTGATTGAAATTTTTTGTTGAATTAGCATGAATTCATTCCTTGCATTTTTTATGTTGGTGATTTTGTTTTCTACCTTCCTTTTATAAATCAAATTAAGAATTATTTTATTTATTTGTGTTTTTGAATAAAGTTAACTTCTCCCATTATATATTTATTCAGTGGTTTTCTTACTTTCAATTTTATTCATCTCTTCTTTGATTTTCAGGATTTCCAATTTGGTGTTTAATTTGTTCTTATTCTAACTTTTAGTTGCATGTCCAGTTCACAAATTGCCTCTCATTTTCTGATGTAAGATTTAAAGATATGAATTCCCTCCTAAGTACTGCTTTAGCTGCATCTCATACCTTTTTATATATTTTCTTATTAATATTTTCTTTAATGAAATTGTTTTTAATGATTCTTTGACCCACATTTTCTTTCAGATTAGATGATTTAACTTCCAATCAATTTTAAGCTATCTTGCTGCAGGTCTTTTTTCAATGTATTTTTTATCACATTATGATCTGAAGAGGATACATTTTTCTGTCTTTCTATATTTGATTTGAAGTTTTGTATGTCCTAACATATGGTCAATTTTGGTGAAAGTGCAATGTACCCCTGGGGAAAAGATCTATTCTTGTCTATTGCCATTCTGTTAGAGATCTATAAAAGCAAACATTTCTGAAATTCTATTCATCTTTTTCATTTCTTTCTTGCTTATATTGAGGTTAGACTAATTTAAGTATGAGAGGTTTTTTTGGTTGATTCTACCCTTTCAAAAGTCAGAATGAGGCACTATTTTATAGTTCTTTGGAAATGAATTTAGTAGAATTCTGGTGATTTCCTGTTTCCTCCATCAATTTGGCTCTAAGAAGTCCAGAAGCATGCTTTAAAAAATTTATTATTCTTGGGATTGCTCTTTTTTTTCTCCATGTTCTTTTGCACTATACCTGATATGGAACTATTTTCCATGACTGCACACACATAATTATCAATTTGATTGTGTTTGCAAACAGAGGGAAGAAAGAGAAAAAGATTTTGAAAATCAAAATTTAACAAGAGACTGTTAAAAGTATTTATATGCAATTAATAAAAAATTAATTATAAAACTATTTTGAGAACTATAATTCAATAAACTTGTTTCCTTCACAAAAAATGTATATAGTTCCTAATAGATCTTATGATGGAAAAAAATTAACTTTTTTTTTGGTTTTTGTAAGGTAATGGGGTTTAGTGACTTGCCCAAGGTCACATAGCTAGGTAATTATTAAGTGTCTGAGGATGGATTTGAACTCAAGTCCTCCTGACTCCAGGGCCAGTGCTCTATCCACTGTGCCATCTAGCTGGCCCAAAATTACTTTATCTTAATGACAGGCAATTTGACTAAATCTTCAATGATGTTTTTTTAATTCTGTTCCTAGGTGAGATCTTACCTCTCATGACTTATTTACAAATGGCAAGATGAAAAGAAGTTCAAGGAAGCTATTAGGTAGGAGTCTCAGCAAACTGGGATGTTTGCAGCAGAAGGTGCCCCAGTTTTAGCCTTTGGTCAGACATGGAACAGTAGAGCTCACAGACATTCCTAAGTCAGGAATGTAGAGAAAGAAGCTGTAGAAAACTTTCTGGACCCAGGATCTAAGTCAAGTTCCTTTTCTGGTGATTGATGTGTCTATTATTCTAAGCACAGGGGAACATGGAAAAGTGAGTACCCAGTCAGACCTAAGGGTATTGCTCTAAATTCTCGGGTCATATCACTTCATTCACCAAGTTCTGATTGTCTACAGCTGATTGATGTTATGTTATTGACATTAGGAGCATTGGTAATTTGGGGCTGTGATTCTTTGTGGGATCCTCAACTATCACCTCCATGACCTTCTCTAATGAACTGACCTTTTCCATCAAAATGGGAGATTACATGGATAATACTACTGTGGATACTAGCTTCATGAACTCCATATTGGCTTCTTTGAAATGGTCATCATCTAAACATCTTCTTAACGTTATGGGCATTGAGGGAAGGACTATTAGTGCCTTGATACCCAATTGCACAAATCGTACAGAGAAGTCCCTCAATAGATTATCTGGCTGTGTTCCTACATATACTAGAGGTTAATGCTCTATGTTCCTTTTAATCTGAATTTACCACCTGAGTTAGGTAGTCAATCACACCCTCAGGACTGATAATTTGCTTGAATCTGCAGATACAGTTAAAATCATCACCAAGGCTATTTTATCTCTCTTGCATATATCACAGTCTCCCCAGTCCCCAGTGGCAATGCAGAGTGAGGCAGTCAAATACCTTGTATGTGAAATTGATAATTGAGTTTAATGATACTGAACCTCTTGCTTTTTTTTCCTGTTTAATTTCCCTGTTTCATTTGAGTCTTGTATTGGAAGATAATTTTAATTCAATTTTGGTATTGTAATGATGAAAGCTGGAGAGTGCTCTAATTTATTACACATTCATTTCTCCCTCAAGTGATTATACTCAACTTTGCTGGAAAGGTGATTCTGGGTTTGTGATATAAGTCTATTAGCCTTCTGTAATATCATATTCCAAGTCCTCTGGCTCATTAATTTAAGATGCTGCTAAATCTGGCGTAATCCTTAATGTGACTTCACAGTATTTTAATTATGCATTTTAGCAGTTGTATGTTTACTCTTGCATTTTCTGAGGTTGTGATTATTTGGGATTCAGTTAAACTATAATAGATTCTTCTCCAAATCCTTATTTTAATTCTGTGAAAATCTTTATTCCTTAGCAATATTTACTGGAGGGAAAAAAGCATATTGTTGGCTTTTGTCTCCATGCCACCCTCCTCTAAATCAAGGGATTTTCATCTATTTATACATAAACATCCAATTATACCCTCCACTTCCAGGTCTAGGAAATGATTAGGTCAAGGAGTTAAACATCCAGGCTCCTAGAGGAGTATTATGCTATAAACACTGGAATCAGAACAAGTCCAAAGGAAAGTGCTGATTTAGGAATTATCTTTTCTCTTTTATTGTCTTCCTTTTAAAAAAAGATCCTTATACCAGAAGCCCTTCTCTGGGAAGGAAGACATGTTTGAATTCTCATTCACATCTAGGTTGCTGGTCCATTGATAATCTAGTCCTTAGAAGGATACTGATGTCACTGGAAAGAATCCCACTTCTGTTGCTGAGGTAAGAAGGGAGACTCTAGAATATGTTGGAGTGGAAAGTTTTTGTAACAAGATCTGCACACCCTCCTTCAGATCCATACCCTTAGATACATTCAGAGGGCCCACTCTGAGATAAGGCCTGGCCTGGGAAATCAATGCAGATCAGAGAAAATGACAAGTCAGTGGATGGAGATTCACTCTTGGATGGTCTGGAAGCTGGGCCTCCAACACACATTTGAGTCACCTGTCTGGGACCATGCTTTTGGAGGTTTCTGTCTCAGTTCCCCATCTGAATCTGTCATTGTTAGCCTGTGTTCCACTGTTGTGCCATAAAGCATAGTAATAGACAGCCTCATCCTCAGGCTAGGCTCCCTTCATGGTGAGGGTAGCTTTGTCCCCAAGAATGGGCCTTGAAAATCAGGCATGGACACCCAATATAAGACAATTGATGTTATAAATCTGTGTCTTTAGAACTTGGCCAGATTCGTGCTGGCACCAGTCGGGATAGAGCCCAGTGCTAACCGCACAGGTGCTGGATCTGCAGGTTAGGGTGACTGTCCCTCCTGGGATCACAGTCAGAGATAGCTCCTGAGTCACCACGGCCTGAGAACTGACCCGTGCAAACAAAAGGATACACACTGACATCTCAGGAGCAGAGGCAGGGCATCCCCGACAAGTCACCTTACTTCAAGAGCAGCTCTCCCTTTATCTTCCTCTATGGTCCCAGGATGGCATTTCTCAACCTTTGTGGACAGGGAGGTGGATGAAAAAGAGGAGAATCAAGGCCATGGTGAAAATTGCACAGCTTCCTGAGACCCTAGGGCTGGCTGGAACTGGGCTCTAGTTGGGATCTGTTATCCTCCCATCCCACCCCAACTAGGTGTCAGGAGGGTGTTTTTATGCAAATAACTCTCTAAGTTCTATCATTAAGATCTGAATTTGGAGCCCAGAGGCTCTAGATTTAATGTAGAGGTTGAAGGGGGCAGATATGCCCTGAGGTTACCCCCACCCAAGTCAGGAAACAGCTGCAGGGGTAGCAAGCCTTCAAGAACCCTCACTGCCACTTCTTACTCTTCTCATCATATAACTGTTGTGATCACACCCTGCCATGATGCATTCATGATGATCCCACAGTGTCCCCTACTGGAGTCAATTCCTGTTGCGGTCCACTCTGGGCAGCCGGGTCTCAGTTTATTTCACACAACTCTTTGGGGAGCTCCGCCGGACATATCCTGCATGTTCAATAATGAAAGTCAGTCAGCCAGTGAGAGATAAGCAAGGAGTTTATTGCAGGTATATGCTACATCTCTGACTTACATAGTTGAAATAAGGGTACATATAAGCCTAGTCCCCTTGTATCAGCATCCCTCATCTCCAGGCCTGTGGAAGTATAATGGGTATGCCACAAAAGGTCTGTATCCTGGAAAAATGTGGCATCTTTAACAAGATAAAGAGAGATAAGTACCAGAACTCCTTCCTGGGACAGTTGAACAATATGAGGATGAAAGGCAGAGGGATAAGGACAAAAGGTCCTTCCTGAGAATATTCAACAAGATAAGGATGAAAGGCAGGAGAACAAAGAGAGAGAAGGGCCAGAGCTCCTTCCTGAGTTCAGAGCACTCTGGTATGGACATTCCTGTTGTCCCAGGTCTCAATGACTCTCAGGATGAACTCCTCATGGCCACATACTCTGTCTATTATCCCCTTACAAATTCCTAAAGCTCCCAGAGGTTAATTAGATAATATTAAAAGTATTCCCCAGTGAGAGAGATCTCAATTATCATGGTACCATCTGCTTGGTGTTGGGATGCCCATCAACTTTTCTTGAGACAATTTTCAAGAACAGCCAACTAGTAAATTGTCCGACTGGAGTCACAAGATTCCTCCACTTTCAACTATGAACTACTTATTCAGCCATATGACATTGGGCAAGTCACTTAACCCTATTGCCTTGCAAAAAATAAAAATAAAATCTGTGAGATCACTGAATTCAAAACAACTCAAATGAAAGCAGAAACTCTTTACTGTTTTGACACCCCAGGGACCATGTATGAATTTATTTACCTAATGTTGTTAATTTTTTCTAGAGCTTCAAATGCTATTCAGAATGATCAAAATCTAATTTTATTAATTTATCATTCTGGGAATTATTATCCACTCTGTCTCTGCAATTGAAGATGTGCTATCTAGTCTACTGACTTCCAACAAAACAGTATCTGACAACCGTATCACACTTGATCATTGTGTGGCACCATAAGGTCCCTCTGCTCTTTCCCAAAGCTCAGTCAAGATAAAATAGCTTCATTAAATATATTTTGTTCAAATAATACTGACCCCAGATGCCAACCAGTTCCTCTGACAAGTATGTGATTTTTGTAACTATTCTCTTGATGACTTTGGCTGCATACTACACCCAGATCATCTCCTCTTTAAGGTGAATACAAAAGACATTCCATGAATACAGCACAATGTATATGGCAGATAAGCATATATAGACATGTCCACATATGTGCATTCATTAAAACATTACTGGTTACTACAGTAATAAATACCCTTTTATAATTACTGGACGACTGAAAAGATACCATCCTATAACTGAAGCACATTTGCAATGGTTTAAATTGTAAACATAAATTGAAGCTCATACACATAAAAACAGTTTCAAATCAAAGGACAATACAGCAAATATTTTCTCCACATGCAGCCTGTGAAAATCCCTTACAGGAAAAGAATACAGGAAGGATCTTGATTCAAGGCAGCTAAACTCTGTAATATAAAAAAGGTTGTATATGTTCACAGTCCCTTGTGGAAAAGGTATTGCAATTCTATCCAACAAGAATCTGTGTTAACAATCCACTAGAAGGCTTCCATTTTACTTAAAGAGTTGTAGTTATCTCTGAGATACCACCTCACACCTCTCAGACTGGCCAATATGACCAGAAAGGACAATGATCAATGTTGGCAGGGATGCGGAAATCTGGGGCACTAATACATTGTTGGTGGAGCTGTGAACTCATCCAACCTTTCTGGAGAGAAATTTGGGATTATGCCCAAAGGGCAACAACAAAAAATGTGCATACCATTTGACCCAGCAATATCACTACTGGGTCTATACCTTGAAGAGATGATAAAAAAGGGTAAAAACATCACTTGTACAAAAATATTTATAGCAGCCCTGTTTGTGGTGGCAAAAATTGGAAATTAAGTGAATGTCTGTCAATTGGGGAATGGCTTAACAAACTGTGGTATATGTATGTCATGGAACACTATTGTTCTATTAAACCAGGAGGGATGGGAATTCAGGGAAGTCTGGAAAGATTTACATGAACTGATGCTGATTGAGATGAGCAGAACCAGAAAAACATTGTACACCCCAACAGCCACATGGCGTGATGATCAACCCTGATGGACTTGCTCATCCCTTCAGTGCAACAACCAGGAACAATTTTGAGCTATCTGCAATGGAGAATGCCATCTGTATCCAGAGAAAGAATTATGGACTTAGAACAAAGACTAAAGACTATTACCATCAAATTAGGGGGAAAAAAAAGCATTATATTATTATGTAGTTTTACTATTGCATACTTTATTTTTCTTTCTTAAGGATATGATTTCTCTGTCATCACATTCAACTGAGATCAATGTATAACATGGAACCAAGGTAAACACTAACAGACTGCCTTCTGTGGGGGGTGGGAGGAGAGAAGCAAGAATGTGGGAAGAAATTGTAAAACTCAAAATAAACTCTTTAAAAAAATAAAAATAAGAATTAAAGAGTTGCAGTTATTTGAATTTTTGTAGTGGGTATGACCAAATTAAAGAGATAAAAGGAATTTGTTTTGATAGTAATTATAAAACAAAGGTTAAACTCAGTACTGATCTCTACTTTAATGGAATATACACAAAGAATAAGAAAAGGAAAACCATTTTTACTAAGTCAATTGTTAAAAGGCGACTGATGCCTGTCTGTCATTTATAAAAAAAAAAAAAAGGTGACATTCACTAGCTAAACACTTTAATAAGCAAAGGGGAAGGGACTTGCCCAATTCCTAACTAATTTCCTCTAAAATTATTATTCTCTTTTACTTAGGGGATGCCATATTTCCCCAGCCTTTTTCAAGAAATTTATGGTCTAAAATCTGGGAGTATCTTATACAATGGTTGTCTTGCATTTCTTACTTTTTCAAGCTTGTTGCTGTGCTCATTGTTGTTTCACATTTGTTACTTGTATATTAGGGTATGTTTGGTGACATTCTGCCCAGAAATGGCTCAGAAAAGATTTTCCTCCAATGCTGAATTCAAGCTCAAATTGATCCAGTTTGCCAAATTGAATGGAAATCATGCTGCTGAATACCAGTTTGGTCCTCCTCCGAGAAAACAATCTGAGACTGGCTATAGGAAAAAGAAACCCAATTGAAAATGTCCCAACAGAAGGCCATGAAGAGGTGAGGCAGTCAAATGGCCTGAGTTTGAGAAGGAATTGAAGAGATGGATTGAAGAGCAAAGGGTCATTGAAATTCCTATGTCCACAAAGACAGTTCAGCAGGAGGCCAGAATTGCTCATGAAAAAGAAGTGACTCAGGCGGCTAGGTGGCATAGTGGATAGGATAGAGCACCAGCCCTGGAGTCAGGAGTACCTGAGTTCAAATCCGGCTTCAGACACTTAATTACCTAGTTGTGTGGCCTTGGGCAAGCCACTTAACCCCAATTTTCCTTGCAAAAAAACCTAACCAAAAAAAGTGACTGATTTCAAAGCATGGGTGCTTCAGGTTCATAAAAGGGAATGAACTAAGCATGTGTCCATGCATCAAACTTTCCCAAGAGATGCCTGAAAGCAATAAGAAGGTCCTTGAATATCATCATTATATCAATGTCTGAAGACAGAGCAGTTTGAGCTGGGACAGATTGAAAATATGGATGATGTCCCCCTTCAGTATGATGTCCCACAAAAGTGTTGTTACAAGGGGGTGAAAACTGTATAATTGTGAAGACCAGAGGACATGAAAAGAGCCATTATACAATTCTAGCTTGGTGTGCAGATGGAACCAAGCTGCCTCCTGTGCTCATTTTCAAATGCAAACAAAGACAAAGGAAGACATTCATTGAGGAGTGATTGTCCACATTCATGACAAGGGTTGGAGAGATCGGGATGGGATGAAGATCTGGTTTGAGAAAGTCTGGAGCAGGAGATCAGGCGGGCTCTTATGTAAACCTGCTCTATTGGTGCATGATCAGTTCAGGACAGAAATAACAAACAAGAAGATTGCAGTAGAGCAAAAAACAAAACTTGCCATCATACCTGGAGGCTTGACATCCCAGCTCCAACCATTTGATATCAGCATTAACAAACCCTTCAAAGCTTCCGTGACAGACAAATGGAATCAATGGATGAAGTGTTCTAGGGACAATTTGACATCAGCAGGAAGGGTGAAGAAATCAACTATAGAAGATCTCAAGATTGAGATCATTGTCAAGCCATTTAAGAAGTGTGGCATTTCAAATGCCACAGATGGAACTGAGGATGAGGCAATATATGAAGACAGTGATTCATCATCAAACACAGATGAAGGCAAGTTAATGGATGGGGATTTTGACAGCGATGAGTTGCATGAATTTGATGGTGAATAAAACTTTAGTTCAATAAGTTTATGCAATACATTTTTTTTTCAAATTTCAGGGTCCCAAATTAAGGTAACTCTTATAAATGGTGAAATACAGTAAGTTGTTTTCCTTAGGCACTTGAAAGAATAAAAGTCTCCTTGGAAGATGTACTTTTAAAGAGGAGAGGCAGAGTCTCTTCTTCAGCCCACACTATACACAGGTCATCCTAGGCACATCACAACAGCAGTTCAGATAGAAATGAAAAGTGTATGTGTGGGCATGGGGTTGAGGGTGGGGTTAAAATCCAGTCAATGATGGGACAAAGCTTAGAGCATAAACAGTTTATGCTAGATCTAAATGAACTCAGAGGGCACAGTTGGGAAATGCTGAAAGCACTGAGTCCCTGCTCCCTCCCCACACATACTTTAAAGGTAGAAAAAAGAACAGAAGTTGGTAGGTGAAGAAAATTATATAATTGCTTAAAGAAAGGAACCTATCATGGAGATGGGGCAATATCATTAGCTGAAAGTCTGAAATGTGGGGAGATAACTACTTTTTCCATGTTAAAATTAATACTTTCCTTTTACGAAATTCTATTCTCAATTTTTGGAATGAAAGATATTCTCAAACATAGTACAATCAAAAGGATGATCAAAAATAAAACTGCACATGTATGATATAAAACTGGATATTTCTTTTGAATATCCAATAAAATTTTCATATGAACTTTGTTCTTCCCTCCTGTGGTCTAGACATGGCTACCATTAGACACAAATCAGTAACTGAATAAAATTATTCTGCACATATTATTACTTATCAGCTTTTTCTCTGGATGCAGATACAATCTTTCTACCCATACTCTTCATAGTGAAATTTGGGTTTTGACCAGGAGGGCTGGATGGAACCTGAAAATATAGACAGGACATCTGGAAGTAGGTAATGGGTTGCCTCTCAGGGTGCTGACTTTATGACTAAGGGCTTCAGGCTATGATCCCTTTAGTATATGAGGATTTCTTTTTGAGGATGGGTTTTCTTTTTTAAAAAAATAGCTCTTTTCACCATTATTTCCTATTCAATTGCAATTTGTGTGTTCAAAAGGAAGTCTTTGCTACTGGCATCTATTCAAGTGATTTTTCCTCAACCTAGAGATTAGCAAAAACCCAAAACAAAAACCTAACAAATTTCTGTTCAAAGTTAAGTTTCAAAATAACCAGATGGATTTTTAGCATTTTTAACCCAGCTCACCCATTCTGACTCTGACTTACTAAGCCTGACCCTAAAAACCTCAACAAGGTCCTTGAAAATGTACTAGAGCAAATTCTAATCAGGAAAGAAAAACATTACAATTAGTCATTTTTTGCCCCTATCATAGCTTTAAGATGATAAACAAAAATGTGTACATAGGGATAGGGACTGGACAAGAAGGAAACCCAATGGCAGAGTTGGTGGGAGTACATTTCTATGCCCAGGGATATGAAGATGACTATGACTGAACAGGGAACCAGCAGGTCAATTCCTCTGAAGACAGATAATCTATAAGTTGGAAAACAGTGAGAAAATCCAATAGCAACTTCCTGAAACTCAACTAAGAGAATCACATTTGGATCAGGGACTTGCTGAACTCTGACCAAGAAAGGAATGAGTAGTGGGAGGAGATCCTCCCTGTGGATCACTCCATTTGGGAAGTGCTGACAACATGCAGATCCCCAGAATGAGTTATGAAAAGAGCAGATGAAAAGGGAGAGTCAATGACATCATACTACCACCCTCCTTAATAAAGGAACAAATTCAGATTTTTTTTTAGTTTTTTTTTTTTTTTGCAAGGCAAATGGGGTTAAGTGGCTTGCCCAAGGCCACACAGCTAGGTAATTAAGTGTCTGAAGTCAGATTTGAACCCAGGTACTCCTGACTCCAAGGCTGGTGCTCTATTCACTACACCACCTAACTGCCCCCAAATTCAGATTTTAGTTTCCAATATTATCAATTTCTGGAGACTGAAAAAAAAGATTTCTATTTCACTTGTTTGTGTCTTGTCTGCCCACCAATTGACCAGAATTAGAAAAAACAAAAACAGGAGTCAGTGACATCTGCTTTGACTTTTCAAAATTATGAAGGGTCACATCTGGGAAGCTTTTAAGAAGGAAATTGTAAAACCCTTACCAACAAAGTAGTGGCTGCTTTTCTTTTTAACACAAGTGTCCCACTTTGCCTCAAGTTTATTGTAATCCCTTCATCATCACTATGATCACTGAGTCACAACAATCAGGAGACAGAATGCATCTCATATTAAAGAGAAGGTCCTTAACTGTCACCTGCAGTGGTCTCAATGTGGACTAAAAAGGTTATCATTGGTGACTTGTGGGAGACATAAAACTCCCCCTAATTTCCTCCAATTTCCATAATACTAACAGTTTTTTCTTATTCTGAAGACACTATGCTTTTGAGAACATCAAGTTACGTCCTTTATCACAACGCTAGTTTAGGAAACTCAGATCACATTCATAAGGTCTTAATTGGTGTAGATCCTCTGATGTTTAATAAGGGTCTTCTTTAATGAAAAAGCCTTTGCACATTGATTACAGTCATAGAGTTTCTCTCCAGTGTGCATTCTCTGATGTGCAGTAAGTCTCTTCTTCCATGTAAAAGCCTTTCCACATTGATCACATTCAAAAGGTTTCTCTCCAGTGTGAATTTTCTGATGTTTAATAAGATTATTCTTCAATGAAAAAAACCTTTCCACATTGATCACATTCATAACGTTTCTCTCCAGTGTGGATTCTCTGATGTTCAGTAAGTCTCTCCTTTCTTGCAAAAGCCTTTCCACATTGCTTACATTCATAGGGTTTCTCTCCGGTGTGAATTTTCTGATGTTTAATAAGAATCTCCTTCACTGAAAAAGCCTTTCCACAATGATTACATTCATAAGTTTTCTCTCCAGTGTGGATCCTCTGATGTTCAGTCAGATGGGACCTTTGAGTAAAAGCATTTCCACATTGATTACATTCATAAGATTCCCCTCTAGTGTGAATTTTCTGATGTACAGTAAAACTCATCTTGGTAGTAGAAGTCTTTCCATCCTGATTACATTGATAAGGTTTCTTTCCCGCATGGATTCTCTGATGTTTAGTAAGACTGCCCTTCGATGAAAAAGACTTTCCCCATTGATTAAAATCATAAGGTTGCTCTCCAGTTGGGATTCTCTCATATGTGATGCTGAATTCTCTCCACATAAAGTCACAGGCACGGTCATTCATGGTGCTTTGCTTGTGAGTTTCTTTCACAGGAAGGCTTAGTTTTCCAATATTCTCCTTCATTTCAAGTCTGATCTCTTCTTCTGAAAGATCTAAACAAGAAAACATACACACAAACACTATATATATATATATATATATGTATATATATATATATATATATACATATATATATATATATATATATTCTCACATATATTTATTTCCCCTTCCCAGAACTGGTAAAAGCTAAAATCATTAACTATTTATTCCCCTCCAAAAAAAAAACCCCAAATTTTACTCTTACATGGAAAGACTCAATCAATTTAAAAATGTCACTGGCTTATATCCTAAGGATAATTTACTTTATAAAGAGTTGGACAAATAAGCCTATTGGATCCCAACAACAAACATTCACTTCCCCTGTGAACATAGGCATTCTTATAATATTTGCAGGATACTGACAATGTAAGCCATGAGCTTAAGACTCAGATGGCTCTGGAGGGGAAAGTGAGACTGGTGATTCAGCATTGCAGTGGTTCACTCAAATGCAGTTCACAAGTTTATCATGGCATCACCTCCCTGATATCATGGTCTTCTTCAAAAATGAAGGACAAGGGGGCAGCTAGGTAGCACAGTGGCCACTCCAGTGGCCCTGGAGTCAGGAGGACTTGAGTTCAAATCTGACCTCAGACACTTAATAATTACCTACCTGTGTGGCCTTGGGCAAGCCACTTAATGCCATTGCCTTACAAAAAAACAACAACAAAAAAAAATGAAGGACAAGGACAAACATTAATTCCTCATACAGAAAGTGACTAAAATGTGAATATCTTAAACACAAATGTACATGAACAATGTTCACTAGACTGTTCTTTGATGAGGAGGAGATGGGAAGGGAGAGTGGAAGAAAATTATGTACCACAAATATGCATGTGGATGTCTGTTGAAAAACTTTCCTAACATATAACTGAAAAAAAATGAAATAGAATTTTAAAAAACTTTTTCAAGAATAATCTTGTCTACCTCATCTCACATAAATCAAAAACATTCTTCTTTTTGACTCCATAGCAAATGAAAAGATTGTTCTTGTGTTTGCTAAAGAAAATCCCTTTACATGTGAAAATTGTTATCATTGCTTTTATTTTTCCTTTTTATTTTCTCTAAATAGACATCAGGGAGGTGATGTCATGACAAGCAATGAAATTGGATTTGGCTGAGAGGGTGCTATGCCAAATCAGTATTTTCTCCTCTAGAGCCATCTGGGACTAGTGGGCAAATATAAATCAAGAAGCCTCAAGATGGCCCTGGTTGTGAGACATCAGTATTAAGTAACTTTCTCAGGGTCACACAGCTACTAACAGTCAAGCATCTGAGGCTGAATTTGAACTCCTATTCTAGGGCAGGGACTCTAATCCATTTCCCCCCCTAGCTGCCACACAAGCAAATAATCTTATTCCAATGCTCAACTACCTTGGTATAATCCTCAACTGGTATCTCCATTGTTTTGGTTGTTTCAGTCTTCCACACTGCCTATTTTCTTATTATCACAAATAAAACCAGCTCAATCTAATCTTTAAAATACTCTTAACTTGATTCGTGCATCCCAATGTGATTCTGTCCAATATCTTCCCTCCATTTCATGGAAGAATAGAGAGAGGTAACGTTTTCCAAATTGTGCTCAACTCCTTGTCCTTTTATTTCTTTTTTTTGTCTTTTTTTTTCCTTTAGTCCTCTTCTGATGGCCCTGTCTACTATATTGACCATCATTAGACACAAACTAGTATACCTATGTGAAAATATTTTCTATATATTTCTAATTCTCAGTTCTTTTTCTTTGAATAGATAGTATCTTTCTTCATTTGTTCTTTATACTCAATTTGGGTATTTTTAATAATCAAACAAAAACATAAAATTATTAATCTCTCAAAATTGCCAAAATTCAATGGCTATCCCTTTTCTCAATATTCTCTCCTGTTTCTCTCAATACTGTCACTTTCTTGTGTCTGACCATAGTCACTTTACCTCTGAGATTTTGAAATAGGCTGCTGGTTGGTCCAGTTAAGCCCCAGTCTAATTATTCCTCTATCCAATTGTCAAATTCTTAAAATTCTCACCTGACCCTAACACCACTTTCTCCCCAAGTCCCAGTGACTCCCCCACTAACATTAAATATAAAACTCTATGTACAGCTACAGAAGCACTTTATCTCTAGCCCTTCCTCAATTCTGTCAGACTTCTTTCACTCTATGTCCCTGCATATATGCTCGAATCCAGTGTATAGGCCTCCCTTTCTTCTAACAGGATGTTCTACCACTAGGATCCAGTTATTCCCTTTGCCATCCCTGTTCCTCGAATGTTCTCCCTGGCATCCCTGATGGCCAAGCAGAGACCACATTCCACAATGAGCCTTTTCCAGTCCTCCTCAAACATGGGGTCTTCCCTCTTAATTAGTTCCATTTCTATCTTGTCCATCAGGGATTTCAACATTGGTTTTGGCCTCTTCTCTGCTCTACCAGGATTTAAGTAACATGGGAGTAGGAAAAGCCCCTTACATCTACTGATGTGTTGGGTGCTTTCCACAAGATCTGGGACATTAAGGGCACATAGATGTTCATTGACTTGAAGAAGGTCTAGGAAAGAACCCAAAGAAAGTAGCCTATGCCCTTTTTGCATTTTAGATTTTTCAAGGCAATGGGGTTAAGTGGCTTGCCCAAGGCCACACAGCTAGGTAATTATTAAGTGTCTGAGGTCAGATTTGAACCCAGGTACTCCTGACTTCAAGGCTGGTGCTCTATCCACTGCGCCACCTAGCCACCCCTGCCCCTTTTTGCATTTTCAAAAGAATTCTGTTGCCAAATCCCAAGTAATGCTTTTCTTTTAGGATCATAGGTTGATGCCTAAAGAGGGAGTTGAAAGACCATGGAATACAACTTCTTTATTTTACATATGGAAAAAGTGAGACTCAGTGGTTCAGTGACTTACCCAAGAAGACACTGTCAGGAAATATCTGAAAAAAGAATCCCATGGCAGGTGTTCCAGCCCCCACTTCCAGCCCTTGCTTCCCTGTACCACATAGAAGACTGGCCATCATTGCTATGCTATACCAGCTTTCACCTCACTGACCTGGACAGTGGCTCCTCAGGCCTTCCTGCTCCAGGATCCATGGAACTTTCCATTTCTCAAAATAAGACATCACATCTTGTCTAGGAACTGGAAGCCCTGGGCAGAGAAATCAGTTGGAGATGAAGATGGAAAGTTGAAATTTAGTTCTCCTTTGGAAAGGGCTGAATACACAGAGCTCCTGCACTTTGAGGATCACTCCAAGAAGCTCACACATAGGAGCTTAGACTCACTCATTAAGTGTAATGCATGCAACCCAAAAGAGGATGGTTTGTTATGCAAAATGATCCAATCCTCTCTCCTCACCTTAAGCCCCCCCCCATCCAAACAAGTTCCATTTGGGTGAAAACATCTTCTTCCAAAATAGGGTCAAAATGGGTTAAGGTGCAAAACCAGCCTCAAGCCCAGGGAACATGAACATTTTGCCCAGTTTCTCAGTCTGTGAACCATAGATAAACCTTGTATATTGTTCATTTGGGGATCTTTGTCTCTTTAGATGAGATTGACCTGTTGGGAAACACAATACTTTTGCCAAATGTCCTTTCTTGGCCAGTCTGCTGTTCATGGCAGTGCTAGAAGCATGCAAGAAAAGAATAGAGGATAGTTCCCAGGCCTCCTGAAGAAGAATCTCAGAGCAGTTAGTTATGAGGAGAGGTGGGGGAGAAGGTGATGGAACAGTTGGGATGTAGATATGTGGTTGGCACACACTTTCCATTATATAGAAATCTAGATAGTGAAGTCTAGAGAAGAACCCTGGGCCTAGTCTAAGGAATGCCAGAGTCAAAATCCAATCTCAGACAGTCACTAGCTTAATGTCAAATCACTTAACCTCCATTTGCCTACGTTTCTTCAACTGTCAAATGGGGATAAAAATATCACCCAACTTTGAAGGTTGAAAACAAATGCTTATTCCCTTCCCTTCCTTTCCCACCATCTTGGTGAGAATTTTAGGGCAAGACATTGGGAGATTAAGGACAGAACTGCAGGAGACCTACCTTTCCTCTCTCTCTAAATTGCTCCAAACCCTATAGAGTAGGGAATTAAGATATTCTCATTGATAGTAGAATCAGTGTTACCGGGGGAAGGGTACTTACCCACAGAGAGCAGCTTCTGGGCATAATCCAGCATGACCTCCTTGTACAAATGCTTCTGAAGAGGGTACAAGAGGCTCCACTCCTCCTGCGTGAAGTCCACAGCCACATCCTTGAATGTCACCGATTCCTAGACCACCAAAAGTCATCAAGGATAGAGCTGAAAGACTTTAGAAGGAAAGAGTCCACCTCTATTCTATTCTATATGGAAGCTGAAGCACAGAGAAGGATCTACCCAGAGGTCATGCCTGTTATGAGAATCAGAGTCCACTCTAGAATTCAAGGTTATTAAGCGTCCAAGGGAATTCTGAGAAATGCATATCATGATTCAGTTGCAAAAAAACTGAGAAATTCTTAGAATATAATGAATCCCCCTGGGGAATCCGGAGGTGGGAGGTGGATGTGTGCAGGAGATAGAGAGAAGGTGATGGGGAACTTTTTCCTCAACAGACCTGATAGGAGGAGAATCCTGAGAAGATGGCAGTATATGAATAGAAATATCCAGACCCTCCAGGTTTCCTCCAGAAACTTATAATCACCATGAAAGGAAGGCAGAGCAACAAAAATAAGGGAGTAAAGTCCTAGGAGGACAATTTAAGAGAACTCGGAGAAGAATGCAGGAGCTGAGGTTTGGCCCAAGCTAAATGGAGACACTCACTGAATCATCCAACAGGACACCCTAAGAGAAGTAGTGGAGACATCAAGAAATTTAATCTCAGCCATTTTTCTCTCACAAACTTTCATCTAAAGCAAAGCAGATGCTTGAGCAGGGGACAACTAAAGGAAGCCCCTACCCCTGTCTTTCTGGAAGACAAGCCTAGCAGTGCTGTCCAGACATGACTCCAGCTTTGGCAGTGGGGGAGGAGAAGTCATACCATAGGGAGCAAGAACATTTTGGGGACAGTGAGGCTGGGATTGAGTGGAGGAAGAGAGCAGACCCTGAGCTTGAGCCCCCAGACAGAATTCAGTAAACAGTAGTAACAAGAGTTGAGGGCTAGGGTAACAATATTCACAATCCAGAATCAAAATAAACTTGTCATTTGACAAAAAGGTATTGGAAAAACTTGAAAACAGGAGGGTAGAAATCAAATATAAATAAGATCTCATACTTCCTTTCAACAGAAAGTCAAAATGGGCACATGGTTTAATCGCAAAAAGCAAATTACTGAACAAATGAGGCTAGTATAGAATTGGATATTGATCAATCTATGGATAACAGAAAGAAAAATTAGGGCAACAAAAAAGAGCAACACAAAAATCTAATACAAACAACTTTATGCTTTCTTGCAAAAGAAAACCAAAAGGATAGCAGGAAACTGCTCTTGTAACAGATATTTCTAGTAAAGGCCTGATTTTTCAACTGTAGAGAGAAGAAGTTTGCAAATATAAAACTCATTCACCAGTGGTTAAATTGTCAAAGGATATGAATAGACAGTGTTCAAATAAAGAAATCAAAACTCTCAATAAGCATCTGAAAAATACTCTAAATCACAATTCATTAGAAAAATGCAAATTAAAACAGCTTTAAGGTATCATCGCATATCTATCAGATTGGATAATATGACAGAAAGGGAAAATGATAAATGTTAGAAGTGATGTGGGAAAACTGGGACACTCATGCCCTGTTGGTGGAGCTGTGGACTAATCCAACCATTCAGGAGACCAGTTTGTAATATTCCCCAAAGGGCTATAGAGCTCTGCCTATATGTTGATCCAGCAACACTACTGCCAGCTCTAGCATCTGAAGACAGTTTTTAAAAGGGAAAAAGATCAAATCATACCAAAATATTTATACCATCACTTGTGGTGCCTGAGAAATCAAGAGGATGCCCATGAACTAACTGGGGAAAGACAAAACAAGCTGTTGTGGGATTGTGATGGAATATTATGATAATATAATATAATAAATATAATACAATATGATATGATAATAAATGACATGTTGGATGACATATGTAGAGAATGACTGATATGGAAATGATTTGCAGAGTTTGGATAACCTCTATCAGACTGCTTATAATCACAAGGAGGATGGGGATTGTGTGTGCGCACGTGCTAAGTAGGCATTGGGTCAGTGAGTGGTCCTTGGAAGTTGCCTGTAAGGAGGGACAAGTTAATAACAAAGAGGGAGGACCCCAATTTGAGGTGTAGGGGCTCAGTGCTCAAGACCCTTGAGCTCCATGAATGAAATTAAAACTCAGAAGAGAACAGGGCAGTGTGGTTACTACTAGGCTCAATTTCAAAACTCTATTTTGCTAAGGAAAGGATCCATAAAAAGGCATATTCAACTTCATGACCCCTCCTCTATGTCTACAGAAATGGATTTGGTTACTCACCTTGGTCTGATGTTTGTTCTTCATTCTCTAAGAAAAGAATGACATAAATTGCAGCCTCACTTAATCCTCCAGCACCACTGGGTCCAGTGGACAGATATGAATTAAGAACACTGGTAATGTCCCTGGATACACGGCAATTAGATTTAAGAGACTTGCCAAGGTTACACTGCTATTAAATGGCAAATGTCTGAGGTGGAATCTGAACTCCAATCCTCCTGGCTTTATCCACTGTAGCACCTAGATGGACTGAATGAAGGGTTTCAGGTGAACACTGAACCTGGGAAAATAGAATGATTCAATACCGAAGTCTAGCAGGGAGAGGGGATGATACTGGTTCTCCCTGCTAGAACCACTTCTTGGAAACTGGAATTAGGGACTCTGGGATCTGATGGGGAAACAGGCCAAAATTCATGAGTTCAGATAAGCATTGAGGACTGTGTTCAAGGTAGGGTCCTGGGGACAGGAAGGCAGGAATCCTGATAGGACCCTGCTTTGAAAGCAGGAAAGCTGAATCTTTACTCAAGAGTTGGGGACAGGGAGCCAAGGACACTAGGTCCTGACAGGAAGGCAACAATCAGAACTCCCAAGTTCTTGTGGGTCAAGTCTGAAGTCTGGGAAAATGTGACCCAATGGGAAATCTAGGAAGCATTATAGAGGAAATCTGGGAAATGATTAGGAATATGAAAAAGAATGGAGTGAAGGGAAGAAGGGTCATCCAGTAGCCAGGTTTGGGAGGGGAAGGTCATCTCAACAGACTTAGATAAGACTCACAAAGAAGTTAGATGATGATGAGACTCAATGGCAAGGGAAGCCAGCAAGACAGGAAACAGGGGGAGGTGGTGGAAGGGAACACTAGCTCAGACCTACCTGGGACATTCAAGCACAGAATTGGCTTCCAGAAGGCAGAGTGATCTCAGATCCCAGGGAAGAAAGGAGATAGGAGACCCAGGGAAGGCAGACCAGTGTCAGTCCAAAGACTTACTGCCACCCACCAGAGCACTAGGAGAGGGATTTACTAGTTCCAAAAGCTCCACCCTATGCAGCCCCTAAGTCCTCCAGGATCCTGCAATCACACCCAGGACCAGAATTCCAGGAATCTGACTACCTCTCCTCCCTGCCCTGCCCTCCATCCAGTGCATTGCCTTCTCCACTGCAATGCTCCCTTCTTCCTAAACTTCCAGCCCTAAAATCCTCCCTGACTCCAGTGCTCAAACTATACTCTAGTCCCCACCCACCCGGCTGCCCATCTCTGAGAGCTCCCCCTCTCCAGTCCATCCCCCCCCCCTCCCTCCCAGACTCACCCCCTCTTCTTCCTGCCCTACTAAACCTGCAGCAATGGTCCACCTGAGAGGACCCTGCTTTGAGGAACTGGCAGCTGCTCCCTTAAATGGAAGCCATGGACCCCTTGGAAGTGTAGATCCAGGTTGGGTTGGACTGAGGCAGATGCGTCCTCCACTTGTAACTGTCCTGTAGACCAAAATGCCCTTCAAATTGGACTGTGAGATGATGGGATGAGTTGCTGGAAGAAGAGGAATGAAAAGTCATTGGATTAGAAGGACTTGATCCTGCTCTAAATTCAGTCTGTCCAGATACTTGGTGTGATACCTGGAGGAAGTGATTGTTTTGGGTCAGAAAATTCAGAAATGCATTGAAAGTAAGTGATATTTGGCAATGGTGTTTCATGTTCTCCATTTCTAACATTATGGGATTTTTCAGGTTTTTGCAAGGCAATGGGTTTAAGTGACTTGCCCAAATCACACAGCTAGGTAATTATTAAGTGACTGAGACTGGATTTGAACTCAGGTACTCCTGACTCCAGAGCTGGTGCTCTATCCACTTCGCCACCAAGCTGCCCCTAGAGACTTTTTCTTAAGCAGTTTATTGATGTTTTCCTCAATTTCTTTTTTTCTGATATGGGTTATTTGCGTGTTTAATTTCCTCTTCTTTTAATCTGGGTAGCTTATATTTTTGTAAATATTCATCCAATTAAGTCAGGTTATCAAATTAATTGGCATAGATCTTGGCAAAATAGCTATGAATTCTCTTGCTAATATCCTCCTAATTGGTGGTGAGTTCACCCTTTTCTAAAGTTTTATCTATTTTATTGGTTTTATCATAAAATCAACTCAGTTTCACTTATTAAGTCAAATGGTTTTCTTGCTTTCCATTTTTTAAATTTTGCCTTTAATTTTCAGAATTTATTTGATATTTAATTGGAGATCTTGAATTTATTCTTTTTCTGGCTTTTTTTTAGTTATATGCCCAATTCATTCATCTCTTCTTTATTTATATAAGTATTTAGATATAAAATTTCCCCCAAAAACTACTATAAATTGTCATTATGTCTCATTGTTATCATTTTCTTTGATGTAATTGATTTTCTATGATTTTTTTGTTTGACCTACTGATCTACTCATTCTTTAAAACTAAGTTATTTAGTTTCCAATTAATTTTTGGTTTATCTTTCCATGACTCTTTGTTACATGTAAGTTTGAAAGCATCATGCTCTGAGAGGTATGCATTCATTATTTTTGTCTTTCTGCATTTGATTATAAGGTTTTTATGCCCCAGTACAAGATCAATTTTGGTATAGCATATAGTATATGCCATATGCTATCTGAGGTTGGATTTGAACTCAGTTACTTCTGACTCCAAGGCTGGTGCTCTATCCACTGTACCACCTAGTCGCCCTGTACTCCCTTGCCTCTTTAACTTTCCCTTAAATTTTAACTTTCAATTTATTTTCACTTATATTTTTGCTTCCCTTTTATTAATCCCTTCTTCCTTTTCCTCCCCTCCCTTCCCTGTAGAGGATAGATTTTTAAAACTGAAGGGGGGGCAATGGTCAAATCTATTGCACAGAACTTACTCAGGATTCACATCTTTCCTTCTTTCCCTCTCCTCAAAAATGGCTCTTTATGTCTTTTTTTACCTGGAATTATATAGAATAGAAGGACTATCAATTAAAGTGCCATTGATCAGCAATTGATTGATTGCTTAATAAGCTAAAAGTACTGTCAATCACCGTACGAACATAAGTTGATTGATTCCTTGCTTGTTGGATGTACAGCATTGCCTCAGTCACTAAAAACTCCCCTTTGTCTTATTAGATTTCTCAAGAGCCATGTATCACATCAAATTTTAATCATTTTATATCCTATATCCTTTTCAATTACTCTCCAAGGACACACAATCCTCATGAGCTAAAGCATCATGCAAAGACAAATCATTTCATGAACTGTTTGTACTCCCCTCCAAGCATACTTTTTCCTGCACTCCCCCCACCTTGGTTCCCCAATCTTGTTACTTAAACTCTTGTTAACTGAAGTTTGGATTAAGTCCCACACTTCTAAGTATGTTCCCACCCTCTGTCCCTAAAGTCATTTCTGACTTAATTCTCAGTAGAGTCTCTAAGTGCTCAAAGGACTAGAACATTCTGAAGGTCTCTCTCTTAAGAACTTTACCTCAGATTGTGAGATATAGCAGATACTGTCTCTGGACCTCCCAGCATAGGAAGTCCTTATCAGTGAAAGTGCTAAGCCTTTTGAGTAAGACAAGATTAAATTAGGTCAAAGGAAACTGAGACATATAAGTTTACAATAAACACTCCAGCTTTTCATCTGAGCTTTTTGTCTTAAATATAGTGATGTCATCTTGTTCAAGGGAACGAGAAGAACCCACTATACCCATATCTTCTTAAATCAGTCTCTTCAATTGTATTCAACCCTTTCACACTATCCTAAGAGAAATACAATTCTCAAGAGTTGCAAATGTTATAACTTTCTTTATAGGATTGTATTCAATTTAATGTTCTCGACCAACTTTTATTTTTTGTTCTTGTTTTTTCCCTTTCTTGTTTACTTTTTTTTAGATTTTTCAAGGCAATAGGGTTAAGTGCCTTGCTCAAGGCCACAGGGCTAGGTAATTAAGTGTCTGAGGTTGGATTTGAACCCAGGTACTCCTGACTCCAAGGTCGGTGCTTTATCCACTACGCCACCTAGCCGCTGCTCTTGTTTACTTTTTTATGTATCTTTTAAATCATGTATTTGGAGAATGAACTGTCTGTTCAGTTCTGATCTTTTTATCAGGAAATTTTAGAAATCCTCTATTTCACCGAACATTCATCTTTTCCCCTGATTGTGCTGAATTTTGCAGGGTAGTAAATTCTTGGTTGTAATCCCAGGTTCTTTGTCCTCTGATATGTGGTATTCCAGGTCCTCTAGTCCTTCAGTGTTGCTGCTGCTAAATCCTGTGTTAAGTCTGATTGTGTTTTCTTTGTATTTAAATTACTTTTTTTTTGCTGCTTGCCATGTTTTCTCTGTTGTTTGAGATTTCTGTAATTTGGTTTTGATAACCCTTGGAGTTTGTATCCTGAGGTGTCTTTCCAGAGGAGTTGGGGGGGGTATTATTTCAATGGGTATTTTCTTCTTACTCTTGTAGATTTGGACAGTTTTCTCTGACAATTTCCTGAAAGATGTTTTCCAGGTTTTTTTTTTTTGATCTAGGTTTTCTGTTAATTCAGTAATTCATAAATTACCACTTCTGGGTCTGTTTCCCAGGTCATTTGTTTTTCCTAAAATTTTATTTTACATTTTCTTCAATTTGTTCAGTCTTTTAACTTTGTTTGATGGAATCTTGTAGTCTCATTCATTCATTGGTTTCTATTTGTTCAGTTGTACCTTTTTTCTCCTTTTTTTATTAAAGATTTTATTTTAGTTTTACAATTTCCCCCCCAATCTTACTTCCCTCCCCCAGCCCCCCACAGAAAGCAATCTGTCAGTCTTTACTTTGTTTCTATGCTTCCAAATTGAGTGTGATGAGAGAGAAATCATCTTTTTTTTTTAGGGTTTTTTTTTTTTTGCAAGGCAAATGGGGTTAAGTGGCTTGCCCAAGGCCACACAGTTAGGTAATTATTAAGTGTCTGAGACTGGATTTGAACCCAGGTACTCCTGACCCGGTGCTTTATCCACTACGCCACCTAGCTGCCCCTGAGAAATCATATCTTAAGGAAGAAACAAAAAGTATAAGAGATAACAAGGTCAGACAATAAGATATCTGTTTTTTTTCCTAAATTAAAGGGAATAGTCCTTGAACTTTGTTCAAACTCCACGGTTCTTTATCTGCATACAGATGATATTCTCCATTGCAGACAGTCCAAAATTGTCCCTAATTATTGCAGTGATGGAATGAGCAAGTCCATCAAGGTTGATCATCACCCCCAACAATTGTAACTTTTAGGGTTTTATTTTCTTCAGTCAGTTTTTGTGCTTCCTTTTCAATTGGCTAATTTCACTCTTTTCTACATTGCATTCCTTTTCCAATTGATTATTTTTACCCTTTAAAGGAGATGAATTATTTGGTCAATCTTTCATAATTTTCCTGCATGACTCATTTCTTTTTTCCATTTTTCCTTCTCTTTAGTTTATAAATTCTTTTTTAAGCTCTTCTCCAAGCTTTTGGATTTGAGTTCGCTTCACAGACTCTTCTGAGACTTCTCCTGAACATGATTTTTTCACTGCATTCTTATAATATAATAGCTGTTTTGCTCCTCTCTCTATTGTTTGAGTTCTGCTCCTAGGGTGTAGGGAGTATAGATCCAAGCTTTTTTTTTCCTGGGACTGGGATCTAATCCTAGCTTATGTGGGTTAAGATATTGCCTATGCAGTCCAGGCCTTGCCCTTGCAGAGGTTTGTTTCCTTTTATGCCCAAGCAGTGGTTTGTTCCCATCCAGTCCTATCTTTTGCCCCAGTGTTTCCAGGGCTCAGACTCTATTTGGGGTTGGAAACTTCCCTGCTGCCTTGCTACATTGCTCCTGGAACCTAAGCTGTTGTCAAGCTTTTGGGACCAGGACTGCACTGTGGCTAAAAGCCTCCAGTTGGTTTTCCTGCTTTCCAGCCCAATTGAGCTTTACTTTCTCTTTTCCCCCCCAAAGACACACCTTCACTGAAGATCCTCCTATTGAAAACTTCTTTTGGTAGAATCTATAATTTTAATGTCTGTGCAGAGGCTTCATTTAGCTTTGTGTAGGGTGAAGGTCTAGGGGCATGCTAGCTTCACACTGCCATCTTGGTTCTGCCCCAGAAGTCTCCCTCATCAGGATTCAGTAAGGAACCAAGTCAAACAAGTTTAAGGTTCTTGTTAGGGTCACATCTGTAATAAATAGCTCATTCTGGATTTGAACTCAGCTCTTCCTATCTCGGGGCTCAGCACTCTATATACTGAGTCAACTAATTGTCCTTAATTTATCAGTACAGTACCAAGTTTCAGATATGACAAATGAGTTCCTTGAGATGTACAATTGTTAAAAAAAAATTGCATGGTTTTTGGATCTGAATGAGTTTTTGATTAGCCTAAAAGGGATCCTTGGTTAAGGAATATAACAGCAAATAGTAGTGGTTCAGTTTCCTAGTCTTACAGGGTTATGTTTATTTATTTAATTTTTAGATTTTTTTTTTCAAGGCAATGGGGTTAAGTGGCTTGCCCAAGGCCACACAACTAGGTAATTATTAAGTGTCTGAGGTCGTGTTTGAACCCAGGTATTCCTGACTCCAAGGCCGGTGCTCTATCTACTGTGCCACCTAGCTACCCCATACAGGGTTAAGTTTAAGCAATGCAATCATGCTTTCTCCCATTTCCTACAACTGAATAAAGTTTGCCCTTAGGTCAGAATTTAGACTAGATCCATAAAGGAACAGAAAGGGAACTAAGCTAACTGTAGAATTGAGGCACAAGATAGAGGTACTGTGGTTCACTTACTTCCCACAATTAACCACTTGCTGTCCTAATCTCTTCAATTCCCTCACTTTTCTCAGTTGGGAAAAGGAGGTCATGGAATAGAAAGTTGAGAAAGATGGAAGACAACACAGTGAAGGAATGAAGACATGGATACTCTGGGTCTTTGTCTTCCTTAAAAATGGTGGTTCTAGATCATAGGGATTGATGATACATCCAATATGTGAGGGTCAAAACTAGAAAGAACTCCCAGGATAGAGAGATTTCTAGGGCTTTGTAGAAGAAGTCTAGGAGGAGAGACAGGAGTCTAAGATATTAGAGAAGATCCTTCTCTCCACTTTCTCGGTATACCCCACCTAGGTTTTGATATATAAAAGGAAAATAATAAATGCTTGCCCAGAACCAGAACTTTCTCCCTCACAATTCCATTTTAAAAATCACAGGACCATGCTTTGACAAGTACCAGGAGGAAAAGTATTACATTACAAATAAAACCAATTCAATGTTCACATAAACCATGAATCACAGGAAGAAATAGAATAAGATAGTGAAAAGCAATGGAAATTGGCTTTCTCCCAATCCAAGACCCTGAAACTAAACATGCTTCTCAAAGATCAAAGAAAAACATTTAAGAACCTACAATAATTTCAAGAGTTGGGTGAGAAATACAAGTTTTAAATCAGATTTTAAGAGAAAAGCTCATTAAGACCACAGAAATTTCAAAGCTTAAAACCATAGAACAGGTATTACAAGGTGCTAAATTCTCTGGGAATAGTAAGGCATCTCTTTTTAAGAGCAAAATGACTTAGAAGTTGAAATACAATGGGAATCAGAGTCCTGGACATGAAGTCAAGAAAGATTTGGGTGTGAATACTTCCTTTAACAATGGGTGTCTCAGAATTCTTATTTCTAAATGGAAGATCACAACCCTTGTATCATCTTCTGGTTAGTTTGATGTGAGAGGAGTACATCCTAAACCTGAAGAGACTAGAGAGGTTCCTTGCCCAGGTCATCCTATGGGATTGGTGTCCTCTGTCTCTTTGGATCTGCCCATTTGGAAGCCCTAACTCCCTGCAAGGCTCAGCTCAGAGCTCAGATGAAACCTGCTTCTTTTTCTTTTTATAAAGATTTTTCTTTAATTTGTTTATACATTATAAAATATTCATGTAAGAGTAAACATAATACCCCTCCCCTCCACAAAAATCAAACATAGACAATTTTGATTATAAAAAATTAAAAAGCTTTTAGGCTGGGAAGCTAGGTGGCAAGACGAAGGAAGATTTTGGACAAAATTGCAGGAGACCAGCCCTTTGCTCTCTCTCTAAATTGCTCCAAACTCTCCACTATAAGGAATGAAGATATTCCCATTGATAGTAGACAGCTCAGAATCAAAACATAATGTAATATTAAGCAGGGCAGCTAGGACTGATCCTCAGCCCTGGAGTCATATTGTTGTTGCTGTTGTTATTGGGGGGGGTTGCCCGAGGTTGCACAGATGGGTGATTGTTGGTTGTCTGAGGCTGGATTTGGACCTGGGTTCTCCTGACTCTGGGACTGGTGCTCTGTCCATTGTGCCACCTGGCCACCCCACTATTATTATTATTTTTATCATTTTATTTTATTTTGGTTTTTGCAGAGCAGTGGGATTGGGGTGGTTGCACAGGGTTGCACAGCTGGGTGATTGTTGGGTGTCTGGGACCGGATTTGGGCTCAGGTGCTCCTGACTCCGGGGCTGGTGCTCCATCCAATTGCCACTTAGCTGCCCCTATTATTTTTATTATTATTATTATTTTAAGTTTTTCCTCTTTCCTTTACTTTGTTGCTCATGAGGGTCTATATTTGGGGTGGGGAAGGGGGTATTATGTTTACTTTTTTTTTTTTTTAGGTTTTTGCAAGGCAAATGGGGTTAAGTGGCTTGCCCAAGGCCACACAGCTAGGTAATTATTAAGTGTCTGAGGCCGGATTTGAACCCAGGTACTCCTGACTCCAAGGCCGGTGCTTTATCCACTGCGCCACCTAGCCACCCCTATGTTTACTCTTAAACAAGAATATTTTAATAATGTATAAAAAATATCATTTGTACAAAAATAAAATAAATATAAATTAAAAAAAAGAACAGTGCAGACAACAAGCAGTCAGAAACAAGCAACAACAAATTAATTTTAACGTTGAACAACTGTCAGGGAATGGCCAATATCAGGAAGTGGAAGGACAATTATATTATGATGTAACAGGGTATGAACAGGTAGCTATGCGTGCCACTCCAGCTTGAGCTGCTTTACCAGGGAAGGGAGACAAAGGACAATCATTTACAAAAATCTGTCAGGGCCCACAATAAACATTTTCTGACTTCCTAGCTAGCCTTACACAAGCAATTTTAAGAGCTATAGGGGAGGGTCCAGCTGCAGATATACTTAAGCAGTTGGCTAAAGAAAACTAATAATGATTGTAAAAAAGCTTTAGCTGGAAGTAAAAAGGACATATCCATTGAAGAAATGATTCAGAGATGTGCATCAATAGAAACTAGTACATTTTATGTAGACTTAACAGGGGAAAAACTCAATTCAATGCATATTGAAATGAAGGAAGTAATAAAACCTATAGGGGAGAGTTAAGATGTTATAATTGTGGCAAACTGGGACATTTATAACCACAATGCAGACAATAAAAAGTGAATGAGAAGGGAAATAGAATGGGTACGGTACTGAAACTTGGAAAAGGATATCACTGGGCATCTGAAGGCCTTTTGAAAAATGAGAGGAGGGGTCCTGCCCCAGAGCACCATCAACAACAATGAGGAATGGCAGCTGTCTTAAGTGCTCCTCGCCCTCCACTCCAACAGCTGTATGCCCAATTACAAGTAGACATACCAGGAGAATGCTCCCCTTTCACCATCCATGTGGTAATAATTCCCTTTTATTCTAATTGCAGTTGTGTAATTTTTGCTCATACTCAGAATATTGTGGCAGTTCAAAGAATCCCACCATTACCAAAGGGATCTATTGGAATTTTATTGACATCTGCTGAAGCTCAATACAGAGGATTTGTAACTATTCCTCAGATTTGGCAAGAATGTGAGACAATTGAAGGAATGGCTGTTATTAATCCTTTGGATAAAGAGATTAGTATTGATATAGGAGACACAATAGCCATAGAAATTATATTCAGTGCTTTCATGGAACACATGAAAATTGATAGGTTAGAAAGGGAAGATATAAAAAAGGAGCAAGTCTTTTGGACACAAGTGACAGGAGATTCTATACCATTATTAAGGATATGGGACTAATGGTAGGATGTTTACAGGTTTTGTTGATACAGGTAAAACATTTATAACAAAGTTATAATAAAATCACAATGGCCAACTAATTGGCCATTACGAATATCAAATGATAGGTGTTGGAGCTGTGCAGAATCCAGAAATTAGTGAAAGGAAATTATCTTGGGAATGTGATGGAAAACAAGGAATTGTTCAACCTTGTATCTTACCAGCCTTACCAGCTAATTTATGGAGACAGGATTTGTTAAGTCAAATGAATCTTATGTTGAGTACATTGGGTTTTTAATTGGGGCCACTGAAACTGGGCTTCCTGTAAAACTGGAATCTATCCCTATCAGTTGGGGATTGGAGCAATCAATATGAATAGAACAGTGGCCCCTCACAAAAGAAAAAACAGAAGCCCTACATGGTATAGTACAAGAACAATTAAAAGGACATAAAAATATCTAACAGTCCATGGAATTCTCCAGTCTTTGTAATTGAGAAACAATCTGGAAAATGGAGAATGTTAAAAGGCTGAAACAAGTTAATGCACAAATGGAATCCATGGGAGCATTACAACCAGGTCTTCTATCTCCAAACATGATATCAAAAGATTGGAAAATATGGGTTGTGATATAAAGGATTGTTTTTACTCCTTTCCTGTTACTCTTCAAGATGCTAAATGTTTTGCATTTTCCATACCTAGCATTAATTTCCAAAGGCCTTATGAAAAATGCATTGGAAAGGGGGGGGCAGCTAGGTGGCACAGTGGATAGAGCACAAGCCCTGGAGCCAGGAGTACCTGAGTTCAAATCTGCCTCAGAGACTTAATAACTACCTGTGTGGCCTTGGGCAAGTCACTGAACCCCATTGCCTTGCAAAAAAATATATATTGGAAAGTCCTTCCCCAAGGAATGAACAATAGTCCTACTATTTGTCAATTGTATGTAGATAAAACTTTACAACCTGTCTGCAAGAGATTTCAAAAAACGTATATAATACATTATATGGAGCCGCTTCTTCAGTGCTAGAATTGGAAGCATCCTTACAGTTTACAATTCAATGTCTTCAACAAGTAGGTTTAGAGGAGGCAAGTGACAAAGTACAAAGGAGCAATGCTTATTATTTGGGACATACTTTAGATAATAATAAATAAGGTGTAATTACAGAAACAGATTAGAAGGAATCAGTCAAAGAATTTAAATGATTTTCAAAAGTTATTTGGGGGGGGGGGCGGCTAGGTGGCGTAGTGGATAAAGCAACGGCCTTGGAGTCAGGAGTACCTGGGTCCAAATCCGGTCTCAGACACTTAGCCGTGTGGCCTTGGGCAAGCCACTTAACCCCATTTGCCTTGCCTAAAAAAAAAAGTTATTTGGAGATATTTAATAGAGGACATATTGGAATACCTACTTCATCACTGACAGAATTATACAATATTTTTTTTAGGCTTTTGCAAGGCAAATGGGGTTAAGTGGCTTGCCCAAGGCCACATGGCTAAGTGTCTGAGACCGGATTTGAACCCAGGTACTCCTGACTCCAAGGCAGGTGCTTTATCCACTACGCCACCTAGCCGCCCCATCAGAATTATACAATATTTTAAGAGGACCTCTTGATCTTAACTCTCCAAGACAACTTACAGATGGATCAGAAACGCAAATTGAAATTTATAGAACAAGCCATAACTTCTTGCTCTACTGACAGAATACAATATGGTATGAATATAGAAGTCTCATTACTTGATAAACCCATCAGCAATGCTACATCAAGCAGAAACTATTCTTGAATGGTGTTTTCCACCAGGTCAATCAAAAATTTTTTTTATTGCCCTACCTTTCTGCTTCTGTAATACTTTTGTTTTTAGGTTTTTTTTTTTACAAGGCAATAGGGTAAAGTGGCTTGCCCAAGACCACACAGGTAATTATTAAGTGTCTGAGGTCGGATTTTAACTCAGGTATTCCTGACTCCAGGGTCGGTGATCTATCCACTGCATCACCAAGCTGCCTTTCTGCAATACTTTAAAAAAGAGCTATTCATCATTCTTTATTTCTTTCTGGATCATATTCCTCATTAATTTATGTACCATACCCTTATTCCCAACTTAATGAACTTTCAACATGATAAGTACTAGGTATTGTTAGGATACCCCATACAATTTCTTCTTATTTTTTTTAGGGCATTTTTTGCAAGGCAAATGGGGCTAAGTGGCTTGCCCAATACCCCATACTATTTCAACACAAAAACGTTATTCCATTTGGTTAATTCTTGACTAAATGGCAATGAATATATCAGTCTATAGTGACTAAAGACCCTATTATAGAAGCATTGTTTTTACAGTTGCCACTAAACATAATGTTTCTATAGTATGCCCACAATTACATGTATTTGTTTTAGACACACCCTTTTCTTCTACACAAAAGAATGAATTGTATGCATTAGCCACAGTAGCACAAAGATATCAGGATGCAAGTGATCCTGTAACAGATAGATAGAAACAGCTATTGTTAGTAACCAAACCAATGATATTTCCCAATTATTTCTTTTTGTTCAAAAAAATTATTAGGTCTCAAAATACATGCTATGTATATGTTATGTGCTAATTCCCATACATTGTTGCCAGGACCAATTTTAGAAGGAAACGAATTTGCTGATGCAGTTCAATAAACTGTTTCAGAAGTTCATTGGTCACATGGTAGATTTCACCCATCTGCTCATTATTTATGTCAATTCCAAATAACAGGAAAGAAGCTGGAGACATAGTGAAGGGATGCACCGTGTGTTCCTCTTACATTATCACCTTGAAGACCACTTCCTGTAAATCCTTGTGGTGCATTCCCTAATCATATCTGGCAGATGGACGTTATTCATATACCTCAATTTGGTCTTCTTAAATATGTACTACATTTTACAGCAGACCCCTTTTCCTTTTACATATTTGCTTCACTCTTATCTGGGGAAACAGCTAAACATGTTATTTCACATCTTATACTGTTTTTCAGTGTCTGGGCCCCCTCAATATTTAAAAACTGATAATGATCCAGTGTATACATCTAGCCAATTTTCTTCCTTTTGTGTACAATGTGCCATTACACATATCACTGGAATCCCCTACAATCCCAATGGACAAGCTATAGTTGAAAAGAAACATAGAGATTTGAAAACATTCTTGGAAAAACAAAAGAAAGGGGGAGATATGATAGCTATGCCTATGAATAGATTAAATCTAGTCTTATACACTTTGAACTTTTTGACATGTAATAAAGGATTAACACCAGTAGAAAGGGTATATGGATATACCAAGAGTAGGAACATTAATAGAATAAATAATGGGAATATAAATATAGACAAGAAAAGGCCAGTAAAGTCAAGAACTGTCCCCAAAAAGGTCAAGTGGAAAGAATTAAATACAAGTGAATGGAAAGGTCCTGGGGTGATTATGTGGGGGAATGGGTATGTTTGTATCTCCCCAGGACATGGAGCAGAACTGGTTTGGATCCCCAGCAATGTGTCCAAGTGTATAAAGAAATTACAGAAATTACATCTGATCCCAAGGAAGAGCATCTGGTAGCCATCCAGGAAAAGAAGGCATCCAAAGAATAATGATTTAACTGAATGATTATAAGCTTGTAGGACTATGTTAATGTTACTCACTCTCACAAAATCGCTAAATGGTATTAAAGAAAAGGAATGCTGATGGGCCTTCTGGGCTCATCCTCCATGGTGTCACCCATTATATGGGAAGATTCAACAATAACTATAGTAGTACTGGGAACCAGAGCAGTGCAAGAAATATTTGGAGCAGCAGTGAATTATGGTCAGATTGAAAGTGAAAGACACAGTTATACAGGTCTTCCCACTGCTTGCCCAATTTGTTTCAAAGGTCCTGATGGACCTTCCATGCATTAAGATCACAAAAAGGGGCAGTGGATAAAGCACCGACCCTGGAGTCAGGAGTGCCTGGGTTCAAATCCAGTCTCAAACACTTAATAATTACCTAGCTGTGTGGCCTTGGGCAAGCCACTTAACCCCATTTGCCTTACAAAAACCTTAAAAAAAAGAATCACAAAAAGTGTTCACAACATAAGCATAAACCCTGGAGAGACTGAGGTATGTGGAGCAATAAGAAACAATATCACTTTGAATGAATTTGAATCCATCCCAAGTAACATAAGTTATTCAACATATCCACAAGTACAGCATTGTCATAATCTAACAAAATGGATATTGAAAGGCTGATATTCATCTTTTGTGTGATGTCAAACATGATAAGAGGTAAGTGAAGTCTGGGGTGAAAATCTTTATTGTAATAATGGAACTGATTGTACTAGGAGATACATTGGGGCTTGGATGGAAGATGAGAATCTACATGGAGGATGAGTAGTTCCAGAATGGACCACATCTTCAGGTAGAACACAAAAGCATTTGTGGTTAGCACTGGCAACAACTGGGAATGTTTCTAATTTTCATGGGTATCAATTGGGAAATTGAAGTATGAATAATACTATTATTACAAATTTAACTGCTTGTGTTCCAAACAATTTGGAGTCTATTCAATTTTCTTACAGCCTTTTATTCCCTAAGACCACATTCTTTTCCTCATTCCAATCATTCCTCTATACTATTACCACTTTATTCTTTACTCTATACCAGACCACTCTTTCCCCCTTTTCCCTTGACTTCAGGTAGAGTTTTGCATCTACTCAACTGAGGGTGGAATATTTTTTGTATTGTTGTTGGGAGCCAGGGTCTCTAAGCTGTTTGACATAGTTGCAGCAAGACTCAAGGCGGTCACACTGCCTGATAGAACAACATTTCATATATATATATATATATACATATATATATATGTATATATATATATATGGATTCCATGTATACCCATATTTATAGGTCTATTATTGATTACAATATTTACTCATCCTAGAATGACTATAAAGGATTTCAGAAAAATTCCTTGAATAAAACAGATTGTAAACTGTCCAAATTTAACAGGACTGTTTCTCCCTGAGGCATACAAAAGGCTTCAACATTATGAAATCTCTGGAAAACCCAACACTGGGAATTCCAAGGAAATGTCAGTATACAGGGAAAACAGATACAAGATGGGTCAGATAGAATTCCAGGGAAATTAATAGTCCCCCCGCCCTTTACCATACACAGGAATATATGAAAAAGATGGTGAGAAAATAGTACAGGTGACCGATATGTGAACTCCAGCAGCCTTAGTTTCATGGGAAAGAATAAAAAAGTCACAGAAACTGTGGCTTCTACCAACAAGGCCTGAAAGAAAAATTGGTTATTGTAAGAGTTAATGGATGGGTGGACAAAGCATAAAGACCCTCACTATAGATTGTTAAGGAAGTGTATCAAAAAACATTTCTTACACAGAAAATAACTTTAAATGAATTAACAATTATACAATGTAGTAATAAATAGGGTAACAGGTTGAGGTCATCATGGTATGAGTAGGGATAAGAAATCAGTTAACTACATGATTATTAAACTTGTAGTCACATGATTAAAACTTGTAACCACATAAATTATATGACTGATGATGAAAATTGTATTTTGTAACCAAGGAAATTATCTTAGCTTTCTTTGTTGATGCATACATGATTCTAAGACTATAAAAATAAATCCAAGCAGTTGACAATCAACCTGCTCCTGCCTTTACCCCTGTGTTGACTCAACTCATTTCGCCAACTCTATCCCTTGTCAGGTTCCAAGGGCCCTGCGAAGGCTAGACCCCCACAAATTGTATGTTACATCAATGTATAAATCAAACTATTGTGAAAGGACAATAAGTTATATAATTATTACTCAAACACCCATTGTATTAATACCAGTATAAACAAGTGGTTGGTATTGGAACCCTTCTGATAAAATATTGAGCATATTAGCAAGAGAAAAAATGGAAATAGAAGATATATCTCATGTATCATATTGGGAATCACTGCAATTGCTACAGTAATAGCCACATTTAGCATGTCTATTAAGGCTGTGGAACAGCAGGCCCAATCTATTGAATATATTAAAAAATTACAAAAGAAAATTACATTGGCATTACAAAAGTAGAGCAATGTTAATCAAGAATTATTGAAATTGGAGTAACTAGAAATATAGATAAATTAGAAGTTTTAGAATGATGCTTTATGAAATCTGATTATAGATATTTCTATCTGTTATGCCTTTTAATTTCAGCAGTACTAATTATACTTGGAATCCAGTAAAAAATAATTTATTGGGTGTATTTCATAAATCTATTGGAATAGATATTTAAAAATTCAATGAACTTGTATCTGTCATAGTCAAAGCTGCTGAGCAAGAAATAGATGTAGAAAGTATACATGGGGCGGCTAGGTGGCACAGTGGATAAAGCACCAGCCTTGGAGTCAGGAGTACCTGGGTTCAAATCTGGCTTCAGACACTTAATTACCTAGTTGTGTGGCCTTGGGCAAGCCACTTAACCCCATTTGCCTTGCAAAAACCTAAAAAAAAAAGAAAGAAAAAAGTATTATACATGATCTATGGAATAATCTAAGGAATTTAATCTTTCATTGGTTGTATTTGTGGATCATTCCAATCCTTCCTATAATGTTAATTGGCCTCCTTTCTTGTTCCATTTGGTAAAACTTAGAGGAGTTTTCCTTCCTATCTATACTGACCTATATTTATTACATCTTTCAAAAAAGAAAGAGGGAGCTGTCAAGGACCAAAGGCCAGTGGGACCTCAAGGATGAAGTTATGTAAATTATCTCATTCCAAGGGGCCCTATTATGCCTGGATTTGTTCTCCAGTTTCTGACCCTATAATATAGCATGAGACATGCTTTGATAAGAATGGTCTAGTATAGAGTAAGGAACAAAGAGGTATTGTGTAGCAGAGGAAAGACTGGAATGAGGGGGAAACAATGTGGTCTTAGGGAATAAAAGGCTGCAAGAAAATTGCATAAAGACACTCCATTATGAAAGCTGAATTGAGTCCGATCTCTCTGTTCAACTTCTTGGTATGAAAACTTTCTCTGGTTAAGCTGTTGGACAACCTGGCTTCTCACATTAAATCAGGACCCTCATCCACTGGTACTTGGTGGGAGCCAGGTCCAGAAAGATGCCCACATTTGCCTTGACAGACCTTAAGGACTTTTTGAAGAGAATATATTCTCTTCACTACTCTATCAACTATTCAAGTTTTCTTCTGGTGTGTTTCAAGAGGTCAAAGAAGAATTGGGATTGGGTTTCTTGTCTTCAAAACAAACAAAAGAGAATCCTTTGGGTCCCAGGAGGTCATTCCTGGGTATTTTCCCTTTTCCCTTGATGTCAGGTAGATTTTTGCATCTGCTCAAATGCAATGGAAATCTCTTTTGATCCTGGTAGAAGCAGCTCAGTGGGAGGTCATAAGCATTTTCAAGCTATAGCTAAGGAAGTGGAAAAATCTCTTTCAGAGAAATCTCTTCCTGATTTGTCCCATTCTGCTTATTGAAGTCAACCTGGCCATTTAATGGATAAATATTGCTATTCAAAGATGTGTCCACACAGTAGGACATAAATGGAAAGTACCCCCAATCCATCACCTTTAATCTTCAGGGAAAGTGGAGAGAATAACTCTGTTAGCTAAGATATGGTAAGCTCTAGAATGAGCAAAAGTACTTCTAGAAGTATTGTTTTACTCAGAAACACACAACAAGCAAAATAAAGCTGTTCCCACTTGAAATCCTGTTTGGAAGAACCTTTTTGTCAGTCTCTCCAATCTCCTTGCATCATGTTTCTTCACTGGGAGATTGGGGGGGGGGGGGGGTTGAGGATGAAGAGTAGTTCCTTCCACAAAAAGGCATAGCCCTGTAGTTGCTTCTTTCACTTTAAGTCTGATCTCTCTAAAAGAAACAAATTACAAAACAAACATACATATCAAATTACATACTTCACAGCACACATACCTACACATAAAGACAATGACACTTTCTCTCTATATGCAGTACAAAAACTCATTTACTTTCTTTTAAAATGTCATTATCTCATTTTCCAAGGATAATTTAATTTACAAAAAAGTTTAAAGCAGGCTCTCCCTGGACCCTGACTAGAAACCAGAGACAAGGCCAGAGCTATCATATTCTTTTTTTTTTTTTGGCAAGGCAATGGGGTTAAGTGGCTTGCCTAAGGCCACACAGCTAGGTAATTATTAAGTGTCTGTGGCCAGATTTGAACTCAGGTACTCCTGACTCCAGGGCGAGTGCTCTATCCGCTGCGCCACCTAGTCACACCCCCCTTTTTAATTAAGTTTTCAGTTGATATTTTATATAAAAGTTTTTCAACATTCATCCACTTGTATTTGCATATTTTTAAATTGCATAATTTCCTTCCTTCCTCCCCTCAATAGCGAACAGTCTGTTGATTACTGTACATATACATTCAGGTTTAACATTTTTTACAGATTAGTCATTTCCTCCATGAGGAATTAGGATTTAAGGGAATAAAAAGAAAACCATGAGATAGGAAAAAAAAAACATAAGAGAAAATTTTAAAAAGTGAATGTAGAGTTATTCAGATTCAGTAGGATTTTGGGTTTTCTTTTGCTTCATTTTCTTCTTCCCAGGGTTGTCCCAGCTCTCTGAATTGCTGAAAGCAGCTGCATCCATCAGGGTTAACTTGCAATGTTGTTGTTAATGTCTACAATGTTCTCTTGGTTTTGAACCCTTCTAACAGAGTCAGAATGCTGTACAAATTTCCTGTAATTCATTCCATGCTTCTCTAGAGTCCAATCATTCATGATTCCTTTTTTTTTTTTTTGGCAAGGCAAATGGGGTTAAGTGGCTTGCCCAAGGCCACACGGCTAGGTAATTATTAAGTGTCTGAGGCTGAATTTGAACTCAGGTATTCCTGACTCCAGGGCCAGTGCTCTATCCACTGTGCAACCTAGCCACCCCCATTCATGATTTCTTATTGAATGATAGCACTCCATAGTATTCACATACTATAACTTGTTAGCCATTCCCCAATTGATGGACAGCCCCTGAATTTCCAATTCTTTGCCATCACAAAAAGAGCTGATATGAATATTTTGGACCATCTGGGACTTTTCCAAATTTTTGTAACTTCTTCTGGACATAGACCTAGTATTGCTATTCCTGGTGAAAAGGTAGGATCACTTTTATTGCTCTTTGGGGATAATTCTATATTGCTCTCCAGAATAGCTGGATCAGTTCACTGTTCTACCAATAATGCATTCCTATCCCAAACCTCCCACAACTTTTCCAACATTGGTCATTTCCCCTTATTGTCATTTTAGCCAATCTAAGAGGTGCAAAGTGGAAACTCAGCCTTTAATTTGCATTTCTCTAATCAGAAATGATTTGGAGTATTTGTTCAATGATTATGTATAACTTTAATTTTTCTACACTTCAAAACTGTCTGTTCTTAACCTTTGACCATTTATCAGTTGGTGAATGACTTGTAACTTTACAAATTTGATGCAATGAAAGCTTTCTCAGAACTCCATACTGTGAAAATGTTTTCCCAGATTTCTTTTTTCCTTCTAATTTTAACAGCATTGGTTTTATTAGTCCAAGTTTTGGATTTAATAGTTAAAATCATCCATTTTGCAATTTATAATATACTTTATTTCTTGCTTGGATGTAAATTTCTTCTCTTTCCATAGATTGTGAGATACAGTGCTTCTTGATCTGTTAATTGGTCTTTGGTATCACCCTTTATGTCCAAATCCTGTACCTGTTTTGATATTATTTTTTTGTAAGTTTTTTTGCAAGGCAAATGGGGTTAAATGGCTTGTCCAAGGCCACACAGCTAGGTAATTATTAAGTGTCTGAGACCAGATTTGAACCCAGGTACTCCTGACTCCAGGGCTGGTGCTGTTTTAATATTATTTTGGCATAAGGTGTGAGATGTGGATCTATGCCTAGTTTTTGCCATACTATTTTCTAGTTTTCCCAACAATTTTTGTCAAACAGTGAGTTCTTATCCCAGAAGCTAATGTCTTTGGGTCGGTCACACAATAGATTATTGGAGTCAGTTCCTACTGTTTCTTTTGAACCTATCCTAATCCATGGATCCATCAGTCTATTTCTTAACCAGTATCAGGCAGTTCTGAGGACTTCAGCTTTTTAGTAGTTTTTGATTGGTAGAACTAGGCCACCTTCCTTTTCTTTTTTACACAAGTGTTCTGCTGCTCTGACAAGTTTATTGTAATCCCTTTAGCATCACCATGATCACTGAGTCACAACAATCAGGAGACAGGAAGCAACTCATATTAAAGAGAAGTTTCTTGATTGTCACATGCAGTGGTCTCAATGTAGGTGAAAAGGTGCTTATCTGTGGCATATGGGAGATACAAAATTCCCCCTAATTTGCCTGAAATTGTACTCCACTGTGCAAACTCTGGTTTCTTCTCTTATTTTCCTCCAGTTGCCATAATACTAATAGTTTTTCTTATTCTGAAGACATTGTGATTTTGAGAACATCAAGTTATGGTGTCCTTTATCACAATGCTAGTTTAGCACACTCAGATCACATTCACAAGGTTTTCTCCAGTGTGGATTCTCTGATGTGCACTAAGTTTCTCCTTCCATGTAAAAGCCTTTCCACATTGATTACATTCATAAGGTTTCTCTCCAGTGTGGATTCTCTGATGTTCACTAAGCCTCTCCTTCCAAGTAAAAGCTTTTCCACATTGACTACATTCATAGGGTTTCTCTCCAGTGTGTATCCTCTGATGTATAGTAACATATGACTTGCTTGTAAAAGCTTTTCCACACTGATTACATTCAAAAGGTTTTTCTCCAGTGTGGATTCTTTGATGTATAGTAACATATGACTTGCTTGTAAAAGTTTTTCCACATTGATTACATTCATAAGGTTTCTCTCCAGTGTGGATTCTCTGATGTACAATAAGACGGGTCCTTCGTGTAAATGTCTTTCCACACTGATTACATTCATAAGGTTTCTCTCCAGTGTGGTTTTTAAGATGTTTAATAAGAGTATTCTTCAATGAAAAAACCTTTCCACACTGACTACATTCATAAGGTTTCTCTCCAGTGTGGATCCTCTGATGTATAGTAAGATATGACTTGCTTGTAAAAGACTTTCCACATTGATTACATTCATAAGGTCTTTCTCCCGTGTGGATTCTCTGATGTGCAGTAAGATTGTGTTTCCATGTAAAAGCCTTTCCACATTGATTACATTCAAAAGGTTTCTCTCCAGTGTGGCTTCTCTGATGTTTAATAAGAGTATCCTTCAAAGAAAAAGCCTTTCCACACTGATTACATTCATAAGGTTTCTCTCCAGTGCAGATCCTCTGATGTGTATTAGGATGGGATTTAACTGTAGAAGTCTTTCCACACTGATTATATTCATAAGGTTTCTCTCCAGTGCAGATCCTCTGATGTATAGTAAGATATGACTTGCATGTAAAAGCCGTTCCACCTTGATTATTTTCATAAAGTTTCTCTCTAGTGTGAATTCTCTGATGTTTAACAAGAGACTCCTTCAATGAAAACGCCTTTTCCCACTGATTAAAATCATGAGGTCGCTCTCCAGTGTGCATTTTCTCTTGTGTAATGCCAAATTCTCTCCACATGAAGTCACAGGCACTGTCATTCATGACACTTTTCTTGTGAGTTTCTTTCACAGAAAGATGTAGTTTTCCAATATTCTCCTTCATTTCATATCTGATCTCTTCTTCTGAAAGAACTAAACAAGAAAACAAATATACAAAAACACTATATATACTCACATATGTTTATTTCCCTTTCCCAGCACTGGTAGAACCTAAACTTATTATTTATTCCTCCCCTCTAAAAAAAAAAAACCCAAACTTTAATCTTATATGGAGAGAACCAATCAGTTTTAAATGGTACTAGCTTATACCCTAAGAATAATTTACTTTACAAAGAGTTGGACACATAGATCATTGGATCCCAACAACAAACACCAACTACACCACACGTGACACAAGTATTCTCATGACCTTTTCATGATATTCACAATGTAATGAGTTTAGACCATGTGAAAATTAGTGACATTGATTTTATTTTTCATTTTTTCTCTAAGAAGATATTAAGGAAGGACCAGCTTGTAGATTGCCATTGGAAGTTACCTGGTCCAAGGTGAAAAGACCACACCCCAAGCACCACCTATGCCTACAATGGAGGGGTATTTAACAGGAAGCACTGCCCCCTTCAGGCTCTTGCTTCTTCTGCTTCCCATACAGAAGGATGAACCTTCCTCTGGCTCTTCCTTAAAACACATGGAGCTCCATGGGCTTCACCATGTGGCCTGGTAATCACAAACCTCATGGCTGCCTGCCCTTTTCTCTTTCTCTATCTCTTTTCCTTTCCAAACTTCAGCTGAGCCTGCCAGCTGACCTGCTAGTTCAATCTGCAACCCATGTGATCCTCTTCAAACTCTTAACTTTTCTATCACTTTCTTATGTATTGTAAAAGAAGACATGAGGGAGGTGATGTCATGACAAGCAATTCAATTGGATTTGACTGAGAGGGTGCTATGCCAAATTAGTAGCCTGACTTTCTTCTCTAGAACCATCTGGGGCCAGTGGTCAAATATAAGTCAAGAAGTCTGGAGATGGCCCTGGATGTCAGACAATCAAGGTTGGGTGACTTTCTCACTAGCTCACATGGCTGCAAGCATCTGAGGCTGAATTTGAACTCCAGTCCTCCTGTATCTAGGGCAGGCACTCTAATCCATTTTGCCACCTAACTACCACATGTGCAAATAATTTCATTCTACACTCAACTACCTTGGTATAATCTTCAGTTGGTATCTCCATCTTTTTTAAGTTTTATACTCTTTTCATACTCTTTCCATACTCTTCCACACTAATCATTATTTTCTGGTTATCACAAATAAGACAGTTCAATCTAATTTTTAAAACACTCACACTTGATCCATACATCCCCATGTGATTCTATCTAATATCTTTCCTCCATTTCATGGCTTAACAGATAGAGGTAACTTTTTCCAAATTGTGCTCAACTTCTTTCTCTTATTATTTCTTTTTTTCCCCTTTAATCCTCTTCTAAGGCCCCTGTCTAATATATGACCACCATTAAGACACAAACTGGTCTATTATTTCTAATTATTTCTAATTCTCAGTACTTTATGTACAGATAGTATCCTTCTTCAAGTGTCCTTTCTACTTAGAGTATTTTAACTAATCAAATAAAAAGAGAAAATTATTAATTATTAAATTATTAATTTCTCAAAATTTCCAAGATTCAATGGCTATTTTTAATTCTGATCTTTCTAGACTTCTCTGTAGGCTTTGACACTGTCAATCTCCCCTTTTTCTCAATATTCTCCTTTCTAGATTTTAGTGACATTATTTTCTCCTGTTTCTATGTCTCCATTTCCAAAAGGAAACTCATTCTCTTTGCACCAACCCTCCCATCTTCTTCTTGCATTCCTAATGCTATCCAAGGCATCTCCCAATAGTCCAATACAACAGAGTTATCATTAACTTGCACACATTCCCACTCCTGAGCCACCTTTTCAATCTCCTGCCAAGTCCTCTTGATTCTGCCTTTGTGACATCCTTCACATATAACCCTTTCTCTCTCAATACTGTCACTATCTTGTGTCTGAGATTTTGTAAGAGGCTGTTGGTTGGTCTGGCTGCAGCATCAGGTTAACCCCCAGTCTAGTTATTCCTCTAAACCGTTATTAAATTCTTCTTCCTAAAATTCTCATGTGACCTTACCACTACATTCTAAGTCTCAGTGACTACCCAGTAAATGGATTAAATATAAAACCCTTTCTACAATTATTGAAGTATTTTATATCCATCCCTTCCTCTAGGCTTTGTCTTCTTTCATCTTATTTCCCCCATATATATAAAATGCTAGAATCCAGTAGTATAGGCCTCCTTTCTAATCTGAGAACAGGATATTCTACACTAGAATCCATGGTTATTCCCTTGCCATCTCTGTCCCTAGAATGCTCTCCCTGGCTTCCCTGGCAGCTAAACTGAGACCACATTTCCAAAATAAGCCTTTTCTAGTCCTCCTTAAATTCTTCCCTCTCTTAATTAGTTCTACTTTTATCCTGTCCATCATGAGAAGATTCTACATTGCTGGACCCCAAATCCAGCCCTTGCTTCCCCGTAACACACAGAAGCCCAGTCATCATGGCTGTCCTATACCTGCTTTCACCTCACTCACCTGGACAGTGGCTCCTCAGGCCTTCTTGTTCCAGCATCCATGGAGTTTCCCTTTGCTCAAAATAAAAGATCACATCTTGTGTGGGAACCAGAAGCCCTGGGCAGGAAAATAAGTTGGGGATGAAGATAGAGAGAAAGTTGAAATTTAGATCTCTTTCATAAAGGGCCGTATACACAGAGCTGCTGCACTTTGACTATCAATCACTCCATTAAGTGCTCACATAGGAGCTTGGACTTGCACATGAGTGCTTGTAATGCAAGGAACCCAAAAGAGGATACGTTGCTGTGGGAAATGGTCCAATCCTTTCCCTTCACATTACACTCCCCATCCTAACAGGTTCCATTCTGATGAAAACAATTCCTTCCAAAATAGGGTAAAAGGGTTAAAGTGCAAGACCAGCCTCAAGCCCAGGGAACATGAACATTTTGCTGAGTATCTCTCCCCCGTACCTCTGTCCCTGAACCATATAGAAACCTTGTGTATTGTTCATTTGTGGAGTCTTAGCCTCTTCGGGTGAGATTCTCTACTAGAAAATTCAATAGTCATACCAAATGCTCTTTCTTGGCCAGTCTGTTGTCCTGGAAATGCCAAAAGCACACAGGAAAGGAAGACATGGTGTGCCCCAGGCCTTCTGAAGAAGAATCTCAAAGCAGTTATGTATGGAGTTATGGAGGAGAGGTGAGGGAGAAGTTGATGTAACTAGGTTGAGATTAGGAGATTTGGTCCTGGTGCAACATCTTCATAGAAGGATAGGACTTGGCACATATTTTTCCATCATCTAGACATCTTGTTAGTGCAGTGGAGAGAACCCTGGGCATAGTCTAAGGCATGACAGAGTAAAAATCCAGTCTCAGACAGTGACTAGCTATGTGCCAAACCACTTAACCTTCATGTTCCTCAGTTTCTTCAACTGTCAAAAGGGGATAATAATATTCACCTAACTTGGAAGGTTATTATCAGGATAAAACAACATAATAACATAAAGAAAGCCCTCATCATAGCATCTAAAGCAGCAGGTGAAAACAAATGCTTATTCCCTTCCTTTACTTTCCCACCATATTGTTGAGAATTTTACGACAAGAGAAAGGAAGATTAAGGACAGAATTGCAGGAGACCTGCCCTTTTCTCTCTGAATTGCTCCAAATGCTTCACAGTGGAGAATGAAGATATTCCTGTTTACAGTAGACTCAGTGTTACCAGGGGAAGGGTTCTTACCCACAGACAGCAGGTTCTGGGCATTCTCCAGCATGACCTCCTTGTACAACTGCTTCTGATGAGGGTCCAAGAGGCTCCACTCCTCCTGGGTGAAGTCCAGAGTCACATCCTTGAATGTCACCAACTCCTAGACCATCAAAAGTCATCAGGTGTAGAGATAAAAGACTCTTGAGAAGTAAAGAGTTCAGCCCTATTCAATTCGAGATGGAAGCTGAAGTACAGAGAAGGGATATGCCCAGAGGTCATACCTTACATGAGAGTCAGAGTCAGCTCTAGAACCTGAGATCATTAAGAACCCAAGGGAATTCTGAGAAATGAATGTTATATGTCAAAGCCTAGCAGCTTCCATACTAAAACCACTGTAGATTTTAGAACATTGAATTGCAAAGAGTTAAGGAGCTGCAGTTGCATCCAAAAATAATAATTTCTCATTCAGTATCAAATGTCTCAAGTATAAAAATGAGTTTTTGGAAAAACTTAAGAAGGTTTTTAGAATTCAATTAAGAGGGGCAGCTAGGTGGCACAGTGAATAAAGTACCAGCCCTGGAGTCAGGAGTACCTGGGTTCAAATCTGGTCTTAGACACTTAATAATTACCTAGCTGTGTGGCCTTGGGCAAGCCACTTAACCTCATTTGCCTTGCAAAAACCTAAAAAAAAAAAAAGAACTCAAGAGAGATCAAGGTAAAATGAGAAAAAGTCAAGATCATTCCTAAATAATCAAGAAAATGATGAAAACAAAGTCAGACAATTTGAAAGAATCAAAAACTTGAGGAAGAAAATAATTCCTTGAAAAATAGAATTGGACAAGGGGAAACTAATGACATTCTAAAAGATCAAAAAATAAAACAAAATAAAAAGAACAAAGATAATAGCAAGTGAATCATTTCATCAGAAAAGCAATTGTTCTGGAAAACTGATAGAGGAGAAATAATATAAGAATAGTTGAATTACCTGAAAATAATGATGAAAGTAAAAGAATCTTGATACAATATTGCAAGAAATTAATGAGGAAAATTCTTCTTAAGTTCTAGAAATAGGTTAAGAAGAAATGAAAAAACCCACCAATCACCACCCAAAAAAGATCCTAGGAGAAAAACTTACTGGAATGTCAAGGACAATTTTCCAAGCTTCCAAGTTAAGGAAAAAAATTTAGAAGTAACAAGAAAAAGCCAATTTAAAAAGCAAGAAGCCACAATAAGTTTTAGATAAGATATACCATTAATTACATTAAAGGACCCTAGTTCTTGGAATGCTATATTGCATAGAGCAAAAAAAATGACCAAGGGTAACTTACTCAGCAAAGTATAATGCTTAATATTAAAAAAAAAAAAGGAAATTGAACATCATCAAATGACTTTAAGGTTGTTGTGGGAAAAAACTCCAGAATTTAAGGGAAATTTGACATATAACAGGAAGAAAAATAAGGTAAACATTAAAGACCAATTATATGGGATCTAAGATCAAATTGCTTATTTCTAAGATATGAAAATATTTCAGTACTATTATGACTTTAATCATTATTTGAATAGTTTGAAAGATAAGGTAGAGCTGACCTGAGTATAAGGGAGTCATTCTAAAAAAAATAAAACTATGTCGGGAGTTATAAAAAGGAGAAATTATCTCATGAAAATGAAGCATAAAAGGAAAAATTGATAAAGAAGAACCTAATAGAAGGGTGGTTTTTCACCCATTCTCAATATACTCATACATGCATACACATAAATATAAATGCATCTACATATGAATACATACATATATATATGTTTATATAAGTATAAAAGTAAAATTGGAAGGAGGAAAACATACAATTAATTATAGCTCAGAAGGTGAACAAGATGAATTGACCTACAAAATGAAAGGAAAAAAACACAGCCTGAAGTAGTAATCATGATCTCAGGCAATGCTATAACTAAAATTGATTTAATCAAGAGAAAATTAGGGAAACTAAACTATGTGTCAGCAATATTATCCTATATTCTTATAGATCATTTAAAATAACTAGCCACGGGTGGCTAGGTGGTGCAGTGGATAAAGCACCAGTCCTGGAGTCAGGAGAACCTGAGTTCAAATCCAGCCTCAGACACTATTTAATAATCACCTGTGTGGCCTTGGGCAAGCCACTTAACCCCATTTGTCTTACAAAAACCTTAAAAAAAAAAAAAATAACTAGCCAGCCTAAAATTCCTAAGAGTATTCCCAATAAAAAAGACAAAGGAACTCTTTGAAAATAATTATAAAATGCTTTTTTTTTAATAAAAATAAGCTCATAGCTAAATGATTGAAGACATTTTTTGTTTATGGGAAAGGAAAAACTACTATAATAAAAACTGAGAATTTTACCTAGCTAATCTCTTTATTCACTGTCATCACAACTAAATACTAATAAATTATCTTACAGGAAAATATAATAACCAAGTTCATTTAGAGGAACTAAATGTCAAGGATATTAAGGAAATCAATGAAAAAATTTGAAGGAAGGGGGTCTGGCCATACTAGATCTCAACTGGTATTACAAAATAATAATTATCAAAACAACCTGTGATTAAAAATTAGAGCGGGAATAGATCAGGGAAACATTACAATATAGTAAATGACTGGTAATCTAGTAGAAGACAGAGACAAAGATCCAAGCTTTCAGAACCAAAACAGGATATGACAAACTGTTACAAAAACTTGAAAACATCAGGGCAGAAATTAGGCCTAAACAACATCTCACACTTGATACCAAGAGAAGGTCAAAATGGGCACATGGTTTGCGCATAAAACATGTTAATGAACAAATGAGGCAAGTCTCGTGTTGTTTATCAGTCTATGGATAGAGGAAGAATTTAAGGCCAACAAAAAAAAGAGAAATACAAAAATCAAGCATAGACAGTTTTGGCTGTATAAAATTAAAAAGCTTTTAGAGAAAACAAAATCAAAAGGAAAGAGAAAACAAGGAAAAACACTTGTAATTGATATTTGTAGTGAAGTCCTTATTTATCAACTATAGAAAAGTGAAATTAGCAAAAACACAATCCATTCACCAATTGATTAATCTTCAAAGGATAGAGACACTTTTCAGACAAAGAAATCAAAACTATCTCTAGTCAAGTGAAAAATGCTCTAAATCACTAGTGATTAGAAAAATGCTAATTAAAACAACTTCAAGGTACCATCTCACATCTATCAGATACAACAAAGTGAAAATGATAATATTGGAAGTGAAGTGGGAATTCTGGAACACTGAAGCATTATTGGTGGAGCTGGGGACTGATCCAACCATTCAGGAGACCAGTTTGGAAGGTTCCTCAAAGGAGTATAGAGCTTTGCATATTTGTTGATCCAGCAACACCACTGCCAGCTGTAGAGACTAAAGACAGGTTTATTTTTTTTAGGTTTTGGCTAGACAACGGGGTTAAGTGGCTTGCCCAAGGCCATTTGGCTAGGTAATTATTAAGTGCCTGAGGCCTGATTTGAACTCAAGCTGACTCCAGGGCCAGTGCTCTATCCACTGTACTATTTAGCCACCCCTTAAAGACAATTTTTTATAAAGATCAAATTATACAAAAATATTTACAGAATATCTTTAGTTGTGCCTGAGAAAGCAATGCCCTTCAATAAAATGGCCAAACAAGCTATTGTGGGATTATGATGGAATATTGTGACTTGCAGGATGGCATAGGGAGAACAAGACCAAATGGAAATGGTTTGCAGCAATGCACAGACTGCTGATAATCACAGGGAATGTGGGGAGATGTATGGATGTATTCTTGAAGAAGACTATGACATCAGGGAGGTGATGCCATGACTAGCTTGTGAATTAGATTTGAATGAGGGGAGCTATGCTCAGTCACCAGGCTCACTTAATCCTCCAGAACCATCTGGTTCCAGTGGCCAGATAGAAATGAGGATGATTGGAGATGGTCCTGGATCCAAACAGGGTTAAGTGACTTGCCCAATGTCATGTAGCTTGTAAATGGCAAGTGACTGAGACTGAATTCAATCTACTGTAATCCTGACTTCAAGGTCAGTGCTCTATCCACTGTACCACAGAGATGTCCCTCCTTGAACCAGTCTGGAGATAGACTGCACTCACCTGAAATTTGGGTCTGAGACTCCCAGGGTCCATTCCCTTGAATCCAGGATTCCTGAAAAGGGAGCAAGGTCCAATGTGACTCCATTCATTCAAGTTCCTCCATCTTTTTTCTGGTCTTTATCTACCTTGGGGTCCTGATTCTCCCACCCTTGATAGATCCACAAATTAACAGCCAAAGCTCTACTATCAGAGTTTGTTCCTAACCAGGAAAGGTTTCTAATTCTAAGCCTTTCTGAAACCCAGGAGGCAGTCTAGAGACACCTGGAAAGTCCCTCCCTTCTTTACCTCTGATTAGAAAAACCCATCCTCCCCACCCCATAATCTGAGTCCTGGGCTGACTATTTGGGATCATACTCTGGAAGACTGCTGTTTGTCAACCTTTAATAACAAAACGGTTCCAAGTTCTCTCCAACTTTGGCATCTGGATTTGGGGCCAGACTTTGGTTCTTTGCAGACTGAGCTGGGGAGGAAGAAGGATCAGAGAAGGATGGGAAGGGGGAGAAGCTTTGCCTCCTCTACAGGGGCAGAAAACTGGCCTCCAGGCATTTATAAAGGGTGAGGTCCAACAGGAGTTACAAAGGCTCAGGTCTTGCCCTAAATTCCTCTCCCACTTCATGCTATTCTTCATACTCCTCTCCTCAGGCTTCTAGAGGCAGAAGGAGCTTGGGGTGCCAGGAGGGAGAGCCAGGCAGCACCTCAGTGACTCCCGGGGCACAGCCCTCCCTCCAGCTGGTCCTTTGCCTCCCCACATCTCCAGGCCCCAGGTAACTCAGGCAAGTGGAGGCTGCAGAGGCTCGGGAAGGAAAAGACGAGAAAACTCAGGCTGGGAAACACAACTCAGTCGGGGATTCAAGCCCGAGGGGACTGAAAGGAATCGGGGCGGGACATCTTTTTGCAGAGGCAAAGAATGGGAAACTGAGGCAATGGGGGACAAGTCACGGAGCATGAATGTTATGGGGTACCGCTGTTCTACATGAAACCACGAGTGACCAGACCGTAGAGACGCGGAAAGGCGCGACACGAACTGATGCTGGGCACAGGGCTCGGGACGAGACAACGCTGGGAGGGCGGCGGCGCCCGGACCAGCGGGAGAGGCCCACGTGCGGGTGGGGGAGGTGGCACCGCTCACTCGTGAAACCTTCTCGCCCGTTTCCTGCTTCTCCCTCTTAGACACAAGGACTCGCGGGGGAACGCGCGTGACGCCTCGGGCCGGGCTGGGGCGGAACCTGGAAAAGTGAAAAACTGAGGCGGGGAAGGAGGGGGCCGGGGGTGGGGGCAGGAGGAGGGTCTGGGGGAGAAGACATTCCCACAGGAGAGACCCTGGGCCCGGGGCTGGGAAGCCGGGGGCGCTGGGGGACCCCCCGGGGCTCTGCGGGGGGGCGCCATTCCGGACTCCCGGGGTCCCTCTGGGAAATGGGGAGGGCGGAAGGGGGCTCCCCAAGGGTCTGGAGGACACTCACAAGGAGGCCACGTGACGAGGGAGGCCAGTGGAAGGCAGGAGACTGGGGGCAGGGCGCGGAAGGCGACCTACCCGGGAGCTGCACGCACAGGACCGGCTCCCGGAGGCGGAGGGATCTCGGCGCCCGAAGAAGAGAAAACACCGGCGTAGGCCGCGCAGGCGCAGCTCAGAGACTTCCTGTTACCCGGCAGCCCCCACGGGGCGAGTCCCCAAAGCTCCGCCCCCTGCGACCCACGAGGCTCCCAGGATCCTCCAATCAAATCCAGGGCCCAATCGGCCCCGCCTCCAGGAGCCCCGCCCTTCATCACGTGTCAGGCCTTCTCCACGCCTATGCTCCGCCCCCAGGGCCGAAACCCCGCCCCGACTCCTGGCTGCTCCTCTCAGAGAGCCCCCTCCCCTCCAGACGGTCTCCCCCCACCTGCAGCTCCCCCCAGGCCCCAGATGCATCTTGGGAGCCCTGGGAAGCCATGGCCCCCCTGGAGTAGACTGAGTCACATGTTCTTCCACCGGGACACGAGGCCCTTCCCGCGGGGCTGGCAGGGGCAGGAGAGGCCCTGGGGCAGGAGGACCTGGGCCTGCTCCGAGGGCCGTCAGCCCGGGAGGCCAGGGCAGCCGGAGCAGGAGATGCTTCTGGGGCGGGGAAGGCAGAAAGCATCGAAAAGGATCTACTTAGGGGCGGCTAGGTGGCACAGTGGATAGAGCACCGGCCCTGGAGTCAGGAGTACCTGGGCTCAAATCTGGTCGCAGACACTAAATAATGACCTAGCCGTGTGGCCTTGGGCAAGCCACTTTACCCCATTGCCTTGCAAAAACTAAAAAAGAAAAGAAAAGCATCTACCTGGTCTTTCAGGTTTTCAATCTGCACCATTTTCTATGTTCTTATCAGCCTTTGAGTCTTTCTCCCATTGTATTATTTGAGAAACCATTTTATAAGAAATAATGGAAATTCAAAACTGACTCCTAGATGGCAATGTGACTGTGGACTTTGAAAGTCAGTCATTTATCAGATCTAGATCCTATGAAATGAGGAATTAGGCTAGAAGAGAGTATGGCTAAATGCATAAACTCTCACATTTTTATTTGGTAAGTTTTCCCTTAATATAGACAAAAAAGAATAATTGTCCTTTGTGAAAATAGTAAAGAATCTTGTAAATGCTCCATTTCCATTTAGGGCTTTGGGAACTCAGAAAGTGATTGTTTTGGTACCTTCTCTTTAGGCAAGGGAGCAGACATCCAAACTTTTAAAATAATTTATCACATAAGGACAATTAATAAAAAAAGGAAATAATAAACATTAGGAAATCTGATTTCTAATTGCATAAAGATTAGCGACTTTTCTACCTGGAACATGAAATAATTGCCATCTGTAGAAGACCTCAAGAAGTTTTACCACAAAAGGGAGAAAACTTGGCATGTTTTCCAGAAATTCTGGACAGATCAATGTAGGATTTGTAAGGGATGGGACCATGGACATGCTAGGAGGGAAGAAACCCATAGGCAAGGAGAGATGGGAGAGCATGAGGATGCAGAGGGAAGAAACTGCTGTAATAGATGAAATAGAATAGGATCATATGTGCATTTAAAGAATTTTCCCTTTTCAAGGAGAAGGACAAACTCATAATGGGGGAATGGGTGAAGGCAGAGATAGTGTCAAAAAATGAAAGTTGAGGAGGGGATCAGAGGGATCTTTTGGAATTTGGCCTTGATGTTTTCTTTTTGGGGGAGGGGAATTAGGGAGAATTCATTCTACATGTGAGGAGGAAACTAGAGCCAAAGGTGAGCCCCCAGGTGGAGGAATGAGGGCAGCACCAGCCACTCATCCCTAGCTGCACAAGAAGTTAAAGGTAGCACAGGTATTGGGCATGTCCTGGATCTCAACAGCAATTCCTCGTTTTCTCATAGCCTTCAAAATCTTTGGCCGTAGCTTTTCCATTTGGTCTCCAGTACCCAATACCACAATTTCAATTTGAGGCTCTAACATCCAGAAAAGGGAGGTGTTTTCTTCTGTGATATCCTGATGGTTCCCCACATCCCTTGCATTACAAAGTGTGGGACCAAGGCCAGGACCCCACGACCCAGTTGCCATTGACAGTAAAGCCCCAGGGGCTGTAGGTATCTATGTATATGACCTGGGGAGAATCGTTCTCCAGCAAGGTGATGGTGGTCCTCTGGAACAGCTCATCATACTTGGGGGTCAAGTGGTAGCTCCGTTGGGGATAGCAGAAAATGTCATGAGGACCTCTGAGGTCTGGGGTCTGCAAAGCAGGGTGTAGGTGGCACAAGCACAGAGGCAAGGTCCCATGTTATAATGACCTCGGGGCAGTGTCGGGAAGCTCCTGGCCTTAGGACCCTGAGGAGTTACCCAGTGTCAGAGGGGGACACAAGTTGTTTCAAGGGTGGGGGTCCATGACTTCAGGGTTGTGAGGAAACATGCAGGAAAGTGCACATGTGGTGTTAATATAGGTAGCCCAATGGTGAGGGGGTGAAGGCATCATTCGGCCCAGGGTCACTAGGAGGTTACACTGGCCTTGATGTTTTCAATGAAATTTGAGGCAACCTTACTATCCAAAAAGTGAAGGAATGGAAAGGTTTGGGACATTTGAGGAGAAAGGAGGTGAGGAACAATTGCTGAGGTGAGAGGGATTTTGAATGATTTAGGGAAGAAGAGAGATTGACTTGTCTCTGTGAGGATCTATTTGACCTCAGAGAAAATCATTTAAGGGTCAACCAGATAGGACAGCAAGGTGGTGCAGTGGCTAGAGCACTGGCCCTGGAGTCAGGAGTACTTGAGTTCAAATCTGGCCTTAGACACTTAATAACTACCTAGCTGTAGTTACCTAGCTGTAGTCAACCAGATCAACAGTTTCAGCACATGAATAGAACAAAAGCAGAGCATAGTGGGAAAGCTCTCCTTGTGGCAATTGTTATTGTCAACAGAGACAAAATAGAAAGTTGTCAAATAGAAGAATAATTTGTATTGGAACTGGAATAGAAGAAGTTAGGAAAGGGAAGAGCAGAGGCCACTGTGATAGTGGCTTTAGAAAGTATATAAAGGGAGAGTTGGATCTTGGTAACTATTTCTTCCATGATCCTTTCTAGACCAGCTCAATTGTCTATATTTACATACTCAATCGTCTTCCTTTAAAAAAATATCTGTATACCAGATCCCTTCTCTGGGAACGAGATCGTGGTTGAATTCTCATCCACTTCTAGGTTGCTGATCCACTGGTATCCTCACCTCAGAAGTCTAGTGATGTCTCTGGAAAGAGCTCCATTTCTATTGTTATAAGGAAAAGGGACACTCCAGAATGTGTTGGGTTGAAAAGTTTCTGTCACCAGAGCTACACATCCTCCTTCACACACTTCTAGAGGACCCACTCTGAGGCCTGGTCTGGGAAATAAATGTAGGACAGGAAAAATGACAAGCAGTGGATGGAGAGTCACCCTTGGCTTGGCCTGGAACCTGGGCTTCCCATAGATTTTTGAGTCATCTATTCCCTATCTGAATCTGTCACTATGAGGCTGAGGTGCACTGTTATACCATAAACTGTTGGGAGCCAGGATCTCTAAGCTGTTTGACACAGTCAAGGCAAGAAGACTCAAGGCAGTCACACTGCCTGATGGAACATTTCCTTCTTCAATATATATAGGGATTTCATGTGTACCAATATTTATAGGTCTATTATTGATTGCAATATTTACTCATCCTAATAGTAGAATGACTATAAAGGAAGGATTTCAGAGAAATTCCTTGAATAAAACAGATTGTGAACTCTGTCCAAATTTAACAGGACTGCCTCTCCTTGAGGCATACAAAAGGCTTCAACATTATGAAATCTTTGGAAAATACAGCACTGGGAGTTCCAGGGAGATGTCAGAATATATACAGGGGAAAACAGATACAAGATGAGTCAGATAGAATTCCAGGGAAATTAATAGTTTTGCCCCCCTTACCATACACAGGAATATATGAAAAAAATAGTGAGAAAATAGTACAGGTGACCAATATGTGAACTCTAACAGTCTTAGTTACATGGGAAAGAATAAAAAAGTCACAGAAACTCTGGCTTCTACCAGCAAGGCCTGAAAGAAAAATTGGTTATTGTAAGAGTTAACAGATGGGTGGACAAGCATAAAGACCCTCACTATAAGATTGTTAAGGAAGTGTATCGAAAAACATGACTTACACAGAAAATATAAAAAACTTTCCATTAAAAGAATTGCTTAATTAATAACTTTAAATGAATTAACAATTATAGTAGTAATTATATGTAGTAATTATATGTAGTAATAAATAAGGTAACAGATAGGTTGAGGTCATCATGGTCTGAGTAGGGATAAGAAATCAATTAACTATATTATTATTAAACTTGTAATCATATGATTAAAACTTGTAACCATATGAATTATATGATTGATGATGACAATTGTACGCTTTTGTAACCAAGGAAATGATCTTAGCTGAGTCTGATACTATAAAAATAAATCTGAACAGCAGACAGTCAGTCAACCTGCTCCTGCCTTTACCCCTGTGTTGACTCAACTCATTTCGCCGACTCTATCCCTCCTGGACCCCCACAATAAACCAGAACAATATTCAGCCTTGTCCTCATATTAAGCCCTCTTGATGGTGAGGGCAAGAATGGACCCCAAGAATTGGACAGGAGGTGTGATACAAGACTTAGTGTCTTTGGAACTTGTTTAGATTATTTTTACTTTGCTACTGTGTCTACTGTTAAATGAGGAGTTTTCTTCTGGTGTGTTCAAAAGGCCAAAAGAGAGAGCTGAGATTGGGTTTCTTCTGTCTTCAAAACAAACAAAAGAGAGAATCCTCTGGGTCCCAGGAAGTCATTCCTGGGTATTTTCCCTTTTCCTTTGACTTAAGGTAGATTTTTCCATGTGCTCAAATGCAAGAAATCTAAACTTCTTGATCCTGGTAGAAGCAGCTCATTGGAAGGTCTGAAGCATTTTCAAGCAGGAGGGTTAGAGCTAAAGAAGTGAGAAAAATCCCTTTCAAAGAAATCATTTCCTAATTTGTCCCATTCTGCCTTTGGAAATCAACCTGACTGCTCCATCTACAGCTATTACTATTCAAAGATGTGTTCCCCCTCCCCCCCCAGCAGGGATTAAATGGAAAATGCTCCCAAATCCATCACCTTCAGACTTCAGGACAAGTAGAGAGAATGACTCTGTAGGTTCAAAACCCATTAGCTAAGACATGGCAAGATCTAGAATGAGCAGATCACCTTATGGGAGCACTGTTCAGAAACACTCCACAAGCAAAACTGAAACTTTTCCCACTTGAAATTCTGTTTGGAAGAACCTTTTTGCCAATCTCTCCCATCTCCCTGCCTCATGTTTCTTCACTGGGAGACTGGGGGGAGGGGTTGAGGATGAGGAGTTCCTTCCACAAAAAAGCATAACCCTCTAGTTGTTTCTTTCACTTTAAGTCTGATCTCTCTAAAAGAAACAAATTACAAAACAAACATACAAAGACTTGATACTTTACACATACACACACACATACATACACACAGACCCCTACACATGAAGACACATAGACACAAACTGACACTTTCCCTTTATGTGGAAAGCCACAATGCCTGATCCAGGCTCGACAAGGATCTCCAAGGCTAGCTCCAGGTTTTCGGGCCCCAGGCCCCATGACGCCCCAGGTGTTGCGTGAATGTTGTCCTAGCTCTCTGGAAATGGAAAATGCTCCCAATCCATCAAGAGGGGTTGCTTCCATCAAGGTTGTTCATCTCGTAATGTTGATGTGTAAATTGTTCACTTGGCTCTACTTCTTTTGCTCAGCATCAGATCCCATAAGTCTTCCATGCTTCTCTAGAGTCTGACCATTTATTGTTTCATATAGAACAATCATATTCCATAGTATTCATGTCCCATAACTTGTTTAGCTATTCCCCAATGGATCGGCAGCCCCTCAATTTCCAATTCTTTGCCACTACAAAAAGAGCTGCTATGAATATTTTGGAAGATGTAGGACTTTTTCCATTTTTTACAATTTCTTCTGGCTATAGACAATTATACAATTGGAATTATAGAATTGGAATCACTGGGACAAAGGGTATGAACAGTTTTATTGCTCTTTGGGCATAGTTCTGTATTGCTCTCCAGAAAGATTGGATCTGTTCACAACTCCACTGTAAGGGGATAATAGACAGAGTATGTGGCCATGAGGAGTTCATCCTGAGAGTCATTGAGACCTGGGACAACAGGAATGTCCATACCAGAGTGCTCTGAACTCAGGAAGGAGCTCTGGCCCTTCTCTCTCTTTGTTCTCCTGCCTTTCATCCTTATCTTGTTGAATATTCTCAGGAAGGACCTTTTGTCCTTATCCCTCTGCCTTTCATCCTCATCTTGTTCAAGTGTCCCAGGAAGTAGTTCTAGTCCTTATCTCTCTACCTTTCATCTTTATCTTGTTGAAGATTCCACATTTTTCCAGGATACAGACCTTTTGTGGCATACCCATTATACTTCCACAGGCCTGGAGATGAGGGATGCTGATACAAGGGGACTAGGCTTATATATACCCTTATTTCAACTATGTGAGTCAGAGATGTAGCATATACCTGCAATAAACTCCTTGCTTATCTCTCACTGGCTGACTTTCATTATTGAACATGCGGGACATGTCCGGCGGAGCTCCCCGAAGAGTTGTGTGAATTAAACTGAGACCCAGCTGCCCAGAGTGGACTGCAACACTCCACCAGCAAGACATCAATGTCCCAATCCTCCCACAACTCTCCAACACTGATCATCTTCTCTTTTTCTCATCTGGGCTAATCTAATAGGTGTGAGATGATACCTCATTGTTGTTTTAATTTGCATTTTCTCTAAGCAATAGTGATTTGGAGCATTTTTTCATTTGCTTATATATAGCTTTCAGCTGAGGAATGACTTGTGACCTTCTAAATTTGATATAATTCTCTCTATATTATAGAAATGAGACCTTTATCAGAACTCCTGGTAGTGAAGATTGTTTCCCAGATTCCTGCTTTTCTTCTAATTTTGGTAGTATTGATTTTATTAGTACAAAACCTTTTTAATTTAATATAGTCACAATCATTCATTTTTCAGTTGATAATGTGCTCTAATTCTTGTTTGGCCATAAATTCATCTCTTTTCCATGGATCAGATAGAATATGTTTTTGTCTATTAACTTATCTAATAAATCACTCTTTATGTCTAAATCCTGTACTCTTTTGACCTTATTTTGGTATAGGGTGTGAGATGTGCATCTAGGCCTAGTTTCTGCCAGACTACTTTCCAATTTTCTCAACAATTTTTGTCAAATACTGAGTTCTTATCCCAGAGGCTGATGTTTTGGAGTTTGTCAAATAGTAGATTGCTGTTTACATTGAAGGAGCCTCATTCTTGGAATACTATATTGCATAGAGCAAAAGAACTGAGGTAATGACCAAAGGTAGCTTAATCCTCAATGGAAAAAAAAACAAGAAATTTAACAACCTCAAAGACAACCCCAGAACTTAAGGGAAAGTTGACAAATGACACCTGGGAGAAAAATAAGGTAAATATTAAAGATCAATCATATGGGAAGATCAAATTGTTTACTTCTTATGTATGAAAATATGAGGAGTATGCTTATGACTGTTGTCATTATTTGGGTAGTTTGAAAGAAACTTGGGAGTTCACCTGAGCATGGTGAAATGATTCTTAAAAAATAAAAAGATATAGGGAGAGATAAAAAGGGTTAATTATATCATAAACATGAAGTATAAAAGGAAAAACTGATACAGAAGAAAGTAATGGGGGGAGCATGGGTAGAGCAGCTTCCTTACTCTCATTGGTAATGGTTGAAAAATATATATTTTTCACCCATTCTTAATATAGTCATATATACATGCACACATATATATAAAGATATATGTATACATACATATATTAAAGTATTCCAAATTTATATATATAATTATGTTATAAATATATTTATATATAAAATACATATATATATATGAAGTCTTCCAAATTCAGAAAAAAAAGAAAGAGGAGAAGGGGATAGGATTGGGGAAAGGATAATGGATGGAGACTTCTGAGAGGATGAAAAATGTAAAGACCAGGAGGGCCAGGTAGTAGGTAGAAGTAAAGCAGAGGAAACAGGAGGGATAGGGGAAATAGGGTGAAAAGGATAGTGAGGAAAAATTGAGAGGAGGAAAACAAAAAAAAGTAATTATAGTTTAGAAGGTGAATGAGATGAATTGACCCACAAAATGAGAGCTTCACACCAAGAAAATAGAGAAGCAGAATTTATTATATATTAAAAAAAAACACCCCCAAAAGCAGGAGCACGAATCATGATCTCAGACAAGGTTTAAACTAAAACTGATGAAATCAAAAGAGAAAATTAGGAAAACTCTACTATGTGTCAGTAATATTATTCTATATTATTTAGATCATTTAAAATAACTAGCCAGTCTAAACTACCTGAGAGTCTACCTGTCAAAACAGACACAGGAACTCTTTGAAAATCAATATAAATTGCTTTTATAAAACAAACTCATAACTAAATGATTGAAGTCATATTTTTTGTTCATGGAACAGAAAAACCATTATAAAAATGGGCAATTTTACATAGCTAATCTATTTATTCAATGTCATCACAATTGTGAACTAATTGTAAACTATTTTACTGAATTACAAAAAAGAACTGTGAAAGAAGGGGGGGGTCTGGCCATAGTAGATCTCAACCTGAATTATAAAATGATAATTATCAAAACAACTTCTGACTACAAATTAGAGTGGTGGATCAGGGAATAGATTAGGAAAACTTGACAATGTAGTAAATAAAGGTCTGTGGTAATCTAGCAGATTGTGTAGAGACAAAGATCCAAGCTTTTAGAAGAAAAACTCATCATTTGACAAAAAGCTGCTTGGAAAAACTTGAAAACAGCAGGGTAGAAATTAGGCATAAACAAGATCTCACACTTCATACCAAGAGAAGGTCAAAATGGGCACATGGTTTGCTCATAAAAGCAAATTCCCGGGCAAATGAGGCAAGCATGGAATTAGTTATTGATCAATCTATGGATAACAGGAAGACATTAAGGCCAACAAAAAAGAGCAATGCAAAAAGCTAACATAAATAACTGATTACATGAAATTTAAAATCTTTTATGCAAAAGAAAATCAAAAGGATAGCAGGAAACTAGGAAAAATATTTATAATAGATATTTCTAGTAAAGTCCTTATTTTTCAACTCTAGAGAGAAGAGAGGTTTGCAAATAAAGAACTCATTCATCAATTGATAAATTGTCAAAGCATATGAGTAGACAGTCAGACAAAGAAATCAAAACTCTCAAAAGGCATCTGAAAAATGCTCTAAATCAGAATTCATTAGAAAAATGCAAATTAAAACAACTTCAAGGTACCATCTCACATCTATCAGATTGGATAATATGACAGAAAGGGAAAATGATAAATTCTGGAAGTGATGTGGGAAAACTGGGACACTGATGTACTGTTGGTGGAGCTGTGGACTGATCTAACCATTCAGGAGATCAGTTTGGAATGCTCCCCAAAAGGTTATAGAGCTCTGCATATCTGTTGATCCAGCAACACCACTGACAGCTCTAGTGCCTAAAGACAGTTTTTTTTAGGGTTTTTTTTTGCAAGGCAATGGGGTTAAGTGACTTGCCCAAGGCCACACAGCTAGGTCATTATTAAGTGTCTGAGGCTGGATTTGAACTCAGGTACTCCTGACTCCAGGGCCAGTGCTTTATCCACTACGCCATCTAGCTGCCCCTATTTATAGTATTTCTTGTGGTACCTGAGAAATCAAGAGAATGCCCATCAACTGGGGAATGGCAAAAAAAAAAAAAAAAAAAAGCTGTTGTGGGATTGTGATGGAATATTATGACAATATAATATAATAAATGTAATATAATATGTCATAATAGGATAATAAATGACAACCCAGATGACAAATGTAGAGAATGAATGAAATGGAAATAGTTTACAAGGTTGCACATCTAAAACCTATATGGGGAGGTGTGTATATATATATATGAGTGCACTGTGTATCTGTGTGTGTGTATGTGTGTGTGTGTGTGTGTGTGTGTGTGTGTGTGTGTGTGTTGAAATGGTCCTTGAAAGTTGATTGTAATGCGGGAAAAGTTAATAACAAACAGGAGGACCCCAATTTCAGTTGTTCGGACTCAGTGCTCAAGACCCCAAGGGCCCCATGAATCAGTTTAAAACAGAGAAGAGAAGAGGGCAATGTGGTTATTACCAGGTTAAATTTCAAACTAATTTTTTAGTAAGGAAACGATTCGTAAGGAAGGTATAGTCTGTTTCATGACCCCTCCTTTCTGTCTACAGAAGTAGATTTGGTTATGTACCTTGGTAGGACCTTTGTTTTTCATTCTCTGAGAAGAAAAGTGACATAAATTGCATATGAGTGAGGGGAACAGTGTTAAATACCTAGCCTGATTTAATCCTCGAGAACTACTGGATTCAGTAGTCAGATATGAATCAGGAACACTGGAGATGTCCCTGGATGCAGGGCACTCGGGGTTAAGAGACTTGCCCAAGGTCACACTACTATTAAGTGGCAAGTGTCTGAGGCTGCATCTGAACTCCATTCCAAAGTGATTCCATTTTGTCAAGTTCTTCCATCTTTTTCTACCTTGTGGTTCTGCTTCTCCCACCCTTCATAGATTCACAAACTAACAACAACCAAAGCTCTTACTATCAGAGCTTATTTCTAATCAGGAAAGGTTTCCAATTCTAAGCCTTTCTGATAGCCAGGGACAGCCTAGAGAGACACCTGGAAAATTTCCTTCCTTCTTTACCTCTGCTTTGAAAAAAACAATCTTCTCCACCCCATAATCTTAGTCCCAGGCTGACTACTTTGGGATCATACTCTGGAAGATTGCTGGTTGGCTAGCTCATTTTTCTCTGACCATGGCCCAGCCAAGGCTGCTTGGATGTTTCTCTTTCTCTCTCTCTCTCTCTCTCTCTCTCTCTCTCTCCCTTCCTAGTTACATTTTGGTGACCAATGAAGGGATTCTCTCTGCCCAGACTGGGAAACTGATGGAGTGATGGAGCTATGTAGGTGAACACACCCCCTTTTTTTTAGATCCTAGATTTTTAGGAAAGTAGGAAAATAATTGGACCTCTAGCCCTCCTTCTGGTTTGTGGGTTTTCAGTTAAGCTGAACCCACATGGTGTTTGGCAGTAGCCCTGGTGTGGGCCTACCCTGTTCAGACTGACCAGAAGAATGAAATTTCTGAGGTTTGTTTGGTTTATATTTCACTGTGAGTGAGGGTTGTTAAGAAGGATGTTCAGCATAGGTTCAACTGACATGTTTGCCTACCTATAAACTGATAGAGAATTAAAATATGGGGGAAATTCTGGCACCAACTATGTGCTTCCTCCTTGGAAGGAATTAGATTTGACAAAAGCAAAACATTTGAATGCTTGGAAATTATCCTTGGGTGGTACTCTTTTTCTCTCTTTCTTTCTCTTTGAAATGCTCTCTCTCATTCTCTGTTGCCCCCATCCTCTGCAGAGGGAGGAGAGAGGGAGAAGGGAAATCTTCCTTTGTAGAACTTTGAAACTCAAACCTATGTCTCAGATGGAATGCATGCTTCACTGCAGGAAGGGTAAAACTACCCAAAACTTGTTTTAGAAAACAGGGGACCCCAAGGCCTTCTTCCTGGTTTGGGAAGGAAGTGGGGGGTTGGGCAATGACCAAATTTTGTCTTAAACTACAGGTGTTTCCAAGCCCCATTTAGCTGGGCTGAGAGGGAAGGGAAGGGGAAATGGGCAGATTGATTGTCAGTTAAAGGAAGGAGGAAGATAATTTTCTGGGCCTAGGAAATTCAGATTTCATCTTTTTTTTTTTTTTTTTTTTTTTTTGCAAGGCAAATGGGGTTAAGTGGCTTGCCCAAGGCCACACAGGTAATTATTAAGTGTCTGAGGCTGGATTTGAACTCAGGTACTCCTGATTCCAGAGCACCACCTACCCCTAGATTTCATCTTTTTATTAAGCCTGTGCTAAAAGACAAATATTTCTGTAATAGAGTAAGGTTTGAACTTTATAAAGTTGCTTAAGAATGCATTCAATTTTAACTATTGGTTGGCTATTTCAAAATGTTAATAAATGTATAAGAGGCTCCTCAAGAAGATTGCTGGTTGTCATCCTTTAATAATAAAACTGTGTCAAGTTCTCTCCAACTTTGGTATCTGGATTTGACTCAGTACCTGCTTAGATCAGACCTAGGTCCTCTGCAGACTGAGCCAGAGGGGATTGGGAGGAGCTCTGCCTCCTCTTTAGGGGCAGGAGACTGGCCTCCAAGGATTTATAAAGGTTGAGGTCCAATGAGGGTTACAAAGGCCCTGGTCTTGCCCTCAGGGCAGAGACTCCAAGCTACAAAAAAGGAGAAGCCCTCAGGGAGGGTCAGGTTTGGAAATGAAGTTATTTATGAAGAGGAAAAACTACATCCCTGTCTCACTTAATGTTATTCTGTAAGAGATTGTTGAGAGTCACAGGAAGGTCATTGACTACAGCTGGACTGAGTTAAGTAATAGGTTATGAGTAAAAATATAAGTTAGCTGGCTGGCACACAACATATGATGCTCAGTGTGGGGCATGAAGGCATGAAACAAGCTGATTTCAGGGCCATCTGATCTGAATCTAGGAGAAGGAGCATGAAGAACCATGCATCAAAGGACTGAGACTTTGAGTTGTCATACAAGCGAGGCAAAAAGCTTCCAGGTGACATCCTGGAGCATAAGAGAAGAAATGGAAAAATCTGGGTCCCTGAAAGGAATGTCCACAGGAAAGAAGCAGAGAACCAACATCAGGAGAAGAAGCACAGGCCCCAAATACAAGAGATGGAGAAGTAGGAGCAGACCTTTGGAAGTGACTCAACTGATGCTTTTATTGCTACATCTTGTGCCAGCTGTCTAGGGACAAGAGATGAATGGGACAAATGGGACTTAGTACTGGGCTTATTTTTGCACACCCTTCTTGGGCTTGGATAGTATCATTAGGGGGAAGACTTTTCTGGGACTGGGAAATTCAGAGTTCATCTTTTGAATGAAGTCTGTGTTTATGGCTAATATCTCTGTAATAGAGTAGCTAACTTTGAATTTTGTGAAGTTGCTCAAAAATGCATTCTTTTTTTGATTGGCTATTTCAAGATACAATGAATATATTTGAGGTTCCTCAAGAAATTCTGATTGATTCCAAAAGTTATTTTTCTTTACCGCTCTTAATTGGCACATTCAAATAATATAATATAAATATTTGTGTGTACATGTGTATTTAAATATCAATGGAATATTTTCACATCTTTCTACTGGCCTGGAGAGGTGGGAAAATGTTTCTATATTCTGAGATCTAGTACTACACAGGGTATCAATCTCAGCTTGGTAAATGTGATACAAGAGAGTTGTTTCTGCGTGTGTGTGTGTGTGTGTGTGTGTGTGTGTGTAATTCAGATCTGAAATACTTAGGTAAAGTTAAATGTTACTCCTTTTAGTTTGAGTTTTGAATTTAATTGCTTGAAAGGGTCTACTTTTAAAAAATTAATGAAGTTGGGCTCTATCTGCTTATACCATTTGAAAGTTTGTTAGTGGCAAAGTTTGAAATGATTTCAGGTGTGAGCTAAGTTTTTCTTAATATAATATGGAATGAAGGCTGTATTTAATTTAGGTTAATGGAGACTTTAAGATTTAGTAAATTCAGACTCCTGGCCCTCAAGAAGCTTTCAAAAGAGAGTGGGAAGGATAAGAAAAGGTCACCACTGTGTGTTTAAAAAACAAACAAACAACTATCTGAGAATAATTTAGTCATCTAAGCTTTGTAATAAGTCTTGAGAATTATGTGTTATTAAGAAGGAAAATATAATTGGGATAAATTACATTTCAAGGAATTTGGGAATATTGAATCATATAATTTACTGATTCTTTTGGGAAAGGGATATTGCACTAAATTTTGAAATCTGATCTGTTTTGATGTTAAAATTGATATAACTGTCAGTTAGTTACATTAAATGTTACTCCTTTTGATTTAGGTTTTGAATTTAATTGATTTGGGGAAAAAAGGAAGTGTAACTGATAATGCTTCAAAATATGATCTCCCTCCTGAAAATGCTGTGTAAGATATTATTGATGGGTTTGATAAACTTCCAAGTTCTACAATGATTGGGACCCCACTCCCACCTCCCACATACATGGTGTATCAGTGATTGTAATGTTTATGATCATTATTGGTATCATAGTACTTCTCATTAGGTATTGTCTGAAAATAATCCGCTGTCTTGCAGATGACTTACAGGAAATTTGCCTCAAAAACAAAAAGAAGGATTTGTAAGAGACTGTTGAGGGTCACAAGAAGGTCATTGTGTGACTGGGAATGACTTAAAGGTACTCTGGCCCACGCACACCAATGGCCCACGCACACCAATGGCCCACGCACACCAATGGCCCACGCACACCAATGGCCCATGCACACCAATGGCCTTCTTACCTGGGTGAGCTCTCTGGATCTTCTTATCTGTTCCTTGTCTGGAACATTGTGTGAAAACACTAAGCCTCAGATAGCAACATTGTGTGAGAGTACTAGCCTGAAGAAGTAAACTTTTATCACCCGCTGTCCAGAATGCCAAGTGATTGGGAGTGAACTACAGACTAAAAAAGGATATTTAAACACTTGCATTTGGTTTAATAAATGGAGAGCTTGCCATCTTTGTCTCCTGCCTCTTCAACTTTCACCTGAGAACTTGACTACAGCTGAACTGAGTCAAGTAATAGGTTATGAGTATAGTATAAGTTAGCCGGCTGGGACGCAACATTATTCTTCTTATTTTTCCTCTCCTCAGATTCCTACATAGGCAGAAGGAACATGGGATCCTAGTGGGGTGATACCAGGCAACATCTCAGTGACTCTGGAGACAGAACTCTCCCTCCTACAAGTCCATTGCCTCCCCACATCTCCACTCTCCAGATAACTTAGACATGATCTAAACTACAGAGAGAATCCAAGGAAAGCTGAGGATGTAGAGGATCTGGAATAAAACCACAAGGATTGGCTCTTTTCCTTCATTATTGAAGAAGACCAAAATGACATCACTATGTTTGAGACAAATGACGTTGTGTCCAACTGTGGCTGATCAGACCAATATGAGCTCAGAATGCTGTACCACAGGTTGGGCACAAATAGTCCATGGGAACACCTGGGGTGGGAAATCTAAACCTGCAGATGTAGTAGCTTCAATTTGAGTAGCTTCAATTCTTCCTTCCTCATAGAGGGCAGCACCCTCACTGATGAGGGCATGCCATGCTTGGTGGTCCTGTGCTAGTGTCTCCCATGCCGTACAATTAGTTCTAAAATTCTTTGATGAGACCTTCAGGGTGTCCCGATATTGCTTCTTCTAACACCCATGAGAACCCTTGCCCTGTGCAAGTCCTCCATAAAATAGTTTTTTGGCAAGCATAAGTCTGGCACAGTCCAACCCACTGTAGTTGCACTCTTTGCAGTAATGTTGGTATCCTAGGCCTGAGGTTGGGAAACAGAGTTCAGTATGGATTCAAGTCTGAGGGCACTGAAAGAAGTTGAGGCAGGATCTATTTTAATAGTCAAGAATTGGAAACTGAGGGAATGCCCATCAATTGGGGAACGCATGAACAAGTTTTGGATTATGAATGCTATGGAGTACTATTTCTATGTGAAAACATGAATGGCTGGACTTTAGAGAAGCATGAAAAGAATTACATGAACCGATTCTGAGCAAAGGGAACAGAACCAAGACAACATTGTGAGTTGATCAATTTTTTTTTAGGGTTTTTTTGGTAAGGCAATGGGGTTAAGTGGCTTGCCCAAGGTCACACAGCTAGGTAATTATTAAGCGTCTGAGGCCAGATTTGAACTCAGGTAGTCCTGACTCCAGGGCCGATGCTCTATCCACTGTGCCTCCTAGCCACCCCTGAGTTGCTCAATTTTGATGGATACAGCTCCTTTCAGCAATTCAGAGATCAAGGATGACTCTGAGAGACCTGTCATGGACAATGTCATCCACATCTCCATGGCTTTGGGGAACTCCACAGAATCTGAATGTATACTATGTTCACTTTTTTAAAACTTCTTATGTTATTTCCTTCCCAACTTTTGGTTTTCTTTCTTTTCCCTTCTAAATACTCTTAAACAAATTGACTATTATGTAAATATGTTAAACACAAATATACATGACAACTTTTACCAGACTAATGCTGAAAGACTACCATAGCAAGCAATTGGAAAAATAAATTATCAACCCTCCCCCCAACAAAAAAAAGAAGTTGAGACAGAGAAACAGGAGAATTAAGTAAGGGGATTGGAAATGGGGTCTGGGAGATAAGGCATTCTAATAGAATGCAGGGCAGGGAGAGCTCATGGATTGAATGAAGGTTTCCAGGTAGACACTGGACCTTGGAAAACAGAATGACTGAATCTAAGGTTTAAGGAGGAGCAGTGGAGGATACTGGTACCCCTTATAAAACCTCTTCTTGGAAACTGGAAATAAAGAGGTACATCTGGGATCTGATGGAGAAGCAGGCCAAGATTCAAGCATTCTAATAAGAGAGGACCAGGAAAAAGCTTTGGGGACTGTGTCCAAGGTAGTGTCCTGGAGGCAGGAAGGTAGAACTCCTGGATTCTCACAGGACCCTGGTCTGAAGGCAAGAAAACTGAATCTCTACTCAAGAGTTGGGGGCAGGGAAACAGGACACCTGGTACCTGACAGGAAGGTTACAATCAGGATTCCTAGATTCCTGTGGTCAATCTGGGAACCTATACAGAGGATGTTTGGGAAATGATTAGGAGTCTGAAAAAGAATGGCATGGTGGAGAAGAAGGGTAGCTCATCCAGTAGCCAGGCTTGGGAGAGGAAGGGGCTTCTAGAAGACCTAGAGGACACTCACAAGGAGGCCAGATGACGAAGATGAGACTCAATGGCAAGGGAAGCCAGCAAAAGACAAGAAACAGTGGATGGGGGATTGGGGAGGGAGTTTTGACTCTGACCTACCTAGGACATGACAGCACAGAACTGGCTTCTGGAAGACAGAGTGATCTCAGCTCCCAGGGAAGAAAGGACAGAGAACTGACACCCAAGGAAGACAGAGCAGGTTCAGTTCAAAGACTTCCTGCTATCCACCAACCACCTCTGGGAGGATCTTCCTAATCCAAAAACACTAGATTTAGATTCTCTGTTCCCCGAGTGCACCCCTGTTTCTGGCAAACTGGCATGCTCAAATGAGGGGGGAGACCAGGTTCTCCCTTTCCTGCCCCAAGTGCCAGTGTGAAACAGCGTTCCACATTTTCTCTGGTCCTGGGGGATAATAGGTGTGTAGGCATGGGGGCCCCAGGGATCCATGGTGGTTCTGACCCTTACATCAGGATTCAGAAATCCCCTAGCCACTCAACTATCTTGTTCCTATCTGTCCTGCAACCCTCTAGCCCCTTTTGGCATACCCCTAACATGTGGGGATTAAATTTAGACAAAGGGGGTTCGATAACTGTTACAGTCATTTTGACTATCGCAAAAAAATCCTGTCCCTAGTCTTACCTGCAACCAGCCCTCCTAAGAACCTGTTGTTTCCCATAGATCCACTGAGGACACCCCTCCCCCCCTTATTAACCCTTCTGTCTGCAATTCACCAAATGCTGAATGATACCCAGCCCAACCTGGGTCTAGATTTCTGGCTCTGTGTTGAACCCCCCAGCCACCCTATTTCATTGACCTGGCTCTCTCAGATCCTGTCTCTGGGTTCTCCAGCTCCTCTGTATGTTCCTAAGAGTGACTGAAGGTCACTCTCAGGAACCTGCAAGGCTCAAGCACCTGCATTGTAATTCTCTCCACCTCTAGGGCCAACCCTCTCCCCTGATCTCATAGCTCATGTAGAAACATCTCTACTCCTGAATCTGACCCATATTGGTTCATTGCCCCAGAGGGGCACCTGGTTTGCCTGCTAGAATGGGCTCATGAAATGTGTCTAGCTCAGGTTCTCTTGTCTAAGGATGATGCCTTGTGCATCTTGGTCTCAGTTCTCACCTGAGTGTCTTTAATCCCAGGACCTGAAAGCTGGGGATATTTCATCATGCCTTCAGGTCCTCTGGTCTGCAGAAGAGAGCCGTACCTGTCCTGATTCCACTACTGGTGGGACTGGGCCTGGTGTGTTCCACTGCAGTGGGCACTGCTGCCCTCAGGGGAGAATCCAGTTTTAAGAAACTGAGCACCCAGATGGACCTGGATATAGAGCACATCAAGAGTTCCATCTTGGGGTGGCTAGGAGGCATAGTGGATAAAGCACCGGCCTTGGAGTCAGGAGTACCTGGGTTCCAATCCGGCCTCAGATACTTAATAATTACCTAGCTGTGTGGCCTTGGGCAAGCCACTTAACCCCATTGCCTTGCAAAAAAAAAAACCCTGAAAAAAAAAAGAGTTCCATCTCCCAGCTCGAGAAGCAGGTCGACGCATTAGCAGAGATGGTACTGCAGAATAGAAGAGGGCTGGACCTGCTGTTCCTGAAGGAGGGTGGCCTGTGCACTGCATTGGGGGAGACATGTTGCTTTAATGCTAATAACTTGGGTGTCATTTGAGAGAGCCTGTCCCTTGTCAGGAAGAGCTTAGAGAATAGGCAATGTGAAAGGGAGAAAGGGGAGAACGGGTAACAATGTCTATTCAGATCTTCACCCTGGTTAACCACCCTTATATCTGCCGCCTAATCCTCCTTATTCTGGGCTCTAACTGTGGGCCTTTGCCTTTTCTCTCATCTTGTTAACCTTCTCCCATCCAGGGTCAACTCCGTCAAACTCCTAATGGTTAAAGACCCCCATGTTGATCTCATGGAGATGCCCCCATCCTAAACTTTCAAGAATTTGAACTAGTCACAAAAGAAGGGAATGAAGTGCTAAACTTTGTATAACCCTTGTGCAAACATGGCAGAAGAGGGTCCTTGAAACTTCTGGGTTCCAAGAAATACCCCAGCTATAAGAGATATATAGCTTTCTGGTGCCCATACCCTAAGGCTGGGAACATCCTGATAGGAAGGCATGTCTTATTCAAACAGTTGATCTGAAGGTCAATGAGATATACCATAGATTTTTTTTTAGCAGATGTTCACCAGATGTTCTGGTAATCTAATCTTTTTCTGTATTTCTGCTTCTGTAACTCAGCTCCTTCCCCCCCTCTGTGGGTACATCCTATATATATACCCCACTATTCCTTTATTCTCCACTGCTCCATTTGAAGTTACTATACTCCAAGCAGTCACCGGTAATAAACTCCACTCTAAAACTTTGTTGGTCTCAGTCTCGCGTCTACAATGGCACAACACAATGTTTCTTGGAAAATAGTTCCTGAAATAATACAATAGGAGAAAAATTCAAAGCCTAAAAATAACATTGAAAATGGTACAGGTTGAAAACCTGAAAGATCAGATAGATTGTTTTCATTGCTTATTGAATTATCTGAACAGAACAATCAGCTCCTCCAGCTGTCACTGATACTGTGCCCTGATCAGGTCCTTCTGATCCAATGGCCTTTCATTCCTCTTCTTACAGCTTCTCATCCCATCACCTCAAAGACCAATTTGAAGTGCATTTTGGTCTTCTTGTAGATGGTCCCACAGGACAGTTACAGTGAGAGAACACTTCTGTCTCAATCCACCCCACCCTGGATCTACACTTTCAAGGGATTCATGGCTTCCCAGTTTTCCCAAGATCCATCTGCTGCCAGCTCCTCAAAGCAGAGCCTCCAATCCTCTTGTGGGGGGACGCTGGTGCTACAGTTTTAGAAGGGCAGGAGGAGGAGGGTGAGAGTCTGGGAGGGAAGGACAGGGTGGAGGACTGGAGAGAGGAACTCTCAGACTTGAGCAGCCTGGTGGGTGAGGGCCAGGGTGGAGTTTGGGTACTGGGGGCAGGGCTTGGAGTAGAAGAGGAGTTTAGGGCAGAAGAAGGGATCTTTTCAGTGGAGAAGGCAATGCACTTGATGGAGGGCAGGGCTTAGAGAGGAGAGGCAGACAGGGTCATGGACTTGGCCCTAGATGTGATTGGAGGATCCTGGGAGACTAGGGGGTTGTACAGGGTGGTATTTTTGGTGGCGTTTTTGGACTAGACCCTCGGGGGGGGGGGTTGTAAGAAGTCTTTGAACTGAACCTGCTCTGTCTTTCTTGGGTGTCAGTTCTCTGTCCTTTCTTCCCTGGAAGCTGAGATCACTGTTTTCTGGAAGTCAGTTCTGTGCTATCGTGTCCCAGGTCCACCACCAGCCTCTGTCCAAGAGCTCTCCTCAGCCTAGAAGTTTCATAACCCTTGGTCACCCTTTTTAATAGTCCATGTGTTCTTTTCTCTAGGGGTGTGGGGTTTAGAAAAGACAGAGGCACACCAGAACATTAGGAGGATGGCCAAGTAAGTTTTAGTGGATCAATGCCAGGTTCCACCTTCCATTGGTCAGATGGGTTTAGCTTCACCTGAGTGTGATGCAACCATGTTGGAATAGAGTCTATCTTTTCAGTGGTTGGGGTGGTCAGGATGACGGTGTAGGATCCCTTCCAAATAGTTCAAGTCCAGATGCCAGGAATTTCTTAACCAGGACTTAATCCCCTGGCTGGAAGGGATGTAAGGGCTCAGATAATGGAAGAGACAAAGCATCTTGAACAGATCTCTAGAACTTGGTCTGTGTCTCCTGAAGCCCCTGCAATAACTTAATTAAGGATGAATTACTCCTCGGCTCTCAAGTCCTCCCAGAGGACAGGAAGGATTGGGGGTAGTCTCCCAAACATGATTTCAAATGGGGAGAGTCCTATTCAATTTGGAGTGCACCTGATTCTTAGGAGGGCTAAAGTGAGAAGTGTGACCCAATTCTCACCTGTTTCTAATGTTAACTTAGTAAGGTAGTCCTTCAAGGTTCTATTAGTTCATTCAATCTGACCAGAGCTCTGAGGTCTGTATGTACAAGGTAACACATCCTAGCACCTTTGTTATTCCTTGAGAGATTTTAGCTGCAAAGGCAAGGCCATTATCTGACACAATTCCTATCAGGAGGCCAAATCAGGGGAGGAGCTCATTCAGAATTTTCTTTGATTTGTAGCTCCTGATGAGGACATTACAGGCTGCAAAGCAAATAACTGTCCATTTAAAGAAATAGTTTAAGGCTGCTATTGATTTGACATTGTAACAGGAAAAAGTTTGTGTAAAATTAGATGATGATGATAATGATGAAGGCCTCAGTGATATATGGACGAGGTGTTTTCCTCCAAATATTTGTGGAGCCGAAACATTTTGCACTGAATTATTAGATGTTACTACAGGTTTGGCTCCATTAACAGAGACCGGAACAGAATCAGGAGGTGGAGCAGAGAGAAGGGGCAAAGGATTCTGATTAGTTGCCTGTATAATCACTATCTGTTGACCAACTGTTTGGGAACTTCTGCTCTCATAACTCCTGGGCATGGTGTGGTACTAGGTGGCTGAAGAATGATAACATTTTGATAAGCTGAACCTGCATTAATAGCTGACCCAACTGGCTGAGCCATCTGAATCATTTGCATTGTTGAATTAAATGGAAGGATTTTGGGGGTAGGCTGAGTTTTAATTGGTGGTTTAGCAATTAGTGGCTGCATAGGTAACGATGGACAAGAAGGCAAAGTCACAACTACTTGCTCAACCTGCTGCCCATCTATAGGAAACGAGCCATTCAATCCACTCAAGACACATGTAGCCATGTGTCTATTGTGGTTGGTAGCTGAGGTACCAGCGCCCAGCTCATTTGCTATTAAGGTTGCAATAGTAGATGATGTCTGGCTTAATGGCTAAACAGTGTTTCCTGCCAGTTGCAATGTAGTCCATGCTGTCTGTGTGTTTCCAGATGAGGGGATGTGAGTAAGGCTGCTTATGTTTTTCAAATCAGAAGTACTAACACTTGTAGAAGGCAAAGAGCAAAAAAAAACTGATATGGAAAACAGACTTAGGAAAGATAATTTAAAAATTATTGGAATACCTGAAAGTCATGATCAGGAAAAGAGCCTTGACATCATTTTCAAAGAATTACTACAGGAAAATTGCCCTGATATTCTAGAAGCAGAGGGCACAATAGAAATGGAGAGGATCCACCGATCCCCCCGAGAAAGAGATCCCAAAAAACCAACCCCTAGGAATATTATAGCCAAGTTCCAGAACTCCCAAGTCAAAGAGAAAATATTACAAGCAGCCAGAAGGACACAGTTCAAATATCGTGGAGCTGCAGTCAGGATCACACAGGACTTAGCAGCAACTACATTGGAAGCTCATAGGGCTTGGAATACAATATACCAGAAGGGAAAAGAACTTAGAATGCAGCCAAGAATCAATTACCCAGCAAGGCTGAATGTCCTCTTCCAGGGAAAAAGATGGACTTTCAATGAACCAGGGGAATTTCTTTTTTTTTTTTTTATTAAAGATATTATTTGAGTTTCACAATTTTCCCCCAATCTTGCTTCCCTCCCCCCACCCCCATCCCACAGATAGCATTCCGTCAGTCTTTACTTTGTTTCCATGTCATACCTTGATCCAAATTGGGTGTGATGAAAGAAAAATCATATCCTTAAAGAGAACAGAATTCTCAGAGGTAACCAGATCAGACAATAAGATATCTGGGGTTTTTTTTCCAAATTAAAGGGAATAGTCCTTGTACTTTGTTCAAACTCCACAGCTCCTTATCTGTATACAGCTGGCACTGTCCTTTGCAGACAGCCCAAAATTGTTCCCAATTGTTGCACTGATGGGATGAGCAAGTCCTTCAAGGTTGAACATCACCCCCATGTTGCTGTTAGGGTGTGCAGTGTTTTTCTGGTTCTGCTCATCTCACTCAGCATCAGTTCGAACCAGGGGAATTTCAAATATTCCTTTTGGAATGGCCAGAGCTGAGCAGAAGGTTTGATCCTTAGATACAGGACTCAAGTGAAGCATAGAGATTGGAGGAGGGGGGGAAAATATGAGGGACTTAATGATGATGAACTGCATGTATTCCTGCATAGAAAAATGACACTGATAATACTCATATGAACCTTCTCAGTTAACAGAGCAGGTAGAGGGAGCTTTTATAGTTGAAGCACAGGAGAAAGCTGAATTTGAAGATAAAATATGGTGTAAAAATGGAGTCAATAGAAAAAAAGGGAAATGGAATGGGAGAAAGAAAAAGGAGAGGGGGGAATAGGCCAAGATATTTCATATAATAAGTTTTTTTCTTTATTACAATGAGCTATTGCAATGATATGGAAGGGGGAGGCAAAGGGGAATGAGGAAACCTTTGCTCTCATCAGAGGTGGCTAGGAGAGGAAACTGCATATATACTCAATGGGGTTATAGACATCTGGAGTAAGAAGGAGGGGGAAGCAGGGGGAAGGGGTGGGGATGTGAATAGAGGAGAGGATGGACCATGGGGGGACAGTGGTCAGACATAACACATTTTCTTTTTTACTTCCTGCAAGGGGCTGGTATTGGAAAGCCTGGCCGGGACCATAGGGCCAGGTGGACACTGGGCCTAAGGGGTGGTATGGGGGCTCAGGGCTTCTTGGCCCCAGGACCAGGGATCTGTCTGCTGCGCCACTCAGCTACCCTACAGCAGAGTCAGAGTGAAAGGAGAGAGAAAATATAGTACATGGTAGTGGAGAAATACGAAAGGAGGGAGTTGTGATCAGCAATGGCAACGGTGGAAAAATATGGAAGCAACTTTTGTGATGGACTTACCATAAAGAATGGGATCCACCCATGACAGAGTTGTTGGTGTTGGAACAAAGACTGAAGTACATTTATTATTATTATTATTTGGGGGAGGGTGCAGGGAAAATGGGGCTGGGTGGCCTGCCTGGGGCCACATAGTGGGACGATCTTTGGGTGTCTGAGGCCAGATTTGGACCTGGGTGCTCGTGGCTCCAGGGCTGGTGCTCCATCCATTGCACCACCTGGTCATACCTACAATTATTACTATTTTTTTTTAATTTTAATTTTTTTTCTCTCCCCTTTACTTTATCACCCAAGCAAGTCTATATTCATGGGGGGGGAGGGGTATTTTGTTTACTCTTAAACAGGAATATTTTATTAATGTAAAAAAAAAATTTGTACAAAATGAGAATTAAAAAATAAAAAATAGAAATAAAAAAAAAAGAAGGCAAAGAGCAAGAAAGAGACCAACCACTGTCTAACTGGCTTGAAGAGACTGTGCTTATAACAGTTGCAGCCTTAACTGCTAGAGCTACAGCAGCACTGTTTGTTAAATCTGTATTCTTACTAATATTCACTGAAGAGGAATTCCTAGGGATTGAAGGTCTCAGAGGTTAGGAGCAAGCTGTATCAGCAACTGGTGGCACAAAGTTATCCTGACAATCACTTCTAAGATCCTGTAAGTTTAGACAGGATTTGTTTCCATGTTGCACTTGAAAGGAGAGTACAGAAGTGCTGGGGGAATGCTGGCAGCACAGGACACAGGTCTCTTGGGTAACTTGGGGCTCTCTTGTCCATTTTTGCTTTCAGAAGCATTCTGACCTCTTAGTGGTATAATTGATGAACTCTGTTGGTGGGGTTCAGTTCCAGATGGAACAGCAATTTGGGAGCTGTTAGAACTAAGCACACGACTCACTTTCTGAGGTGGAAATTTCAAGAATGTGCTGAGCAGGAATAGTAGCAGGAAGCCAAAGAGGAACAGATTGGCTAGCAGCCAAGGAGGAAATTGTGGTCTGATGCCATGGCTTATTTTCAGGTCAATAAACTCCAGAAATGGACACAGGATTCACCAGATTGCAAGTCCTCTGCACTGGCACAACATTAGCAGTCTGCTTTTGTAAATTAGGACCCACATTAAATGTCATTCCCTGTATAGCTGTCCCTTGGTTATTTCCACCAGGTTGACTTCCATTTGCCATTTGAATAGAAAATGATGTTCTTCTGAATCTGGTCATTAGGAATAACAACAGAAACCTTTGCATTTTTGAGATTTCCTTTCCAGTGGATTGTAGGGTCATCCTACAGGCAAATGTCCTTAGCTTTCAGTAATCAACATATCAGCCATTTTCCCTTTGGGTTTCTTCCAGTTGTTTCCGCAATTTTTTAATTTCTTCAGCTTGTTCATGGTTTCCTTCATTGAGTAAGAGCTTCCATTTTATGTACCTAAGGGCTTGATCCAGGATCATATTCTTGCTCTGCTTCAGTGCAGGTGAACATGGAACAAGTTCTCCAGTTCAGGTGATCCCAGCATTAATTTTCTGCTTTCAATTCATCTCCATTACATTACGTGTTTTTCGATTTTTCTTTCCATGTTGCATCTATGGAGGAGTTTCATTTTCTGCCATCTCTGGCACAGTTCTAGAGAGCAGGGCCTTCTTCGTCCAAGGGATCACAGAATTTCTTCACTTTGGATTCCTGGTTTCCAACTTCATACTTTTGTTTCTGATCCATATGCATCATCTTTTGCCAGGAGATTGTCTATATATTATCATTTCTTCTTGCAGCCACAGTACAGCTGCCCCAGCCCCACTGCCCCAGCCCTGACCATGGTTCCCAGTGGACGAAGGGGTGAGGACATGTATGTGGGGAGGAGTGTCTGGCCACTGGGATGGATCTGTCCCTTTTTCCTTCCCTTTGCCTTGGCCTCCTCCAGGGCTGGGGGAGCACAGGTCCTGGACCCTCTCCCCCCACCCCTAGCTGCCTCTTCTAGTGGCCATTGAGGCCCCAAGGCCAAGAGGCCTGAACTCACCCCCAGAATTTTCTTAACCACTACCATAGCTGTTTCATGTTTTCTTGAGGACACTTCTACCCATCCTGAGAAAGTGTGAATAAAAACCAAGAGGTAGCTGCACCCTGCTGCTGGTGGTTCCACTTCAGTGAAGTCTACCTCCTATCTCTCTCCCAGGTTTTTTTTTCTCTGAATCTTGTTCTCAGTTGTTTTCCTCTGAGTCATTCCTAGCAGAACTGACTTTCCCTGCTTTGCATTTACCTGGGCACATGTTACACACCCTGATAGGATGTTAATTGTAGAATCTAATTCTGGAATTAGGTACCTATCCCTCAAAAGCAGGGCCATCTTTTTGATTCCTAAGTGGGTGGTTTCTTGCAAGCATTTTACTATCTCTCTTCCTATTGTTTCTGGGTTAAGAATTTTCCCATCAATTGGACACCATCCTCCTGTTGCCTTCTTTTCCTTTTTTGATTCAGCAAAGGAATCTTCTGAGGGGGAGTAGGTGGGTTCAGGGGGAAGGATTCTTCCATCTAGAAATGTTCACCACCCTCCCCACTATTGTATCCCCCCCTTTGATCTCGCAAAGGAATCTTCTGAGGGGTAATAGATGAGATCAGGAGATGGAGTTTGGGAATATGGGGCTAAGCAGCCCTGGCCACTGCCCTGGCAGCAGCATCCATGGCACAATTGCCAAGAGCCTCAAGGGAACTCCTAAGCCTCTAGATCTCACCATCTAACTTTGACATCATAACAGCAAAATAACTTATATTGACAAAACAATATTGACAAAAACAAAAACTTATATTGACATCATAACAGTAAAATAACTTATATTGACAAAACTAAATCACATAACTTTTTAACATCTTATGCATTCTTCTTCTGAAATCATTTTCTTTTCAAACCCCCTCCAATGTTTTTTTATCTATACTAACTTCTCAATGCTCTAACTTATAAGAGCTTTTTATCCTCACTGATCAACATTTTTTTTTTTAGGTTTTTGCAAGGCAAATGGGGTTAAGTGGCTTGCCCAAGGCCACGCGGCTAGGTAATTATTAAGTGAGACCAGATTTGAACCCAGGTACTCCTGACTCCAGGGCCAGTATCCACCGCGCCACCTAGCCGCCCCAATTGAAGATTTTTAATTTGTTCTTTTTCTAACTTTTTAGATGCTTACCCAATTCACTAATCTCCTCTTTCTCCATTTTATTTATTCATTTACTTGAATAAAATGGAGAAAGAGGAAATTAGTGAATTATATAAATACAGAAATATAATTATTTATATATAGACATATATGTGTATATACAAACACACAATGTATATTTATAAATTTTACCCTTTGGGTTTTTGATATATTTTCTTTGATATATATTTGATATATTTTCTTATTGTTCTCATTTATTTCAATGAAATTATTGATTGTTTCTATAATTGAATCTTGGATCCACTTTTTCCTGTCAGATTAGGTTATTTAGTGTCCAATCAATTATAAGTTAACTTTCTATTGTTCTTTATGAATGTATTTTTTGTTGCATTGTGATCTGAAAAGTATAAATTTAATATTCCTGTTATTATTTGATTTTGTGTTTTGTATGCCTTAAAACATGGTCAATTTTTCTGTAAGTGCTATGTATCACTGGGAAAATGATCTATTCTTTCTATACCCATTTGATTTTCTTTGAAGATCTATCACAGCAAAAATTTCTGAAGTTTCATTCAAGATGCTGAATATGACACTGAAATTCTTCATATGATCTTGTCTCTCATGATTTTTGTTTCCAAACAGCAAGATGAAAAGAAGAGAAAGACTAAGTATAAGGAAACTATGAAGTAGGAAGCTCAACAATCTGGGATGCTGGCAGCAGTAGGTACCCCAGTTCTAGCCCTTGGTCAGAGGTGGGACAGTAGGGCTCACAAGCATTCCTACCCCAGGCTCTTAGAGAAAGAGGTTGTAGAAAACTTTCTGATCCCCAGGATCAAAGTCAAGTTCCTTTTCTGGTGATGGATATGCCTATTCTAAGCAATAGAGGAACTGGAAAAGAGACTGCCCAGTCAGAACTAGGGGCATTGCTCCAAATCCTTAGACCATACCATTTAGTTAACCCAGTCCTGATTGTCTCCAGCAGTTGCTGGCAATAAGGTGTGCTGATTCAGTCTTGTTTTCCTTTGTGGAACACCCAACTATCACCTTCATGATCTTTAATGAATTGAGACTTATAATCGAGGTTCCAGAGATCCTTTTTACAGGCCGACTCTGGTGTAGGAATCAGAGAGAAAAAAACAGCCTGGAGTACTTCATTAATTGTGAGAAGCCTGCATTCTTTCCTTGACCAGTACTTGCCTATTTGAAGTGAAGTTAACTGTTAAACCTCTTCTGTACCCAAGCAGAGTAATGCCTCATTCCAAGAATAAACAATCAACTTGGGCATTCCCACAAGTGTCTATGACATCTGTGTTGTCCTGCTTGAATGGGCACAGATCCCACAACTGGCTATAATTGTTGTATTGTCTTGCACCAGTGGACTTGTCCTGAAAAAAATTGCTCAAGCCCCAAACACTGGGTATTTTGTTATTCACTTCCACCATCGCATCCCATCAGGTATGTAATTTCTAAATCCATTTCAGTAAGATGGAATAATAGTGATTTGCAGATCTGTTCCTTGTAATGAAAGTCAGGAATTAAACCTCTCCTTGATTACTAGTCCTCTGTCTCTGAACTGTTCTACTGTGCCCAGGTTAGAGACAGACTTAGTGAAATTCTGTAAACAAAAGCTATGGTCCGATAGCATACTTTCTAAACAAAGTTTCACAAAGTCAAAACTATAGGTTTTCCAACTGCAATGTATGACTATAAGAGTTTTATTATAAAGAAAGTTGAGTGCCTCAGAATAAATACTTTTTAATTGTGGTGTTGAAGAAGACTTGAAGCTCCCTTAGAAAGCAAAAAGATGAAATCAGTCAATACTTCAAACAATTCATTGTGGCTATCACTGGAGGCTTGAACACTGAAGCTGAATAGTTTGACTACAAACTAAGAAGATAGGGTTCATCAGAAACTACCACGATGTTGGGAATGATCAAAGGAAAAAGGAGAAGGAGAAGGTAGAGGATAGGATGGATAATATCATGGAAACAATGAACTTGAACTTGGACAGACTTTGAGAGCTAGTGAAGAATAGAAAGCCCTACCATGTTATGGTCAACAATGAGTTGAACCCATTTGGATTACTGAACAATAATTATTCTATAAGCTTAGAACTTTCTCTCAGATGAGACTAAGGACAGGGAAGTGGCACTGTACTGCAGAGAGCATGGGCTTGGAATCAAAGGCTCAGCTTCATGATTTAAAATCCATTCTAAGACACTTATTATATATACAATCCTGGAAAATCACTTAAGCCTGTTTGCCTCAGTTTCATCATTAGTAAAGTGAACTGGAGAAGCAAATGAGTATCCTAGACATTAAATACGATGACCCCATCCTTATTGGGGTCACAAAGTAGCAGACATGACTGAAATGACTGATCAAGTAAGGCAAGTCTACTATGGCAATTATAATGAAAAATATTAGGCAATTAGGTCTAATTTGATGACAATGGTTTCCTTGCATAGATTTTAGAAGCTACATTCAGAAGATTGCGTTAGTGCTCTCAAGACCACCTTATATAGTTGTCCAAAGTAAAATCCAGACAACAGAGGTACAAAGTTCTGAACATGAGCAGTTTAGAAATTAAATAGAAATGTACTGCCAAAGAGGACCGGTGGTTTCCCAACTGAGCTTAAAAAATGGAAAAGAATCCCTTGCCCCCATTTAAAAGACAGAATAAAGAACAGAAATGGGTAGATGGAGAAAATAACATACCATATTTCCCCATGTATAAGACACACCTTAATTTGGGAGCTAGAAATTTGAAAAAAAATGTATTACATAAAGTTATTGAACTCAAGTTTTATTCATCATACATAAATCACCTGCTCATAGTTTTCAGGCATCTTTTAGGCAAGTCTGGTGCATGTACACATGCTTAGTCCTTTCCATTTCATGATACCCATGGTGTCCTCCTTTGAAATCAGTAACTTTTTTTTTTAGGTTTTTGCAAGGCAAACAGAGTTAAGTGGCTTGCCCAAGGCCACACAGCTAGGTAATTATTAAATATCTGAAGCCTGATTTGAATTCAGGTTCTCCTGACTCTCACTGAGCCACTAGCCACCCTAGTAACTTCTTTTTCATCAGCAATCCTTCTTGCCTCCTGCTGAACTATCATTGTGGATACAGGAATTCTAATTGCCCTCTGCTCTTCAATACATCTCTTCAATTCCCTCTCTAACTCAGGCCATTTGGCTGACTTGCCTTTCGTGGCCTTCTTTTGCCAGGGCATCTTCAGTAGGGTTTCTTATTCCTGTCGCCAGTCTCAGATTGTTTGCTCTATTGGAGGAGAACCAAATATATGTTCAGCAGCACAATTTCCATTCATTTCCACATTTTCCATTCATTCCATTTCCATTTTGCAAACTGGATCACTTCAAACTTGAAATTCAGCACTGGACAAGGCATTTCTGGGCAGAATGTGGCAAAACATACTCTAATATATGGGTAACAAATGCAAAACATTGAGTGGGGAAAAGTGTGGAAAACAAGTACAGAAAAAGCAGGAAATGCAAGTAAAAAAATCTACATCTTCTGTATAAGACACTCCCAGTTTTTAGGCCCTAAAATTTTGGAAGAAGGGTGCATATTATACATGAGAAAATTGTTTAAAGAACTGACCATATCAAGGAAGCAGGTAAATATGAATAGTTGAAAGACTGAAATGTGTGCTGATGAGAACTCTTTCTATCTCAAAATTGTTGATATGTTCCTTTTGTTAAATTTTATTCTTAATTTATGGAATAAAAGACATTCCCAGATATAGTAAATAAAAAAGATAGTTACATTTAAAACTACAAATCTATTATATGCAGCTTGCTATTGTTTTCAAACACAAAACAGAATTATGTACATTTTTTTCCCTCCCCTGGCTTAGACTTGATTACCATTAGACACAAATCAGTACAAGTAAAATTTTCTACACCTACTTTTATTTCTCAATTCTTTCTCTGGATGCAAATAGAGTCTTTCTACAAATGCCTTTTATAATTAAATTTAGGTATTAACCAGGAGCTATGCATACCTTTTTGTCCAGCTCACCCACTCTGACTCTAACTTACTAAGCCTTATCCTGAAGACCTCAACAACAATCTAGATAATGTGCTAGAATAAATTCTAATCATGAAAGAAATTAGGAAAGAAAAACATTATAATAATTATTATAGGGGCGGCTAGGTGGCACAGTAGATAAAGCACCGGCCCTGGAGTCAGGAGTACCTGGGTTCAAATCCAGTCTCAGAAACTTAATAATTACCTAGCTGTGTGGCCTTGGGCAAGCCACTTAACCCCATTTGCCTTGCAAAAACTAAAAAAGAAATTATTATGATTATTATTATTTTTGCCAACTATTATGGATTTAGGATGTTATATAAACAGTAAGGTCTGTACACACTGGGATGGGGACTGGCCAACAATGAAACCCAATGGCAGAGTTATGAGCAGTCAAGAGAGTTAGGGGCACTACCTTCCACTTTGGTCTTGGCTTGTAGCCTTTTCAAGTTGCAGAATTTACCACCAAGGCGGTAGCTGACCTTGAGACCATGTTCATCCTCAGTAAAGGTATTTAATACCATGACAGAAAACATCATGCTAAAAAGCTATGGAGCAAGTTCACATCCTTGTTTCACTCCACTGGTGCCCAGAAAATCTCAAGAGCATCATCTAGAACCTGGGCAAGCATGCTGTCATGGAACTGACATACAATAATGATCAACTTCTCCAGGCAACCAAATTTTATTATAATTTTCCATAAACCCTCACAACTGACAGTATCAAAGGCCTTGGTCAGATCCCAAATGTTCTATACAGAGTTCTGTTTGTTTCTGGCATTTTCCCTGGCATTGTTGGGTAGCAAATACCATATCAGCTGTTCCTTGACCCTTTCAGAAACCACACTGGCTCTCAGGGAGGTGATCATCTTCTGGTGAAGAATTAGCCTATTGGGAAGGACTCTGGCAAGCATCTCACCAGCTAGGGCAGCTAGGTGACACCATGGATAGAGCACCAGCCCTGAAGTCAGGAGGACTTGAGTTCAAATCTGGACTCAGACACTTAATACTTGCCTAGCTGTGTGGCCTTGGGTGAATCACTTAACCCCATTGCCTTGCCAAAAAAAAAAAAACCCCACAATTTTACCAGCAATGACTAAAAGAGAAACACCCCTGTGACTGTCACAGAGCAATCTATATTCCCTTTAACTTTATAGAGATGGACACTGGAAGCATCCTTGAATTCTTAGGGGAATAAGCTCTTCATGTCACATAAACTGGATAATTTCAGTCAACTTCTGGTTGAATGTCAGTGATAAGGTTTCCTTCTCTAATGGGGAATAAGGTTTAACTTTTGGCTCAAGGTTTTACCATATTGATTATATTCATAAGGCTTTCTCTCCAGTGTGGATCTTCTGATGTGTAGTTAGACTAGTCCTATAAGTAAAAGTCTTTATGACATTCATAAAGTTTCTCCCCAGTGAGGATCCTCTGATGTCTAATTAGATTGACCTTAGGCATAAAAGTTTTTCCACATTTACTCCATTCATAAGGTTCCTCTCATGTGTGGATTCCCTGATGTTTAATAACAAGGTCTTCTGTGAAAAAGCCATTCTACAGTTATTACATTCATAAGGTTTCTCTCCAGTGTGAATTCTCTGATGTTTAACCAGAGTGCCCTTCGATGAAAGTCTTTCCACATTGATTACATTCATAACAGTTCTCTTCATAATATATTCTCTTTGATTATCCCTATGAGAAAAAAGCCTTTCCAATTGACTACATTCATAAGGTTTCCCTTGTCTTTTCTGTTGTCCCCTCTTAGGAAAAAGTCATTCCACACTGAATACATTCATTAGGTTTCTCCTCAGTTTTCACTCTCTCATGTGTAGCACAGAATTCTCTCTCTACATGAAGTCACAGGCACTGTCATTCATGACTCTTTGCTTATGAGTTTTGTTCACAGAAAGGCTTAGGTTTCTAGTAATCTCCTTCTGAAGGAAACAAACAATAAAAGAAATATATACAAACACTACACATACTAATATACACATTTAATAAAAGAATTCTGCTATGGAAAAGTCTTTCCACATTGATTATATTCATAAGGTTTCTCTCACATGTGGATTCTCTGATGATTAACAAGATAGTTCCTCAATAAAAAAAGTATTTCCATATTGATTACTTTCATTTAGTTTCTCTCCAGTATGAATTCTCTGATGTTTAACAAGAATGTCTTTTATTGAAAAAATCTTTCCACATTGATTACATTCATAAGGTTTCTCACATGTGAATTCTCTGATGATTAACAAGATAGTTCCTCAATAAAAAAGTCTTTCCACATTGACTACATTCGAAAGGTTTCTCTCCAATATGGATTCTCTGATGTATAGTAAGACGGGACTTCCACGCAAAAGTCTTTCCACATTCATTACATTCATAAGGTTTTTCTCCAGTGTGGGTTCTCTGATGTTTAATAAGAGATATCTCCCATGGGTAAGTCTTTCCACATTGAATACATTCATAAGGTTTCTCTCCTGTGTGCATTCTCTGATGTATAGTAAGACCTCTCCTATTAGAAAAAGTCTTTCCACATTGAGTACATTCATAAGGTTTCTCTCCAGTGTGGTTTCTCTGATGTGTAATCAGAGAGATCTTGTGTGAAAAAGTCTTTCCACATTGATTACATTTATAAGGTTTCTCTCCAGTGTGGTTTCTCTGATGTGTAACAAGGGAGATCCTGTGTGAAAACATCTTTCCACATTGAGTACATTCATAAGGTTTCTTTCCTGTGTGCTTTCTCTGATGTCTAATAAGACTGCTCCTATTAGAAAAAGTCTTTCCACATTGAGTACATTCATAAGGTTTCTCTCCAGTGTGTATTCTCTGATGTGTAATAAGAGAGATCTTGTGTGAAAAAGTCTTACCACATTGATTACACTCAAAAGGTTTCTCTCCAGTGTGGGTTCTCTGATGTTCAATAAGAGAGCTCTTCTGCGAAAAAGTCTTTCCACATAGATTACATTTATAAGGTTTCTCTCCAGTGTGGGTTCTTTGATGTTTAAAAAGATATCTCCTTAATAAAAAAGCCTTTCCGCATTGACTACATTCAAAAGGTTTCGCTCCAGCATGGGTTCTTTGATGTTCAATAAGATAGAATTTCTGTGAAAAAGTCTTTCCACATTGGTTACATTCGTAAGGTTTCTCTCCAGTGTGGATTTTTTGATGTTTAACAAGATATCTCCTCAATAAAAAAACCTTTCCACACTGACTACATTCAAATGGTCTCTCTCTAATGTGAGTTCTCTGATGTTCCATAAGAGTGCTCCTCTGTGGAAAAGCCTTTCCACACTGATTACATTTATAAAGTTTCTCTCCAGTGTGGATTCTCTGATGTTTAACAAGATATCTCTTCAATGAAAAAGCCTTTCCACATTGACTACATTCAAAAGGTTTCTCTCTAGTCTGAGTTCTCTGTTGTTCCGTAAGAGAGTTCTTCTGTGGAAAAGTCTTTCCACACTGATTATATTCATGCTGTTTCTCTTCAGTTTGGATTCTCTCATGTGTAGCACAGAATTCTCTCCCAGTGAAGTCACAGGCACTATTATTCATGACGCTTTGCTTGTGAGTTTCTTTCACAGAAAGGATAAGTTTTCCAGTAACCTCCTTCATTTCAAGTCTGATCTCTTCTTCTGAAAGAAACAAACAATAAAACAAATATACACGAACACTATATACATATATATATATATATATATATACTCACATATATTTTTATCCCCATTTATACCATTGTTAGAACCTAAACTCATTTACTTTTTAGTTCCTCAGTACTTCAATTTTATTTGAGTAGAACCAATTAATTTAAAATGACACTAGCTTACATGTCAAGGATATATTTTTACAAAAAGTCACACATACAAGCACAATGGATCCTAACAACAAATATCAGCAATGCCTGCGACACATATGACATACTCATGATTCACAACCCAGACCCCAAGCTCAGAATGGCAGAGTGACTTGACCCAATTCCAGCAGCTTAGACTACAACACAATCCCTGGGAATAGATAGACTCTGTTCACATTACTCAAAAAAAATTTCCATTTCCCTTTCATTGTCTATACTTTCAATCTTTTCTTCAGAGATACAATGATATTTGGTGCAGCTATATTAAATATTCTTTCTATTCCATGATCCATCTTACCTGAAAACATAATGTAATTTCCTTGTTGATCACTTTCAATCTAATTTTTTCTGTTTCAGTATCTGAGAATTCCTGAATGCAGAACACCAACATTTTTTTGTTTCACCTGAAGTGTAAGAGATTTTGTTCTGACCCATTACATTTTTGGTATAGCCATTACTTCCGTTTTGAAAATTTATCATTAAATGACTCAGCTCACTAAAATAAAATTTAAATACTTCTAAAAACACAATTTAGAAAATGCATGGTATTCTTTACATCTGAAAATATGTGTCTAATACAGGAATTTGAGTTACTTATTTTAAGTTAAGAGCATGCTTATCTTAGATCTCTTGCAACTCCCTTTCAATTTAGAGGTTCACATGTCCTTTAAATGATTCAGACAATGGTCAAAGGGATTTCAGCTAAAAAAAACATTGTTAATGGCAGCTTAAACATAAATTGTCCAATTTGGTTACAAAGATACTTATCCTCTGGGAAAACAAGTATGTGCATGTTTCAACCTTAACAGTTGTATTTCTAAAGTGATTCCAAGGGGCCGCTAGGTGGCACAGTGGATAAAGCATCAGTCCTGGAGTCAGGAGTACTTGGGTTCAAATCCAGTCTCAGACATTTAATAATTATCTAGCTGTGTGGCCTTGGGCAAGCCATTTAACCCCGTTTGCCTTACAAAAAACCTAAAAAAACCCCAATGAAGTGATTCCAAACTATCGTGACCAATACATTGATTTTGGGGATCATGCAGTGATTATGTCAAACTCTAACTGCTTCTAAGTATAACATATTCTTTTACATTCTCAAGTTAATTTCTAATCATTTCCAAACTTCCAGAAAGGTTGGACATTGGTGTCCAAAATGATCCCAGGCATGCAAAGAACCTCAGTGGCTATCTATCACTGCACCAGAAAAGTTCTCTCATTTCTAGCTTACCTTGTAATCACAACTCATCAAAATTTAATCACCAGATCAAGATGTTACTTGGGTTTGCATTCTTGAAGGAGTGATGGCAGGTCATTTGAAAATCATAGTCGCTAGGAATGCACAGTAGAGGCCATTATGAAATCCCTGTTGCCCTCCGTACCCTTTCTACAAAAATTGTTCTTAAAGTGCCACTCACTGAAATGCAAAGGTTGTTTACTTATTTCAACTTATCCTCTATTTATACTACTCATCCACTGTCTGGTGACTTTTCAAAGGAATTCACTGGCAACATGAGTTAATCATTCAGTGGAGTTTCAATGTAGAAATATCCAGTTTATCAGTGAAAGAAAAATAAAATTATGTCTGAGGAAATTCCATCTTTTCACACATGAAGATTATGAAAAAAACTAAAGCAAAGTAATATTTGCAATGATCTGAAAATGCATTTCTTAAGTAGACAACTTGCTTTGAGCCCAAAGAAAGATAAAACTTTTTAATGATAATTAGTAATTCATTTTGACTTGTCTGAGAGTTAAAAAACTAAATTTCCATCACTTAGTAGGAGCTGGCTAAACTCTTCATCCATTTTCCACTTTAAATATGTGAGCATTTTCACTAAACTCAGATCCTGCTGACTCTAGGGCAGGTGCTCTATTCACTGTACCACCTACCTGCCATACAGGCAAATAATTGCATTCCAACTTGTCAACTACCCTGGTATAACCTTCAGCTAATATCTCATTTTTTTCTAATTTTCACTCTCTTCCACAATAATGACTTGCTTCTTATTACCACAAATAAAATCATTTCTTTCTAATCTTTAAAATACTCTCACTTGATTCAGGCATCCCCATGAGATTGTATCCAAAAGCTTTCCTCCATTTCATGACCAAACAGGTAGAGAAAGATTTTTCCAATTTGTGTCTCCAACTATGTTCCTTTGCTTTCCTTGAAATTTTATTTCTTTCTCTTTTCTTTTTTTTCTTTTAGCTCTTCTGAGAACCCTGTGTAATATATAACCACCATTAGACACAAACAGCTATATCTAATATAAAATTAACCTATTTATATATTTCTAATTATCCATTCTTTCTCTGCTCATTTTCCCTTTATACATAATTTGAGTATTTTAATAAAGAAAAACATTACTAATAATCTCAAAATTGTGAAAATTCAATGACCATTCTTAAATCTAATCCTTCTAGATTTTTCTACAGGCTTTGGCACTGCCAAACTTCCCCTTTTCTCAATATTTCCCTCTCCAGAGCTTAGTGACCTTTTTTATTTCCTGGTTCTACTTCTCTATTTCCAAAAAGAAAATCATTCTCTTTGCTCCAGCCCTCCCATCTTTTTAAATTCCTGATATTATTGAAAGCATCTCCTAACTGTCCAATACAATATAATCTTCAACAATTCTCACACCTTCCCATTCCTGAGTCATATATTCAACCTTTTGCAAAGTTCTGTTGATCTTGACTTTGTGGCATGTTTCACAAATAAGGCTTTCTCTCTCAACACTGTCACTGTCTTGTGTGTGACTGTAGTTATTTCATTCCTGCGATTTTGTAAGATCCTTACAAAAGGCTGGTTGGTCTGCCTGCCTCAAGTCTCCTCCCAGTCTAATCATTCCTCCACCCAGTTACCAAATTCTCCTTCCTAAAGCTCTCACTTGACCATATTACCATCTTCTCAAAACCCCCCAGTGACTCCCCAGCAAAATGATCAAATATAAAATACTATCTAGGCCGGTTGAAGCACTTCAACTCCAGCCCTTCCCCTACTCTGGCAATCTTCCTTTTTTTTGAGCTGACATTTAATACTGCAAATTCTCATTTTTATTTTGAATTGGCCAATGAAAAGAGAACCCTTTCCAATAGTTTGAATAGATGAAGAACCTGTCAGAGTTGAAACAGACAAAAGAGATGGGCAATGTTCTTTTGCTATAATAATTAAATATGTTCTCTAATAAAAGAAAGATCTTTTTTCTCCCATTAGGAAACTTTAATCATATAGAATTTTTATTATGAATTTACACTTATTTTTCTAACATCTGTATTGAATTTCTGCTGATAACTTTCAAAATATGTTTTGTTTTTACTCTGATGACTTCTTTTCAAGGGCAATAATATAAATAGGACATCATAGGAGTTCGAAAAAAAATTCTTATTTTGGATAACTGTACCTAAGATTTTTTTTAGGAATGAATTTTCAAATATGATATTTCTCCTTTGAAAAATCTTTGGGACCATTGAATTCAAAACAACCAAAATATATGAAAGCAGAAACTCTTTAATGTTTTGGAAGCCCAGGGGGTCATGCATGAATTCATTTACCAACAATTTTGTCAGTTGTGTCTAGAATTTCAACTGCAATTCAAAGTGATCAAAATAGAATTTATTAATTTATCTTTTGAGTTATTATCAGCTATTAATGGACCCTGGACACAGCTAGCTCTCTATCCCCCCAGTGTCTGTCTCTGAAATTGAAGGTATCATATCTAGTCTAGTGACCTTCATCAAAACAACAACAGTGACCCACTGAATCATTTTGTCACCTTAAGATTACTCTGCTCTTTTCAAAAACTCAGTCAGATGAAAAAGTTTCATTAAATGTGTTTTGTCCAAATAATACTGGTCCCAGATGACACCCAGTTCCACCGGCAACTATGTGATTTTCATAACTGTCCTCACCAAACTATCAAATTCTCTTGATGACTTTGGCTGCATACTACACCTCAATGACCTGCTCTTTAAGGTAAATACAAAGGACTTTCCACAAATACAGCACAAAGTATATAAAATACATATATTAAATATATATATATATAAATGTACATTCACTAAAAGTATTTCTGAGTACTTCAGTAATAAATACTTTTTTTATAGTTACTGGATGGATGAATGTAATGCCATCCTGTAACTGGAGAACACTTGTAATTATTTGTTATAAATAAATAAATCTATCCATCTATCTATAAACATATTCATATACACAAACACATCAAGCAAAACATCTTCAAATCAAAGGACAATATAGCCAATATTTTCAATATGCACATCCTGTTGTAGTGCAGGACAGGAAGGATCTTGACCCAAGGCAGCTAAACCCTGTAATATAGAAAAGACTATATTTTCACAGCCTCTTGTGGAAAAAGGTATTCCAGTTCGATCCAATAAGAGTCTGTGTTGACAATCTACCAAGAGAAGGCTTCTATTTTTACTTTAAAGAGTAGCACTTATTTGAATTTTTGTGGTAGGCATGACCTAAGTAAAGAGATAAAAAGAATCTCTTTTGATAGCAATTATGATATAAAAGTGAAAAACAACACGTCCTGATCTCCATTTCAGCCCAATATTCACAAAACTGAGGATAAAAAACCAAAAACCATTTTTACTAAGTCATTTGCTCACAAGTGACTGATACTTCAGCTTCTCACTTCAAAAAAAAAAAAAGAAAAGAAAAGATGACATTTCAATTGCTAAATTCTTTAATAACCAGAGGGAAAGGGATTTGCCCAATTCCATAACTAATTTCCTCTAAAATTTTTATTATTTTGGTAACGGAGAGGTAAGTTGCATTGCTTCTGCACTTGAAAGAGTAGTATCGGATTTGATCTCCACTAGATATGCATCTACAGATTTGAATCAGTGGTACACAAATGGCCTAACAATTTCAGATTGTTTAGGTACCTGAAAATATAATGTCAATTAAAAACTATCAGAGACATGGAGATACAAAAGACCACCTCTGAATTCTGCTAGCACAAAACTGATTTCAATTCAATAGGTCTTAGATCCAGTGTTGGGGGATAAGAAGATACATAGAAAGGCCCAATTTTCCTGGCTCCATATTCAAGAACAAAGGGTAGAAAGTCAATCTGCTCTGGGGATATGGCAGCAAATAGCTGGTAGAGATTGTCCACCTTGTGAATTTGGTCTTTAGTCCCAAGTCAGAAAAGGTGATGAAAAACTGTTTTGATACCTTGTATTGATATGGTGGATGGACAAAGTGGCTTTCACGTTTCTCTTGTATTTGGTATTAACAATATCACAGAGTTTCTTCAGGAAGTCAGAGTATAGGTGATTGGACTTACTAGGAAGTGTGTGAAAGTATACTAAGACATATTCTTTTACAAGAACTTTAGCGAGAACATGAATAAAATAGAAAAGAGCCTTTTCCATATCTATTAATGCTACAGGAATGTTTCTTCCAACCACCACCATCACTGTGCAAGTACAATTATCTACACCTCGTTGATAAGACTTTTAAAGAAGCAATTTCAAATAGATTTTGAGTTCTTGTTTGACATAGCCAGTGATGATAATTTCTTTGAGGCTGTTTCTCCAGTTGCCTCTGAGAGCTGTCTCTTATCAACATCTCCTTCCATTTGAGCAAAAACTTGAGACCTAATGAAGGAATGATCAGCTTCCAAGCCTTCATCTTCCTCTTCTAGATTGTCGTTCAGAGTTCCTGATTTTTCATTGATTTCCTGATCTGTCGCTTTGGTACCACTGGCTCCCCTTCAGCATTTCCAATATCATCAAGACATTACAGCAAATAATGGCTTTCTTCTTTTAATGTCCTTGGAAAATATAAAGGCAGTAGCTTTCTGTAGGTGGTCTCTTCAAGAACAGAGACAGTAAATATTACTTTTTCAATGGTGAATTTCTAGGAATCTTCTCATTGAGCAGAGGCTATGTGGGTAGCATCTTCTAAAAAATGACTTCTTTGGGCAAAATTGATGACCAATAATCCTATAGAGGGCATTTCCTGCCTTGTTGCCAATTGCAGCTCATTCCTGTAACAGCTCTAGGAAGCTTTTAGCTGCAGTGCAATGGCAGCTCTTGTCTTTAGGTCCCACAGTAGGAATGATGAAACAGGCAGCCAGACTGAATCCTTCCACAAGGTTTGCTTCCCCTCTTTAGCGATCTTTGAGTTGCTGGCATTCTTCCTTCAAGCCAGACCCAGCCAGCATGAAGATGCTCTATGACCCTGACTTCTTCTAATTGAGTTGTCACTGTTGGTATGGCTCATAGCTGCACACTTCAGTCAAGGATGGCTAGGTAGCAGAGTGGATAGAGTATTGGTCTTAGAGTCAGAAGGACAGTGGTTCAAATCTGACCTCAGACACTTGACTGTTATTAGCTGTGTGACCTTGGGCAAGTCACTTAACCCTGATTGCCTTACAACAAGGGTCCTGATTCCTGTTTTTTTTTAGGTTTTTTGCAAGGCAAATGGGGTTAAGTGGCTTGCCCAAGACCACACAGCTGGGTAATTATTAGGTGTCTGAGGTCAAATTTGAATTCAGGTCCTCCTGACTCCAGGGCGGGTGCTCTATCGACTGCGCAACCTAGCCGCCCCTCTGATTCCTATCTGGCCTCTGGACCCAAATGGTTCCAGAAAAGAAAGTGGGACTGGTGACTTAACCCAGCCTCTCTTCACTCAAATCCAATTCATATGCTTGTCATGGCACAACTTCCCTGATGTCATGGTCTTCTTTGAAAAAGGACAAATATTATGATTATAATTATGATTGTTACACTTCGGTCAAGCTACATCTCCTTTCCAAAAATCACTTTCTACTGCAATGTTTCAGTTAGAGTTTCTGAGGAAATGACTTCCTCTGCTTCACACCATTCTGAACAGCTAACCACCAAATTAGGAAGGAACACCCAAAGGTTCCACGGTATAAAATGTGACTCTAATTTCTTAGCAATTTAGTTTTTAATGGAAATTTGTGTTTTTTCATTCAAATCGTGGGAATGGGGCCAGGATGGGCGAGGATGGGGACTGAGGTCCAGAACAAGGGCAACTGCACCATATAACCCTATGCCACTTGTTCAAGAGCAACAGAAATGGGTAAAAATCATACAGCAGAAAGTGACCTGATGTGAGAGACTCTTTCAGTCCTCCTTTACCCTATTTCTCCCTGTATATGATAGAATCCAGTGTATGGAACTTCTTTCTGTTCTGGGGGGACAGGATGTTCCTCCTCCAGACTCCTTGGGTTTCCCTTGTCATTCCCATTGCCTAGAAATGCTCTCCCTGGCTTTCCTGATGCCCCCAGCTAGAGATCATCTTCAGCAATGAGCCTTTCCCAGTCCTCCTTAATTTTAGGTTCTTCCCTCTCTTGCCCAGCTTCAAATTATCCTTGTCTATAGTGAATTTCTACATAGACACTGGCATATTCTCCACTCACTCACTCACTGCTCCATGGGAGCAGGTCTTTTACATCCATTTACATGCTTTGGGCTTTGCACAGGGTCTGGGACATTATAGACAGTTTGATATTTATTGACTTGAAGAAGGTTTAGGAAAGAGCCCATAGAGGATAAAGTAATAACATTTTTGCACTTTCAGAAGAATTCCCTGTCGCCAACTTGCAAACAATGACTTATTCTAGGATCATAGATCAATTCCTAAAGGGAGGTGAAAGGCTTTTGAGACCAATCCCCTCATTTTACAGTTGGAGAAATTGAGACTCAGTGGTTCATTGATTGATGCCAAAAGCCACAGCCAAGAAATATCTGAAAAAGAATCCCAAGGCTTATCTTTGTGCCTCCAAGTTTAGCCCTTGCGTCACTCTAATACATAAAACCTGATCATCGCAGCTTTCATAGATTTGCTTTCCTCACTCACCTGGACAGCAGCTCCTCAGATCTTCCTTGTACCCACATCCATGGACCTTCCCTTTGCTTAAAATAAGAGATGACATCTTTTCTGGGAACTGGAAACTCTGGGCAGGAAATCAGTTGGGGATGAAGATGGAGAGAAATTTGGAATTTAGTTCTTTGGGAAAGGGCTACAGATACAGAGCTGCTGCATTTTGAGGATCATTCCAATATGCTCACACAAAGGAGTTTGGACTCACCCAAAATAGGATGAGCTGTAGCACCTTATTGAAAATTGGTCACTCCTTTTGCTCCTCACTCTTCATCATCCCTACACCCATTCTATCAAGTTCCATTCTGGTGGAAACACAAACTGAATAAAGCGAGTTCTGGTGCAAGACCAGCCCCAGGCCCCAGGAACAGGGACCTTGAGGAAGCAGCTTTTGTCTTGTTTCTCTTTCCTGTCCCTCACACCATAAACCATGTAGGAAACTTGGGTACTGTTCATTTGGGGAGACTTCACCTCTTCAGGTAAGATTCTCCTGGTGCCAAGTCAACAAACTCGAATTGTTCCAAATTCTATTTCTTGACCATGCAGGCCATGCCAAATGCATGCAAGACCCCCAGGGTGGCTCCTAGGCCTCCTGAATAGTATTCTCAGAGCAATTATTTTTTTGAGTTCTGTGGAGAGGTAGGAGAGATCATGGAAGTGGGAAATTTGGTTTGGGTGCAACTTCTTCATAGAAGCAGAGACTCAGCGCACAATTTCTATTCTCTATAAATTATACACAGCTGATAGGGCAGTGGAGCAAGCTATAGGCTAGAGCAAGGAATGCCAAACTCAGACAGTTACTAACTGTGTGCCCTTGGAAAAATCACTTAGCATCCATTTGAATCATTTTTTCAATTGTCAAATGGGGATAACATCACATAACTTGGAAGGTTATCAGGATGAAATGACATAATATTGTAAAGGAAGCACTTGGCATATCACCTGGTAAACAGTCGGCAAAAATAAATGTTTATTCTCTTCCCTTTCTTTCCCATCATCTGTGCTACAATTTGGGGGCAAGATGAAAGAAGATGAAAGATAAAATTGCCATACTAAGGACAGATGGGAGCTTTAAGCTATAAATTAGTGCTCTTGGAAAGAAAAATATTCCAAATCCTAGAAGCATCCCAAAGAGGAAGGGGTTGCAAGGAAAAGCTGAGCATATTTGGCAGGAAAAATTCATGTCCGGGTTGAGGTTAAACTAAATATCCTTGATATGATTCCAAAGTGATTTGATTTTTTGATCTGAAGCTAGCTAGAAGTGATGAGACAGTTTCAGGAGCAACAACAGAGATATTTTGTCTCCTTTCTTCAACATGATTCAGAGTACATTTTGGAAAGCCAATCTTCCAAAGGACCCAGTCTCTTAGACACAGGAGACCTTTTCTCTTTCTAAATCGATCAGTGCTCCAAACCTCCAAAGAAGAGAATGCCTATTAATTGCAGACTCAGTATTACTAGGGGAAGCGTCCTTACCCACAGAGAGCAGATTCTGCACATTCTCCAGCATGACCTCCTTGTACAACTGTTTCTGAGAATGGTCCAAGAGGCTCCATTCCTCCCTGGTGAAGACCACAGCCACATCCTTGAATGTCACTAATTTCTAGACCATCAAAAATCATCAGGTATAGAGCTGAACGACTCTTGAGAAGGAAAGAGTACCTCCCTAAACAATTCTAGATGGAAGCTGAAGTAAGAGAAGGGATTTGTCTAGAGGTCATACCCTACATGAGAATCAGAGTCAGCTCTAGAATCCAAGGTCATTAAGAGCCCAAGGGAATTCTGAGAAATGGATGTTATAGGTCAGTTGAAAGAAAGCTGAGAAATGACTTAGAACATAAGGTATCACCTTGGGGAATCTGGGAAAAGGTTTGTGGTCTACCTGGGAGGTGGGAGGTGGATGTGTGCAGAAGAGAGAAGGTGATGTGGAATTTCTTCCTCATCAGACCAAATAGGAGGGAATCCTGAGAAGATGATGATGTGGGTCAGAAATTTCCAGACCCTTTAGATTTCCTCCAAGAACTGAAAGAAAATCATCATGAAATGAACAAAGTGGAGTAAAAATAAAGAGATAAAGTCTAGGAGGACAACTTGACGGGACTCAGAAAAGAATGAAGGAACTGAGGTTTGGCCTGAGGAAAGTGTAGACACATCACCGAATTATCCAAACAGGAGCCCCTGAGAGAAGTGCAGACCTCAAGAAATTTCACCTCAGTCACTTAAATCAGTCTGAAGCACAGAAGAGAGCCGGACAGTGGTTACTATTGGATTGCACTTCAGGCCTGTTTTTGTAAGGGAATGATCCATAAGGAAGGCATTACCAGCTTCATGAACTCTCTCCTATGACTACAAAAATGGATCTGGTTGCTCCTGTTGGAAATAGGCTACACTCACCTGAAGTGGAGAGGGGTGGGGGGAGACTGAGGTTCCCAGGGATCATTCCCTTGTGTAGGTAGCAAGGATCAAAGTGATTCCATATTGTCAAGTTACTCCATCTTGTTCCTGGTCTTTATCTACTTTGGGGTCCTACTTCTCCCCCACCCTTGATAGATCCATAAATGTGATAGCCAAAGCTCTTTCTATCAGATGTTACACCTAACCAAGGAACATTCTAATTCTATGCCTTTCTGATAATCAGGGAAAAGGCTAGTCAGCTGGAAAGTCCTTCCCTTCAGTTCCTCTGATTAGAAAAACCTATCTTTCCCACCCCATAATCTTAGTCCCAGGCTGACTACCTTTGGGATCCTACTCTGGGAGATTACTGTTTGTCAGACTTTAATAATAAAACACTTCCAACTTCTACCTTTGGCATTTGGATTTGACTCAGTACCTGCTTGGGTCAGGCCTTGGTCCTCTGCAGACTGGGCCGGGGAGGAAGAAGGATCCCAGAGGAGGCTAGAGTTTTCCCTCCTCTACTAGGGTAGAAGACTGGCCTTCAGGAATTTTGAGGATGAGGTCCTTTAAGGAGTTAAAAAATGGCCCTGGCCCTGCCCTGAGGAAGGTAGCTGGAAGGGTCAGGTTTGGAAATGATGTGGGTCTGAATAAAGAGACTACTTCCTTCTCTTCCTTCTTCCTACTCTTCAGCTCCATGGCACAATGGGTAGAGCACTGTTCTTGGAGTCAGGAGGACGGGTGTTCGAATGCAACCTCAGACACCTGACACTTGCTAATGATAAGATCTTGGGTAAGCCACTTTACCCTGATTATCTCATATCTGGGCCATCTCCAATTATCCAGATTCATATCTGGCCACGGGAGTCAGGTGGCTCTGGAGGAAAAAGTGAAGCTGGTGACACAAGCCCACCCAACTCAAATCCAATTCACATGCTTGTCACCTCCCCGATTGTCATGATCTTCTTCAAGAACTAAGGACAAACATTATTAATCATATTCTTCAGAATCTTCCTCTCCCCACCCTCCTACAGAGGCAGAAGGGGCTTGGGATTCCAGAAGAGCTGAGACTAGGCAAGAGCTTCAGTGACTCCTGAGTCAAAGTTCTCCCTCCAAATGGTCCCCAGATAATATACACACACTCTATTCTAGACTATGGAGAGAAAGTATGGAAGGTTGAAGATGGGGAGGCTCTGGAACAGAAGAACCACCAGGGGAAGCCTGAGGCTGGGAGAGGTCCAAAGAAGTTGAGTGAGAAGCTCTTTTTGCAATGATAAAGAAATGGAAATTGAGCACATGCCCATCATTTGAGGAATGACTGAATAAGTTATGGTATGTGAATGTTATGGAATACTATTTTTCTATAAGAAACCATGAGTGGTCAGACTTTAAAGAAGCATGGAAAGAATTACAGGAACTGATGCTGAGTGAAGGAAGCAAAACCAAGAGAACTTTGTACACATTAACAACAGTGTGGGTTGCTCAACTGTGAAGGATGTAGCTGCTCTCAACAATTCAGAGATCAAGGATGTCCCTGTAACACCTGTTATGCACAATGCCCTCCACATCCACAGGAGAGGAAAAAACCCCACAGAATCTGAAAGTATATTATGTTCACTCATCAAAATCTTCTCTTTTTTCCTTCCTATCTTATGGGTTTCTTTCTTTTCCCTTAGTCCTAATTCCTCTTACACAAAACGACCAATATGTACATGTTAATCACAAATGTACATATAGACTTTTACCAGATTAATGTGGAAAGACTACCATAACATACAATTGGAAAAATAAAATATCAGATAAAAAAAGAAGTTGAGGTACTGAAGCAGGAGGCCTGGATAAGGGGAACAGGAGTAGAGACTGGGAGACAAGACATTCTTTATTTTCATTTTTATCTTTTTTTAGGTTTATGCAAAGCAAATGGGGTTAAGTGGCCTGCCCAAGGCCACACAGCTAGGTAATTATTAAGTGTCTGAGGCTGGATTTGAACTCAGGTACTCCTGACTCCAGGGCCAGTGCTCTATCCACTGCACCACCTAGCCGCCCCGAGACAATACACTCTAAAAGAGCTCATGGCAGGCGGTTATGGACATTGGTTTGTTTGAAGGGCTCCAGGTGGACACTGAGCCTGAGATAACAGGATGCCTGGGTCCTGAGATCTGAAGAGGAGCAGGGGAGAATATGCTGGTACCCTCTGGTGGAGCCTCTAATCAGAAATTGGAGACAAGACCTGTCTAGGATCTGATGGGGAGGCAGGTCAAGAACCAGGAGTTCAGATAAGGGGAGTCAGGAAAAGCTTTAGTGGTTTTCTTCAAGATGGGGTCCTGGGGGAAGGAAGGCAGGATTCTTGGCTTCTCAAAGAGCCAGCTCTGAAGGCAATACAAATAAATCTGTAATGAAAAGCTGGGAAATGAAGACACCGGGGTCCTGGTAGGAAGGCTGAAATCAAGACTCCCAGATTACTATGGGCAAAGTCTGAAGCTGGGGAAGGTGTGACCCAATGATAAATCTGAGGTGAGCCAGGAAGTTTGAGAAATGATTGGTAATCTGGAAATGAAAGTGTGGGGGGACAGCGGGAGGTGTTCTAGTACCCTGGTTTGGGGGGGGAGGAGTGCTTCCACAAGACCTAAAGGACACTCACCATGAGGCCAGATGATCCAACAAAGATCAGGAAATATGCAGGGCTCTGGTTCAGACCTACCTGGGGCATGCAAGCACAGAAATGGCTCAGCTCCAATGGAAGAAATGACAGATCTGAAACTCAGGCAAGGCAGAGTAATCTCAGTTCAAAGACTTCCTGCTACCCACCAGAGTACTCTGGGAGTGTCTTCCTAGCCCCCAAAGCACTATTTGTGCAGTCCCTGGGGTCCCTAAAATCCTCCAATCACACCCAGGGTCAGGAGTTCAGGACCCTGCCCATCTCTCCTTCCCTGACCTCCATCATGTGCAATGCCTTCTGACTGTAAAGATTCCTTCTTCCGCCCAAACTCCTCCCCAACTTCACCTCAGTCCCACCTCAAATTATACCTTGGCCCCCCCTACTAGGATGCTCATCTCTGAGAGCTCCTCCTCTCCAATCCTTTCACCCCCCTTCCAGATACAACCCCTCCTTCTCCTGTCCTACTAAACTTGCAGTTCACCAGCCCACTTTGAGGAGGTGGCAGCAGATGGCTCTTAGAAACCTGGGAAGCCACGTAGCTCTTGTAAGTGTAGCTCCAGGTTGGAGTGAACTGAGTCACACGTTCTCCTACTGTAACTGTCCTGTGAGACCCTCTTCAAGGAGACCAAAATACACTTCAAATTGGGCTTTGGGGTGATAGGATGAGGAGCTGGAAGAAGAGGAATGAAAGGTCCTTGGATCAGAAGGACTTGATCGTGCTCTGATTGTAATCAGTCTAGAATATCAGTGATAGTTGAAAGAAGTGATGGTTCTGGGTCAGATAATTCAGAAGAAAAACTAAAATTTCAAGACATTTGACAATGTTGTTTCATGTTTTTCATCTATAACATTGTTTATGTAATTATTAGACTTTGAATCTTTCTCCTTTTCTCCTCAAACATCTGGAATAGTTGAGAAACCATCTTTAAAAACACTGGAATTTGAAAAAATGATGTCAAGATGATGAAGAGATTGTGTCCCTAGAAAATCAACCTCTCTTCTGATCTGGGTGCTATTAAATTAGCAATTAGGCTGTAAGAGTTTATGATTAAGTTTTGAAAACTGTTACATCTTTAATTTTGTATATTTTACTTTAAAATAGACAAAATAAATAACTCCTTGAGAAAAGAAAGGACCTTGTAAATTCTTCTATTTATGGCATTAGAAACTTACCAACTAAGTGCCTGAGAACCTTCTCTTTAGGCAAGGTCTTCAAATCTTCTCAGCCCTAGGGAAGAAGTGTCCTTCTAAAGAAGGCTGTCAGTTTATGAAGTAAAAGATAACATTGCCTGACAAACCTGTTCCAGACTACTTCAGTTTGGACCTAGCCCTCAAATACAGGGGAAATCAGATTTTTAAACTTTAAAAATAATCAAATAAGGCCAATTAATAAAAAAAAGGGAAATAATGCATTAGGGAAACTGATTTTTTAAATGGATAGAAGATTTGAAAATTTTCAAGTCTGGGGGGATGGAGAGCAAATACCTGTAATTTTGTGAATTCAGTAAAGGAAATATACCACTACTCAAAGTTTCTATAAACAATAAAAGGATAATGAAAATAATAACTGATTGGATAGTCATTTTTTCTAGCATGTTTGATTCTACCTGACCACTTTGGATGCTTTCTTCAAAACGATACTATGATGTTTGACTCCTTCCTTTTCTACATGATTTTATAGATGAGGAACTGAAATGACTTGTCTAGGGTCACACACCTAGTAAGTGACTGAGACTGGATTTGAATTCAGGTCTTCCTGATTCTGGAACCAGCTCTCAAATACAGAGCCACCTAACTTTCCCAACTGGTCAGTACAGAATCAGTTTACAGATAAGATATATGAATTGCTTGAGATAACATTGTGAGAAGTCCTTGTTTCAGTCTTTGGATCTTATTGGGTTTGTGGTCAGCATAATGGAGGTTCTTAGTTAAGGTCTCTAAGCACCAAAACCAAGGGAATCCAATTTTCCAGCCACACAGGGAAAAGTTTAAAGCTGAATTTCATCTGCCTTCTTACTGAATTAAGAGTCCTGCATCTCTCTAAGCTCCACTTGTACTTTACTTTTGATAGAATTAAATGCTGCCATTCTAGAAATGGAGGAACTATCCTGCTGGTAAACTCTTTGGAGTTCTCGTTTTTCATTTAGCAGTGTCTGGCCACAGTGTGGCCAGCTGTGTGTTGGCTCAGCTTGGGAGAGACCCAAGTTATCATGGTGACCTAGTACCATCTACTTGGCTTTGGGATCCCCATCACCTCTTCTTGAGACACTTCTCAAGAACAGTCCACCTAGTCAGTTGACTGACCAGTCACAAACTCTAATCCTTTACTTTCAGCTATAAACTTCCCCTATATTAATAGTCAATAGTCAACATTTATATTCTATTTTTAGATTTGCAATGCACTTTTCCAAGATCCCACTTGCAGTAATTGCTTGATTGAAATTGAAAAACAAACATTTTATCCAACCAAATTTTACATACCAAAAATTAGCTTTAATTTTACCTGAGAACACTCACATTGAATATTTTACCTATGTTAATTCTGTGACCCTCATTACATAGAATAGACAGCCCTTCAGGCTGTCCGACTGACCTCATCTGACATCCAATTGGATAATCCCCATTGCCTTTTCTAAGTGATAGCTCCTCAAGAATTATTATCTGGCACTGAAACACTGGCATCTGGCTTTGAAGCAATAGTGGTTCAGCCCTTACAACTTTCTTTGTTAGCATTTACACTGATTCTAAATGTGCTTTTGCAATTTCTTCTGCTATGGGGAACTTTTTAAAAAAAAAATAGGAGTCGTTAAACTCTAGTTGAAAACGGATTGCCAAGGGGCAGCTAGGTGGTGTAGTGGATAGTGCACCAGCCTTGGAGTCAGGAGTATTTGAATTCAAATCCAGCCTCAGACACTTACTAATTACCTAGCTGTGTGGCCTTGGGCAAGCCACTTAACCCCAATGCCTTGCAAAAAAACTAAAAAAAAAAAAGAAAAGAAAAGAAAAGAAAATAGATTGCCATGGGTCCACAGGCTGTAACCCACCCTGATACTTGTTAACTATTTTTGTCATGTCTTATGATGCCCAGAGAGAGGGAGTCAGGTGCCAAGGCAGCTGCCCTTTAACCATTACTCTTTCCCCCCACCTCTGATTCTATTATATCTTAAGCATGTCCTCTTCCTCTGAACTTGAGTTAAAGCAGGATCTTGGTGTTCCACTGGTGCTTGATGGGTGCCAGACCCAGAACAGTGCCCAGACTTGCCTTGACATACCCTTACGGACTTTTCCAAGGGCATATCTTCACTCCATGGCGGTGTCTCCTATATTGTGAGTAGTCAGCTTCTGATATGTTTTAAGAGTCCAAAGGAGAGTTGAGGTTGGGTTTTTTGTGTGTTCAAAACAAGAGAATACTTTGGGTCCCAAGAGGTCATTCCTGGGTATTTTCCCATTTCCTTTGACTTCAGATAGATTTTTGCATTATGCTCAAATGCAAGGAATCTTAACCTCTTTTGATCCTGGTAGAAGCAGCTCATTGGGAGGTCTGAAGTATTTTCAGGCAGGAGGGTTAGAGCTAAAGAAGTGAGAAAAATCCCTTTCAAAGAAATCATTTCCTGATTTGTCTGACACCACTTATTGAAATCAATTTGGCCACTCAATCTACATCTATTGCTGTTCAAAGATTTATTCACACAGTAGGGACTTAATGGAAAGTATACCCAATCCATCACTTACACTTTTCAGGGCAAATGAATCTGTCAGCTTAAACCTTCTTATCATCTTCAACCCCACACCCCAGTCACCCTGTAAAGAAACATGAAGCGGGGAATGGGAGAGATTGACAAAAAGGTTCTTCCAAACAGGATTTTGAGTGGGAAAAGCTTCAATTTTGCTTGTTGAATATTCCTAAGTGAAAATAATGCTACCAGAAGGGCATCTATTCATTCTAGATCTTGGTATATTTTAGTTAATTGTATACTATGTCCTGTCTTTGCACTATCCCCCTTTACATACATTCAGGTTTAGGACATGCAACAAAAAAGCTTTAGAACCTTTGGATACTCCAGTACCCCCAGTCCTAACTAGTGATGAGTGCTTTGTAAAGATCTGGCAAAAAACCCATTGGAACCTAAGTGAAGATAACCCTTCTTGGTATTCTTGGACATTCCAATGTCAACCAAATCTCAAAGTATGGAATGCTAAATCCATTGCTTGAGAGTTCAGAAAGATCCTACAAGAGAAAAGGACCCTGAGCTCTTAAGCAGAACACTGGGATATCCAGAAGCTGAATTTAGACCTCAAGGGGGCCCAGGTATAGGCTGGTTCTCACAGACAATCCAGTGATTACAGGACATGCTAGCAATGATATGTCATGCAGAAATCCTCAGTGCCCCTCCAACTCCTTTAGTCTCTGCAATAATCCTAACAAGCCTCTCTTCTGGTCTCATTTCCAGGAATGTGAATAGCCCTGAGCTCATGATACATGAGGGTCCTTGACTTGGTTGGTTTCAGAGGGCAGATCTGGGAGCCATGAGTAAAAGAAACAAAGAGGCTCATTTAAGATAGATGTCAGGAAACACTTCCTAATGATTAAAGCTGGTCCAAAGGGGCATGATAGGTGGTGGATCCTACTACCTGTGAAGTTCCCAAGTGCTGTCAATGAGAGGCAAAGAAAAGGAATCAGATGATGGCCAAGAGAATGGTGGTACCATTAACAGCATTTCAGCTGGCAAAATAGGGAGTTGGAAAATAATAACAATGACTTCCCTAGAGACACATACCTAGAAAATGTCTAAGGTTGAATTTGAACTCGTCTTTCTCATTCCACATTGAGAACTCTTATCTCCTATGCCCTCTAGATGAATTTAAGAGGCAAAATTAGGCTTTCATTTTCTAATTGTTGAATTCAAGTTCCTGGCAGAACATCCAAGCAGAAATGTCTAACAAATAGTGGGATTGCGGTAATGGAGCTCATGAAATGACTCAAGTTAGAAACCTGTGTTTTAGAATTAAACTTCAAAGCTGAGACAGTGGGTGAGCTCTGCCAGAAAGACAGGGCACTGACAATAATAATGGCTGTCCTTCATTCTTGAAGACCATGACATCAGGGAGGTAGTGTCATGACAAGCACATGAATTGGAATTGAGTGAGGGGGTGTTGTGATAAGTCACTACCAGTCTCACTTTTCCCCCAAGAGCCATCAGGTTTCAATGGCCAGATAGGAGTAAGGACAACTGGAGATGGCTCTGGATGCAAGACAGTCAGGGTTAAGTGACTTGCCCAAGATCACACAGCTAGTAAATGTCTGAGACTGGATTTGAACTCCAGTCCTCCCAACTTCAAGACCAATGTTCTACCCACTGCAGCATCTAACTGACCCTTGGAATTGACCTAGTGGACATCATAGTAGAAGATGCATTAATAATCTGTCATGTCAAGAAAGCAGAGGCAAACAAGATAATTTTCAGTGGAGTTGAGAATCTCACTAGCAACATAAGATATTGAAAACACCTTCTGGAAGCCACCTCAAATGGAGGAAACCCATTTGGAAGATCTATTCAACCTGCACTTAGTACTACCACTAAGCCCATAGACAAGAGCATATTGGTCTCCTTAGCCTAAGAGATGCCTTTGGGCTTATTTCTTGAACTGTTGTATTCTCTCTGGAAATAAAACATAAACTGTAGAAATGGAGTTAACTGAAGTCTTCTTAGCTGTGAAGAAACTGAAGTTTATCTTTGAGGAGTTGTCTCCTCCACACTTCTGAATGCTTTTGAAAAAGGAAGTGGCCCTGCTAGGTTAAAATTACCCCTGAATGTGAACAGCGAATGAGGTGGTGGACACATTTCTACGAAAATAGTTGTGATATTTGACATGGTATGAGTGGCAGATACCTGAATACAGAATATGCTGATTTAGAAATATCAGAATAAGAAAATAAATTATAATTGGATATTAAATCTTCTCTGGCCTCTGGTTACAAGAAGGTTACAAAATGATAGATGAATGAAGTGCTTTTCATGTAACACAATTCTGAAATCCATTCAACTGAACTGATGTAAACTGACTGTCAATAACTTTATATCATATTATAAATCTATCTTCATTATCCTCTACATTTTCTTGTATTGGGATGTTGAGGAATCCTTGTGTATAAAATGTGACAAATAAAAAATGATTTCTAGAGGATGATGCAATTATACCCTTACTAAATTAATTCTTCTTTAGATCTAGATGCCAAATGATGAATTAAGGCATTCAAAGTATGGGGTTACAATGCTGAACAACTTAAATATCTAATTGAGTGTGCTTTGTTTTAAAAGAAATGATGATAACTTACTGTTTGGGAATAATACAAAAGTCCTTGTAAATTCTTCTCAGTAAATTCCTTTGGAGACTTAATAGATTCCTTGGGATCTTCTCTTTGGAAAAGATCATAAAATCTTATCAGCCCTGGGGAAGAAACTATTAAAAGTAGGTCATTCAAGTCTGACTAAGACCTTTCTGTATCCAAGAGGGTGGTGGTTGTTTTGAAGTCTATTTCTCAAATAGAAATAGTTTTTATCTGATAGACTGACCTCTGATGATGAAAATTACAATACTGAAACTGGAAGAGCATGCATGGAAGTTATTCCTCTGAGTCACATTAGCTTCAGCAGACCCTGGCTTTGATTCAAAGTGGTACTCCTTCTGGAGCACAATTGAGAGGGTGATATTGTACAGGTTCATACAATTGTATTAACATTCAGAATTGACAGAATTGAAAGAATTTTTCCATGACTATATTCTTTAAGGTGGGAAAACCATTAGACCAAATAGGTGCAACCTATACAACATCCCTTATGGATATGCATATAGTTGTGAGGAATCCAGTTAAGGGATCACATCTGCCTGAAGAACATGGACCGAGGTTTGTAATATTGTACAGGACTCTACAACAAGAAACGTTTCAAAGAAAAAGATGAGCAAGAAAGAAATATGGCTGCCTGGTATGGTTCTACAAATAGCTAAGAAAAGAAGAAAAGGAAAATGGGCAAGAGAAGGGGAAAAATATACTCAGCTGAAAGCAGAATTTCAGAGAAAAGGAAGGAAAGATTTTTTTCCTTTGCTTAAATGAGAAATGCAAGGATAAAAAGCACACAATATAATGGGAAAAACAAGAGTTCTCTTCAAGAACATAAGAGCAAACATTTTGCATGCATGTAAAGTTTTGTTCAAGATTATGCAAGCTAGGGGGCAGCTAGGTGGCACAGTGGATAAAGCACCAGCCCTGGAGTCAGGAATACCTGGGTTCAAATCTGACCTCAGACACTTAATAATTACCTAGCTGTGTGGCTTTGGGCAAACCACTTAACCCCATTGCCTTGAAAAATCTAAAAAAAAAAAAAAAAAAAGATTATACAAGCTAGGTTTTAGCAAAATTTGAAGGAAGACATCCTGGAAGAATAGGTGGGTTTTCAAAATAGAGACCAAATTGCCAGGATTCTTTGGATTATGGAGAAATTGAGGGAGTTCCAAATACATCTGCACTATAACCCTGGACTGTACATCACAACATAATGTGACAAGTCTTAAAGAGACATCTTACTTGTCTCCTGAACAATGTATATGAGAGTCATGAAGTATTAAGTAGAACTGAATATTGAACAATTGATTGGTTTACAGTTGAAAAAGGAGTATAACACAGTTGCATATTGTCACTTTATTTAATGTGTGTGCAAAATAAGTCATGGAGACTGCCAGGTTGGAATTCATGTTGCTGGGAGAAAAATCAACAATCTCAGATATGCAGGTAGTACCACTGTAATGCCAGAAAATGAAAGGGAAATTAAGGGGCCTCTGGATGAAGGTGAAAGAGGAAAGTGAAAAAGCTGGTTTGAAGATGAATATAAAAAAAACACTGAGCATTTGGCAGTTGGATCCATCACTTCCTGTCAAATGGAGGGAGAAGAAATGGAGGTAGTGTCAGATTTTAGATCCTTGGGGTCAAAGATCACTATAGATAGTGACTGTAACCATGAAATTCAAATACCTACTTCTCTGTAGGAAGGTGTTCAGAGAATTATGATTTTCATATTGATCATATATGTGTAATAAATTGACTTACAATTGAGTTTCTAGAGACCTAAGAATCAGAGCAAACAAAGCAGCATGGAGTAATTTATTAATCCTGAGAAGTCTGCATCTTTTCCTTGACCAGTTTTTGCCTATGTTAAGTGAAGTGAATCAGAAAACTGTGAATCCTGTTCTGTACCCAAGCAGAATAAGGCTGCATTGCAAAAATAAATAATCCACTTGGGCATTCCCACAGGACAATAGGGCACCTGTGTTGCCCTGCTTAGATGATCACAGTTCTCCAAACTGATTGTAATTGTTGTATTGTGTGGCACTAGCAGGCTTAGCCTAAGAAAATTACTCCAACCCTAAACACTGGTTATTTTGTGATCCACCTTCAATCATCACTTAGTATCATGTATATCATTTCTGCTTCCCTTTAGGTAAAGGGGAATAATCCCCATTTGCAAATCTGTTCCTTACAATTAAAATCATTAATTAAACTACTCCTAGAATACTGGCACTCTGTCTCTGGCCTGCTCTGTTCTGTCCAGGTTAGAGAGAGTCTCAGTAAAATTCTGCAAACAAAAGCAAGGCTGCACAATATACTCAAAAACAGATATTGCTTTGCTAACGAAGTTCCACACTCAGAGCTTTGGGTTTTCCAATAGTAATATAAGACTGTAAGAGTTACATTATAAGGAAATATGAATGCCTCAGAATAAATGCTCCTGAATTGTGGTGCTGGAGAAGACTTTTGAAGTTCCCTTGAAGAGCAAAAAGATAAGATCAGTCAATACTTAAAACAATTAATTCTGGCTACTCACTGGAGGGTCAACACTAAACCAGAAATAGTTTGACTACAAAATGAGAACACAGAGTTCATCAGAAGCTACCCTGTTGTTGGAGGGATCAAAGGAAAAAAGGAGAAGAACAATGCAGAGGATAGAACGGATAATGTCATGGAAACAATGAACATGAACTTGGACAGACTTTGAGAGCTAGTAAAGGACTTCTGTGTTATGTTCCTTGAAATCACAAAGAGGTGTACATAACTGGACTACTGAACAACAATAATTGTTTATAAACTTACAGCATCCTCTAAGATGAGAGTAAGGACAGTGAGGTGGCACTGTATAGCATAGAGCATGGGCTTGGAATCAAAGACTCAACTTCATGATTTGAAATTCATTCTAAGTAAGACACTTACTATGTATGTCATCCTGGCAAATCACTTAAGCCTGTTTGCCTCCAGTTTCATCAACAGTAGAATGAGCTAGAGAAGGAAATGACAAACTGCTCCAAGTATCCTAGACATGTCCTTTTGTTAAATTTTATTATTAATTTATGGGATAAAAGATATTCTCAAACATAGTACAATAAAAAGATGATTGCATATAAAACTGCATATCTATTATGCACAACTTGCTCTTCCTTTCAAACATAATACAAAGTTACATAACTTTGTTATTATATCTAACAGGAGATTATGTAATCTCCTGGTTTAGACGTGGCTACCATTAGACATGACTCAGTATATGAGTAAAATTTTTCTACACCTATGTTTACATATCAGCTCTTTCTCTGGATGAAGATAGTCTTTCTATTCATGCCCTTGATAGTTAGTTTGGGTATTCACTGGGAGACACTGATGACTTTTTACTCAGTTCACCCAATCTAACTCTTATTTACTAAGCCTTACCTTAAAGACCTCAACAACAACTAGAAATGTGCTAAAGCAAATTCCAATCAGGAAAGAAAAAATTACAATTAGTTATTTTTCCTACCCATCATGGCTTTAGGATGATAAATAGAAAGGTCTATGCATACTGGAATAGGAGCTGGTCAGGAATGGCAGTTATGAGCAACTAAGGAGTGCTGGGGGCACATTCCTGAGTCCAGGGATATTAAGATGTCTATGGATGGGAGCAGCTAGATGGTACAGTAGATAGAAGCACTGATCCTGGAGTCAGGAGAACCTGAGTTCAAATGCAGTCTCAGACACTTAATAATTGCCTAGCTTTGAGATCTTGGGCAATTCACTTAACCCCATTGCCTTAAATTTTAAAAAGATATTTAAAAAAAGAAAAGAAGTCTATGGATGAACATGCAATAAAAAAGAACTCAGGTAACACCTGAACTAACACTTGGAACAGAAATGGGAGCCACTGCACAAATCTGTTATTTATTATCTGGTCACAGCTCTACAATGGAGAGAAGTAGCTGTGAACAAGAGGTGGCATTTGAGTACTAAACAAAGGAAAAGGTCCCAAAACTTGGACTTTTTGGCAGTGTTTCCAGGAACAAGATGCAAATGAAGCTCCCACCTTCAACTCTGAACATAAACCTGCATGAAACGATATGGCCAATACCCAAGATCAACAGGGAGCAAGAGGAGGAGCAGTTATATTCCTTTGAATACAGAGAATCTGTAAGTAGAAAAAGTGAAAGAAACTAATAGTAATCTACTGAAGCTCAACTATATTTTGTCCAAGAGAATCAAATTTGGACTTGCTGAACTCTGACCAAGATGGGAGTAAATAGACCCCCCCTTTGGATCACTCCAATTGGGAAGTGCTGACAATGTCCAGATCTCCAGATTGAGCTATGAAAATAGCAAAAAGATAGTGATAATGATAGAAAGACAAATTCAAATTTTAGTTTACAATACCATAAATTTCTGCAGACTGAAAAAAAAGATTTCCATTTCACATGTATGTCTCTTGTCTGCCTACCCAACTTGACCAGAGTTAGAAAAATGGAGAATGATTCTAGTTAAAATCGTTCAAAGTCCCCAGAAAAGATTTTATTCTCTTGAAACCCTTTTGCCTTTTGATAATCAGGTTAAAAGAAACAGTGAATTGTATTTACCAAGACACAAAACCACGTCCTCCAGAGAAGTCATTGAACACCTCTTTGACTTTCCAAAATTTTGAAGGGTAAAACTTAGGAAGTTTTTTTAGAGAAATCACAAGGTCTCTTATTAGCTTAGTGTGGTTACTTATTTTTTACAAGTGTTCTGCTTTGCCTCAAGTTTATTTGAATTCCATCCTCAACACATTGATCATTGGGTCACAACAATTAGGAGATAGAAAACATCTCATATTAAAGAGAAGGTTCTTGACTGTTACATGCATTGTTCTCAATGTAGGCTGAAGACATGCATATCGGTGACCTCTGGGAAAATGTAAAGTCCCCTAAATGCCTGAAATCTTATACCCTTCTAGAAACCACTCTGATTTCTAGATTAATCAAATGTTTTCCTATTAATAGAAGTTCTTTTTTTTATTTTCAAGACATTATGCTTTTGAGAACATACAGTTAATCTTTTACGAACCTCTGTATTTCCATTTAAATTCCTTCAATCATTCAGTCAGTAATAAAGGTTCTTTCTACTATGAATTTTCTGATGGAAAATAAGCTTTGATTTTTGCCTGAAGGCTTTACCACATTGATTACATTCATAAGGTTTCTCTCCAGTGTGGATACTCTGATGTGCAGTAAGACTGGTCTTCCACATAAAAGCCTTTCCACATTGATTACATTTATAAGGTTCCTCTTCACTGTGGATTCTATGATGTTCAGTAAGATGGGCCCTCTTAGTAAAAGCCTTTCCACACTGATTACATTCATAAGGTTTCTCTCCAGTATGACTTCTGTTATGTACAGTAAGACTGGACTTCCATGTAAAAGCCTTTCCACATTGATTACATTCATAAAGTTTTTCTCCACTGTGGATTCTCTGATGTTCAATAAGATTGTCCCTCTGAGTAAAAGTCTTTCCACATTGACTACATTCATAAGGTTTCTCTCCAGTGTGGATTCTCTGGTGCTTAACAAGAGTACCCTTTAATGAAAAAGTTTTTCCACATTGATTACATTCATAAGGTTTCTCTCCAGTGTGGATTCTCTGATGTGTAGTGAGAAAGTACTTCCATGGAAAAGTCTTTCCACACTGATTACATTCAAAAGGTTTCTCTCCAATGTTGGTTCTCAGATGTTTATTAAGAGAATTCTTCCGTGAAAAAGTCTTTCCACAATGATTACACTCATAAGGTTTCTCTCCAGTGTGGATTCTCTGATGTTGAACAAGATTTCCCCTCAATGAAAAAGCCTTTCCACATTCACTACATTCATATGGCTTCTCTCCATGTTTTCTCTGATGTTTAATAAACGAGAGCTTCCTTCGCAATGTCTTTCCACACTGATTACATTCATAAAGTTTCTGTCTTGTGTGGATTTTCTGATGTCGAATAAGACTGTCCATCCTAGAAAAAGTCCTTGCACACTGATGACACTCAAAAGGTTTCTCTCCAGCATGGATTCTCTGATGCTTAGCAAGAATGCCCTTCAATGGAAAAGCCTTTCCACATTTATCACATTCATAAGATTTCTTTTTGGTGTGGATTCTCTGATGTCTAGTAAGATGGGACCTCCATTTAAAAGCCTTTTCACATTGATTACATTCAAAAGACTTCTCTCCCATGTGGATTTTTTCATGTACAGTAAGACTCTCCCTGGTAGTAAAAGCCTTTCCACACTGATTACATTCATACTGTTTCACTCCAGTTTGGGTTCTCTCATATATAGCACAGAATTCTTTCCACATGAAGTCACAGGCACTATCATTCATGAAACCTTGCTTGTGAATTTCTTTCACAGAAAGGCTTAGCATTCCAGTAGTCTCCTTCATTTCAAGTCTGATCCCTTCTTCTGAAAGAAACAAACAATAAAACAAACATACACAAACACTGTGCACACTAACATAAATTTGGTAATGGCAACTTAAGCAATAAATTGTCCAATTTGGCTAAAAAGATGTTTCCTCTGAGACAACAATTATGTGTACAATTCAACCTTATTGGTTATATTTCTGATGTGATTCAAACTATCACAACCAGGAATACATTGATTTTGGGGATCATACAGTGATTATGTCAAAATCTGACTGTTTCTAAGTGCAATATATTCTTTTACATTCTCAAGTTAATATCAAATTATTTCTAAACTTCCAGAAAGATTGAATGTTCATGTGCAAATGATCCCAGGCTTGTAAAGAGCCTTAGTGGATGTATATTAATGCACCAGAAAAGTTCTCTCATTTCTAGCTTGTCTTGTAATCACATCTCATCCACTTAATCACCAGATCAAGATGTTCTTTGGGTTTGTATTCTTTTTATTTATTTATTTATTTTTATTTTTTAGGTTTTCGTAAGGCAGATAGGATTAAGTGGCTTGCCCAAGGCCACACAGCTAGGTAATTATTTAAGTGTCTGAGATCGGATTTGAACCCAGGTACTACTGACTCCAGGGCCGGTGCTTTATCCACTACACCACCTAGCTGCCCGGGTTTGCATTCTTGAAGGAGTGACAGCAAGCTATTTGAAAACCATGGTCCCCTAGGCTTGCACAGTAGAGGCAATCTTGACATCACCATTGCCCTCCACAATCTTGACAAAAACTGATCCTAAAGTGACACTCATTGAAATGCTAAAATTGTTTTCTAATTTTAACTTATCCTCTCTTTGTTACTCTCCTACTACCTAGTGACTTCTCAAAGGAATTGGTTAGTAATATGAGTTAATCATTCAGTAGAGGTTCAGTGAAAGGCTAGCCAGGATGTCTTGTTATATGAACATCATGAAAAAAAGGCAAAGTCATATTTTCAATTGACCACAAAAATACATTTGTCAAGGTGATTACTTGTTATGAGTCAATGGAAAAATAAATCTTTTTAATGATAATTAGCACATAATTTTGACTTATTTGACTTTAAAAAAATCAAATTTCCATCACTCAATAGGACCTTGCTAATTCTCCATCCATTTTCCACTTTATATGTAAGTGAGCATTTTCATTGTATTCTGTTTAAAAACCAGAATCAAACCAGTATTGTAGTGGATAAAATGCTGGACCTTGGTTCATGAAGATCTGAATTCCAGTCCCAATTCAGAAATTTACTAGTCCTGTGACACTACCCAAATTCCAGGATCTCTATAATGTATTTCCACTCACAAGCATTGTCATTTCCATGGATCAGGTCCTGTTTTTAAACTGGACTCTGAGCTCTGGAATAGCAGAAATGGTCCTTTCCCCTTTATTTTTAACTCCATATTTAGCATAGTGTCTGAAACAAAATGAACAGCACAGAAGCTTTTGCAAAATTTTTCATTTTTCCCCAGCCCTCCATTAAGATTTGCTTCCACCAACCTCCACCACTGAAGGAAATCGAACATTTATCAAGAGCTATCTTATCCACCTCATCTCACAGAAATCAGGAACTTTCTTTGCCTTTTTAACTCCATATCAGATGAAAAGATTAATCTCATGTCTGGTAAAAAAAAAATCTCTTTACATTGAAAATTGTTGTTTTTCCTTTGTTCTTGAGGAAGACTATGACATCAAGGAGGTGAGGCCATAACAAGCAAGTGCACTAGATTTGAGTGAACCCAGGCTAAATTACAAGTTTCACTTTCTCCTCTAGGGCCATTTGGGTCCAGGGGTCAGATATGGAAAACAGAGACTGGAGATGGCTCTGGATATGAGGCAAGTAGGTTAAATGATTCCAGGGTCACACAGCTAGTGATTGTCAAGGATCTTAGATTGGATTTCAACTGATCCTGCTGATTCCAGGTCAGGTCCTCCATCCACTTCACCACCTAGCTGCCACGTGTACAAATAATCTCATTCCAAACCTTTAACCACCTCTGTACTATGAACACAATTTTTTTCATTACTTTTAACTCTCTTCCACAATAATGACTCTTTTCCTAATACCACTTCTCTCCAATCCTTAAAACACTCTCACTTCATCCAGGAATGCTCATGAGATTATGTCCAACAACTTTTCTCCATTTTTTGGATAAATAGCTAGAAATAGCCTTTTCCAATCTTTGCCTTCAATTCCTTTCCCTTGCTTTCCTTGAAATTCTTTTTATTTTCATTTTTTCTTTTGTCCTCATCTGAGTCCCCTGTCCAATATATGATCACTATTAGACACAAACAGCTATGTCTACATAAAATTATGCATATTTATATAAATATATATATATTTCTAATTATCTGTTCTTTCCTTATACGTAGATGGCATCTATCTTCATTTGTCCTTTATATGTAATTTGGTATTAATAGTAGTCAAAGAAAAAAGAAAGATACTAATCATCTCAAAATTTTGAAAATTCAATGACTATTCTTAATTCTAATCTTTCTAGATTTCTCTGCAGGCTTTGACACTGTCAGTCTCCCCCTTTTCTCAATATTCCCCTCTCAAGAGTTTAGTGACATTATTCTTATCTAGTTCTACTTTTCCATTCCCAAAAGGAAACTCATTCTCTTTCCTCCAACCTTCCCATTGTCTTATATACCTACCTAATGCTATCTAAGCCATCTCCCAATAGTCCAGTGCAATGAAAACCTTGTGAACTCTCACACATTCCCACTCCTGAGACACATATTCAATCTCTTGAAAAGTCCTGTTGATTTTGCCTTTGTGACATCTTTCAGATAAAACCCTTTCACTCTAAACACTGTCACTTTCTTGTTTCTGATGATAGCAACTTCACACCTGAGACTTTGTAAGAGCTTGCTGATTGGTCTGGCTGCCTCAAGTCTCCCCCAATCTAATCATTCCTCTACCAGTTATCAAATTCTTCTCACCTGATATATCACTATGTCTCAACAAACCCCAGTGACTCCTCAACAAAAAAGATCAAATCAAAAACTCTACATAGGTCTGTTGAAGCACTACATCTCCAGTCCTTGCCCTGTTCTTCCAGTTTTCCTTTTTTCTTAGCTGACATTTAATTTTCTAAGTTGGCATTTTTCCTTTGAATGAGGTAATGAAAAGACCGAACTATTAAGTTTGAACAAATGGAGACCCCATCAAAATTGAAAACAGAAAAAGAAATGTTCTCTCCTGGGGAGAGATCCTTTTTTTCTTCCATTAATAAACTTTAGTCATATCAGAATGTTTATAATCAACGTACATTTTTTCTAACATCTGTATTGAATTCCTACTGATAACTTTCAAAATATGTTTTTTTATTCTGATGATTTTTTTTAAAGACAACAATATAAAGAGAAAAGAATTTTTCTCTTGAATCACTGTGTCTAAGATTTTTTTATGAATGTATGGTCAAATGTGATATTGCTTCTGTAAAAATTCTTTGGGATTACTGACTTCAAAAGAAGTAAAGTATATGGAAGTAGAAACTCTTTACTGTTTTGGAATCCCAGATGGGTCATGCATGAATTCATTTATCTAAATTTTTCACAGTTTGGTCTAGAGCTTTAACTGGATTGAGAATGATCAAAATCCAATTTTATTAATTTATTGTGCTTTGAGTTATTATCAACTATTAGTGGATGCTGGACACAGTTAGTCCTTTATCCTGCCTCCCCCACACCCCAATGTCTATCTGGGAAATTGAAGATGTGTTATCTAGTCTAGTGACCTTCATCAAAACAGTATCTGACAACTAAATCATTTTGTTACCATAAGGTCCCTCTGCTCTTTCTAAAAGCTCAGTCAGGTGAAATAGTTTTGTTAAATGCATTTTGTACAAATAATACTGGTCCCAACTGATACCCAGTTCCTCTGGGAAGTATGTGATTGTCATAACTGTCACCATCAACCTATCAAATTTTCTTGATGACTTTGTCTGTACTACACCTCAATCACCTGCTCTTTGAGATGAATACAAAGGATTTTCCACATATATGGCTCAATGTATGTGATATACATATATTTTATAAAAGTATATGTAGATATGTATATGTGCATTAACTAAAGATCTACTGATCACTATAGTAATACCCTTTTATAATTACTGGATAGATGAAAGGAATGTCATCCTGTAACTGAAGCAGATTTTCAATTGTTTAAATTATAAATATTAATAGATACTCATAAAAACATTCATAGCAAGAAAAACAATTTCAAATCAAAGGACAATATAGCCAATATTTTTACAACACATATTCTGTTATAGTACCTACAGGGAAAGAGGACAGGTAGGATCTTGATTCAAGGCAGTTTAACCCTATAATATAAAAAAAGGTTATATATTTCCACAGTCCCTTTATGGAAAAGGTATTCCAATTCTATCCAGGTAGAGTCTGTGTTGACCATCAACTAGGAAAGGGCTTCCATTGTTATTTTAAAGAGTTGCAATTATTTGAATTTTTGTAGTGGGCACTACCAAGCTAAAGAGATAAAAGTAATCTGTTTTGATAGCAATTATAACATAAAAGTGAGAACCAACGTGTACTGATCTTTACTTCAACCCAATATTCACAAAATTAAGGATAAAAAGGGAAAAACATTTTACTAAGTCATTTGTTTACAAGTGAAGTTACTTGTCTCTCACTGAGGAAAAAAAAGGAAGATGACATTCACTTCCTAATTTTTTAATAACCAGAGAGGAAGTAATTGGTCCACTTCCATAACTAATTTCCTCTAATATCATTATTCTTTTGGTATTTAGGAGTTAAATTACATTCCTTATGCAAACTTGTAAGAGTCAAAGAGTCCTTAGAAGGTTTACATTTAAAAAGGAGGTATCAACAACATCACAGAGTTTCTTGAAGAAGTTAGAGTAGAGGTGATTGGTCTTGCTAATAAGTATCTGAAAACATACTAAGACATATTCTTTTGCAGCAATGTGATCCATAACATAGATAAAAGAAAAAAAAGCCTTATTCATACAAATTAATGTTCCAGGAATGTAACCACCACCATCACTGTGCAAGCACAATTATCTACACCTGCTTTAAAGAAGGATTATCAGATAGATTTTAAGTTCTTGCTATGTCAATAGCCAGTGATTATTTCTTTGATGCTGTTTCTCCAGAGCTGCCTCTGAGAGCTGTCCCTGAAGGATCAGTCACCTCTCGTTATCAACATCTCACTCCATTCCAGAAAAAGCATAAGACTGAAGCGGGGAATGATTGGCTCCCAATCTTCCTCTTCAAGGCTGTCATCCAGAGCCCCTGGTTTTGGCCTGATCCTGATGTCACTCTGGTACCACTGGCTCCCCTTCAGCATTTCCACTATCATCAGGAAGAAACAGCAAAAGAATCTATCTTCAGTGTTCCTTTAATGTATCTTTAATGTTCCTTTACTGTCCTTAGAAAATATAAAAGCAGTAGCTTTCTGTCAGTGGTCTCTTCAAGCCCAGACAGCAAATACTATTTTTTTCAATGATCTCCCATGAATTTCTAGGAATCTTCTCACTGTGCAGAGTGCTCTGTGGGTAGACTCCTCTAAAGGATGACCCCTTTGGGTAGAATTGATGACAATAATCCTACAGAGGGCATTGCCTGCCTCATTGCCAATTACAGCCCATGCCTGTAGCAGCTCTCTAGGGAATTTTTAGCTGCTCTGCAATGGTGGCTCTTGTCTTTAGGTCCCACAGAGGAAATGATGAAACAGGCAGCCAGACTGAATCCTTCCACAAGATTTGTTTCTCCTCTTTGGCAACCTTTGAGTTGTTAGCATTCTTCCCTCAAGCCAGATCCTGCCAGCATGAAGATGCGTTGTGACCCTGGCTTCTTCTCATTGAACTCTCATCACCACTATTGCCCATAACTGTACACTCCAGTCAAGTTACATCTCCTTTCCAAAGAATCACTTTTCCACTGAGCTCTTTATTGATGGTAAAAGATGATCTAATGACTTTCCCTTGAAATATTTCAGTTAGAGTTTCTGAGGAATTGACTTCCATTGCTTCACCCTATTCCCAACTAGATAGGCAGAGTATCAATATCTACAAACTGGGAAGGAGTCCTCAAAAGATCCATGGTATGCCATGTGACTTTAACTCCTTAGCAATATAGTTTTTAATGGAACACCATGTTTCTTCTTCTCCATTTGGTCAGCGGGAGTGGGGTTAGGACAGGTGAGGATGGGGTCAAGCCCCAGAAAGAGGACAGTTGTGCTACATGATGCCACACATCCAAGAACATCATAAATGAGTAGACACTGAACAGCAGATAGGGACCAGAGGGGAGAGCTTCTTTTAGTCTTCTTTCACCCTATTTCTCCTCATATATGCTAGAATCCAGGGTTTGGACAGCCTTTCTGTTCCAAGATGTTCCATATCTGGATTCTGTGAGTTTCCCTTGTCATCTCCATTGCCTAGAATGCTCTCCCTGACTTTTCTGTTGGCCCAGCTAAAAATCACCTTCCACAGTAAGTCTTCATCAGTCCTCCTCAACTTTAGGTTCTTCCCTCTATTGACCAGCTCCAATTTAGCCTGTCTGCAGAAAACTACATAGCCATGAGCATGTTCTCTGCCCATACAATTGTGAGGTCCATGGGAGCAGGAGAAGTCCCTTACATCTATTTTTATGTGCAGTGCTTTGCACAGGGTCTGGGACATCATAGACCCATAGATGTTTGTTGACTTGAAGAAGATTTTAAAAAAAGCTCATTAAGAAATACCCTTTTTGCACTTTCAGAAGAATTCCCTGTCCCCAGATTCCAAACAATGACTTCTTTTAGGATCACAGACTGATTCATAGAAGGGAGCTGAAAGACTATGGAGACCAACCCCTCATTTTACAGATGGAGAAACTGATGCTCAATGGTTCAGTGACTGATGCCAAAAGCCACTGCCAGGAAATATCTAAGAAAGAATCCCAAGACTGGTCCTTGTGCCTTCAAGTCTAGGACTTGCTTCCCTGTAACACATAAAAATCAACCATCATAACTCTCAAAGACCTGCTTTCCTCACTCACCTGGAGAGCAGCTCCTCAGACTTTCCTGCTTCAGCATCCATGGATCTTCCCTTTGCTCAAAATAAGAGATCACATCTTTTCTGGGAACTGGAAACCCTGGGCAGGGAATCAGTTGGGGATGAAGATGGAGAGAAAATTGGAATTTAGTTCTCTTTTAGAAAGGGCTATGAATACAGAGCTGCTGCATTTTAAGGATCACTCAAATATGTTCACACAAAGGAGGCTGGACTCACCCATTAGCACTTGCAATACAAGGGACCCAAAATAAAATGTGCTATAGCCACCTTGCTGAAAAATGGTCAGTCCCTCTGCCTCTCCCCTTTCACCCCCTCCCCTATACTGTTAAGTTCCATTCTGGTGGAAACAATTCTAGAACTGTGTAAAAAGGTTTATGGTGAAAGGCCAGTCTCAGGCCCCAAGAATAGGGCCCTGGAGGAAGTAGCTTTTGGCCTGTTCCTCACTCCCCGAACCATGTAGAACCCCTGGGTACTGCTCATTTGGGGAGACATTGCCACTTCAGATGAGATTCTCTTACTGCCAAACTCAGTAAAGCCCAAGTTGTTCCATATTCTATTTCGTGACCAGTCTATTGTTGCTGGCAATGCCAAGAACATGCAAGAAAGGACCCCAGGGTGGGTCCCAGGCCTCCTGAAGAACAGCCTCAGAGCAGTTATTTTTTGAACTGTGGGAAGAGGTGGAAGAGAAGATCATGGAAGCAGGAAATTTGGTCTTGGTGCAACTTCTTCATAGAAGAATAGCATCATCACACACTTTCTATTATCTAGAAATCAGAGGCAGCTGATAGTGCAGAGCTAGAGCAAGGAATGCTAGAGACTACACCCAGTCTCAGAAAGTTACTATCTATGTGCTTACAAATCATTTATCCTCCATTTGTCTCGGTTTCCTCAACTATCAAATAGGGATAATATCATCTAAATTGGGAAGATATTATCAAGATGAAATGATATAATATTCTAAAGGAAGCACTTGGCATTATAAAGGAAGCATCTGGTAAACAGAATGGGAAAATAAATGCTTATCTCTTTCCTTCCTTTCCCACCTTCAATACTAGAATTTGGGGGTAAGATGAAGGAAGATGAAGGATAAAAATGCCAAACTCAGGAAAGCTGGGAGTTTTAAGCTACAATTTGATGCTTGTAGAAAGAAAAATATTCCAAATATTAGATACACCCCCAAAGAAGAAAGTATTGGAAGGAATAGCTGAACAGTATTCAGAGATTTGGCAGAAAAAAGTCATGTCCAGAGGAGTGGAGTCAAGATGGCAGCATGAGGACAGGCTTTCCCAGGAACTCTCTTCCAAAATATTCCCCAAACCTTAATATTATGACTTTAATTAGTTTTCAAGAGACAGAACCCACAGAAAGATCCAGTGAGGCAATTCTCCAGCCCAAGGTAACCTGAAAGAGAATGGGAAGGCTCTATTCTAAAGAGCTGGATGGGGTGGCAGTGCAGCCAGTTTCACCAGATGGGAACAAAAGAGCTCCTGGGTTTCCTGGGAGCACTGGCTCACAGCAGCAGAAGCAATTTCCTAACTTGCTGACCCAAACACAACTTGGGAAGATCAGTAGAGAAACTTCTGCCAGAGTAAGCATAGGGTCCTCAGCACAGCCATAATTCTTGGCACAGTCCAGATCCCAGGAAATGGAAGCAGGCCCACAGAGCCACCCAGAAGGGAGCTGCCAGGCAGCTGCTCCCAGAGTACCTAGCCCACAGAAGGTAAGAGGTTGGGGGGGAGACTGTTGAGGTCTCTCCTCTGTCCCTGGGACAGGACTCAGGTGCTTTGTCCATATTCATACCCTAGTCTGGGCCCTCATACTGCCATAGAGAGCAGGGACCCTCCTCACAGCTCCAGGGCAGAGGGGTGGACTTATGGTCATCCACAGATCAAAGCACAGGCCAGGAGAGCAGTCAGAACCTCCCATAAGACATTGAAGGGGGGCAGCTAGGTGGCACAGTGGCTTTGGAGTCAGGAGTACCTGGGTTCAAATCTGACCTCAGACACTTAATAATTACCTAGCCATGTGGCCTTGGGCAAGCCACTTAACCCCATTGCCTTGAAAAACCTAAAAAAGTAAAATAAAATAAAAATAAACATAAGACATTGAAGGAACTGAGGTCCTTGCAGGGGTGTCCCAATAACACTCAAAATCTTGGGAAACACTTCAAAACCAGGGCTGGGGAAATGAATAAACATAAAAAAAGGAACCTGACCATATGCAGTTACTTTGGTCCCATGGAAGATCAAAACATACATTCAGAAGATAAAAGTCCAAGCTTCTTTATCTAAAGCCTCCAAGAGGCATAGAAGTTGGGCTCAGACTATTTCAGAGATTAAAAAAGATTTTGAAAATCAAGTCAGGAAGATAGAGGAAAAATTGGGAAGAGAAATGAGAGAGATACAGGAAAAGCATGAAAACCAAGTCAGCAGCTTAGTCAAGGACATCCAAAAAAATGCTAAAGAAAATAACATGTTAAAAACTAGTTTAGGTCAAATGGAAAAAAACAGTCCAAAAAGTTAATGAGGAGAATACCTTTAAAAAAACAGAATTTAGGTGTAAAAGCAGGAGATGATTATAGTAATCTGCTGTTTGATAAACCCAAAGAGTCTGGCCATTGGGATAAAAACTCCTTCTTTGATAAAAATTGCTGGGATAATTGGAAGTTAGTATGGAAGAAACTTATATTAGACCAACACTTCACACCCTTTACCAAGATAAGATCCAAATGGTTACAGGATATAGACATAAAAAACAATACTATAAGCAAATCAGAAGAGCAAGGACTAGTCTACCTGTCAGATTATGGAAAGGGGAACAGTTTATGACTAAGGAAGAGTTGGAGAACATCACCAAAAACCAATTAGATGATTTCGATTACATTAAATTAAAAAGCTTTTGCACAGATAAAACCAATGTAACCAAGATCAAAAGAAATGTAGTAAATTGGGAAACAATCTTTACAACTAATGATTCTGACAAAGGACTCATTTCTAAAATATACAGAGGACTGAGTCATATTTTTAAAACAAAAAGCCATTCCCCAATTGACAAATGGTCAAAGGATATGCAAAGGCAATTTACAGATGAGGAGATCAAAGTAATCCATAGCCATATGAAAAAATGCTCTAAATCATTATTACAGAAATGCAAATTAAAGCTTCTCTGAGGTACCACCTCACACCTCTCAGATTGGCCAGTATGACCAGGAAGGATAATGATCATTGTTGGAAGGGTTGTGGGAAATCTGGGACACTATTACACTGTTGGTGGAGCTGTGAACTCATCCAACCTTTCTGGAGAGCTATTTGGAACTATGCCCAAAGGGCAACAAAAATGTGCATACCCTTTGACCCAGCAATACCACTACTGCGTCTATACTCTGAAGAGATGAGGAAAAAGGGTAAAAACATTACTTGTACAAAAATATTTATAGCAGCCCTGTTTGTGGTGGCAAAGAATTGGAAATCCAGTAAATGTCCTTCAATTGGGGAACGGCTTAGCAAACTGTGGTATGTATATGTCATGGAACACTATTGTCCTATTGGAAACCAGGAGGGATGGGATTTCAGGGAAGCCTGGAGGGATTTGTGTGAACTGATGCTGAGTGAGATGAGCAGAACCAGAAAAACACTGTACACCCTAACAGCAACATGGGAGTGATGTTCAACCTTGAAGGATTTGCTCATTCCATCAGTGCAACAATCAGGAACAATTTTGGGCTATCTGCAAAGGAGAATGCCATCTGTATCTAGATAAGGAGCTGTGGAGTTTGAACAAAGTGCAAGGACTATTCCCTTTAATTTAGGAAAAAAACAGATATCTTATTGTCTGATCTTGTTACCTCTTAGACTTCTCTTCTTTTTAAGGATATGATTTCTCTCTCATCACACCCAATTTGGATCAAGGTACAACATGGAAACAAAGTAAAGACTGACAGAGTGCTTTCTGTGGGGGGTGGGGGAGGGAAGCAAGATTGTGGGGAAAATTGTAAAACTCAAATAATATCTTTAATAAAAATTTAAAAAAAACAGAATTGGCCAGATGGAAATGAACATAAGAAAGCTCTTTGAGGAAAATAACTCCCTCAAATGTAGAATGGAGCTAAAAGAAGCTAATGACTTTTCAAGGAATCAAGAAACAATAAAACAATACCAAAAGAATAAAATACTAGAAGAAAACATGAAATATCTCATTGGAAAAACAACTGATCTAGAGAACAGATCTAGAAGAAACAATTAGTAATTATTAGGCTACCTGAAAGTCATGATCTGAAAGTCATGATCCAAAAGAGCCTTGAATTCATTTTTAAAGAATTTCTACAGGAAAATTGCCCTGATATTCTAGAAGCAGAGGGTAAAACAGAAATTGAGAAAATTCACCAATCTCCTCCAAAAAGAGATCCAAAAAAAAAAATAACCCCCAGGAATATTATAGTCAAATTCCAAGTATTATAGCCAAACTCCCAAGTCAAAGAGAAAATATTACCAGCAGCCAGAAGGAAACAATTCAAATATCATGGAACTACAGTCAGGATTACACAGGACTTAGCAGCATCCACATTAAGGGTATGTAGGGCTTGGAATATAATATTCCAGAAGACAAAAGAGTTTGGAAGGCAACTGAGAATCAACTACTCAGCAAAACTGAACATCCTCTTCCAGGGGAAAAGGTGGACATTCAATGAAACAAGAATTTTAAATGTTCCTGTTAAAACAGCCAGAGCTGAACAGAAAGTTTGATCTTCAATTATAGGACTCAGGTGAAGTATAGAGAGGGAGGATGAGAAGAGTAAATTATGAGAGATTTAATGATGATGAACTATTCCTGCATGGGAAGATGATACAGATAATACTCATATGATCTTTTCATTTAATAGAGCAGGTAGAAGGAGTTTTTATATGAGTCACAAGAGAGAGCTGAATTTGAAGGATAATATATTGTAAAAATGGAGTCAATGGGTAAAAAGGGAATATACTGGGAAAAAAGGGAAAGGAGTGGTAGAATGGGCTAAGAAATTTCATGTAAAAGAGTCAAGAAAAAGCTTTTGCAATGGAGCAGAAGGGAGGAAGGTGAGGGGGAATGAGGAAGCCTTCATTCTCATCAGAAATGGCTCAGAGAGGAAACAGCATACATACTTCCTGGGGTATAGAAATCTAGAAGAAAAAGGAGAGGAAGGGGATGGGAGAAAGGGGACAGGAGGAAGGGAGGGGATAGAGGAGAGGGTAGATCATGGGAGAGGATAGTCAGATACAACACATTTTTTTTTTTACTTTTTACAAGGTGGTAGGATTGGGTAGCCTATCCAGGACCATGTGACTGGGTAGTAGTTGGGGTAGGATGTAGGCTTGGGGCCTACTGGTCCCAGGGCCAGTACTCTGTCTGCTGCATCACTTGACTACCCCACAGCACACTTTTGAAGAGGGACAGAGTAAAAGGAGAGAGAGAATATATTAAATGGTAGTGGAGAGGAATGGATGGAGGGAATGACAATCAGCAACAGCAACTGTGGAAAAATATGGAAGTAACTACTCTGATGGACTTATGATAAAGAATGCACCACCTAGAGACAGAAGCACATTTTTTTTCTCTTTCTTTCACTTTATTTCTTATGAGGTTTTTTATTTTTGTGGGGGGAGGAGGGATTATGTTTACTCTTACAATAAGACTTATAGTAAATATAAATAAATAAAAATGTAAATTAAAAAAAATTCATGTCCAGGTTGAGGTTAAATTAAATAACCTCAAGATGCTTCCATGATGATTTGATCTTTGATCTGAAGTCACCTAGAAGTAGTAAAGGGTAGCTTCAGGAAAAACAAAGGAGATATTTTATCTCCTTTTTTCAACATGGTTCAGGGTAGATTTCACAGGAAAGCCAGTCTTTCAAAGGACCCAGTCTCTTGGACACAGGGGACCTCTCCTCTCTCTAAATTGATCAGTGCTCCAAATCCTCTGTAGGGAATGAAGATATTCCCATTGATTGCAGACTCAATGATACCAGGGGAAGGGTCCTTACCCACAGAGAGCAGGTTCCAGGCATTCTCCAGCATGACCTCCTTGTACAACTGCTTTTGATAAGGGTCCAAGAGTCTCCATTCCTCCCGGGTGAAGTGCACAGCCACATCCTTGAATGTCACCATCTCCTAGAACATCCAAAAGTCATCAGGTGTAGAGATGAAAGACTCTTTTTTTTTAGGTTTTCGCTAGACAATGGGGTTAAGTGGCTTGCCCAAGGCCACAAACTAGGTAATTATTAAGTGTCTGAGGATGGATTTGAACTTAGGTACTCCTGACTCCAGGGCTGTTGCTCTATCCACTCACCACCTAGCCACCCTGAGATGAAAGACTCTTGAGAATCAAACTGTCCTCAGAAATTCTAGAAGGACATTGAAGTACAGAGATGGCATTTGCCCAGAGGTCATATCATGAATGAGAGTCAGAGTCAACTCTAGAACCCAAGATCATTAAAAGCCTGAGGGAATTCTGAGAAATGTGTATTATATGTCAGTTGGAAGAAAGCTGAGAAATTCCTTGGAACATAATTTATTGCCCTGGGGAATAAGGGTTCTACCTGGAAGGTGAGAGGTGGATGTGTGCAGGAGAAAGAGAAAAGGTGATGTGGAACTTCTTCCTCATCAGACCTGATAGGAGGGGAATCCTGAGAAGATAGCAGAGTAGGTCCAGACTCTCCAGATTTCCTCCACAAACTCAAAGAAAATTATCATGAAATGAATGTAGAGAGGAGCAAAAAATAAATAGGTAAAGTCCTAGGAGGACAACTTGAGAGAACTCTGAAGAATATGGGGGTGAATTTTGGCCTGAGGGAAGTGGAGACACCCCAATGAATCAACAAGAGACTATTTGAGAAGCAGTGGGGACCTCAAGAAATTTCACCTCAGCCACTTTTCCCTCACAAACTTTCATCTAAAGCAGAGCAGATGCTGAAAGGAGGAAGACTGAAGGACCCCCCCCCCCCCCCCGGTGTTTCTGGAAGTCATGGCTAGCAGTGCTGACCAGGCATGACCCCAGCTGTGGTTGTGGGGGAGAGGAAGTCAGTACTATGGGGAGCAAGAACATGAGCTGAGTAGAGGAAGAGAGGAGTCCCTGAGCCAGAGCCCCCAGGAAGAATTCAGTAAGATGGAGTTGAGGACTAAGGCAAAAGTATCCACAACTCAGAAATTAATAAGCTGCTAAATATAAAATAAAATGAACTAAAGATAAAAATGAAATAGCAACAGAAATAAACCCAGATCATTGGTGTAAAAAAAAACTCAGGATCAAATTCAAAGGAGAGTGAGAAAAGAATAATGGTACTTCTACCCTAAGGTGTACTGGCCAATGGACATGAACACAAAAAGAAGACTTGGTCAAATTACAAAGGAATTTAAAAATCAAATGAGAGAGAATGAGGGGGAAAAACATTTCAAGAAAATTATGAAAAAAAGTAAACCAACTAGAAAAGAAATTTAAAAATCTAATCAGAGAGAATAAGAAAAAAATAAAAGCATTTCAAAAAATTATGAAAAAAGTAAAGCAACTAGAAAAGAAAAATCTTTAAGAAGAAACTAAATAGGAATTTAAAAAATCAAATAAGGAAAAATTACCAAAAAATAAAGCAATAAAAAATTTGAAAAAATAGTTAATTGATTAGAAAAAAGACATATAAAATCTTAAAGAAGAAAATAACTCCTTGAAAACTAGAATTGGGCAAGAGGGATTAAATGACATTATAAAACACCAAGAAATTAAAAAGAAAAAGAAAAATAAGAGACTCTGAAACATCTCAGAGAAAGAGAACAAATCAAGGAAAATAATATAACAACAGCTGAACCGTGTGAAAATTGTTTTTCTGTATTCTATCTTACATTGGATACAATATGAATACAATCTGAATTCAATATTACAAGAATTTATTAAGGAAAATTGCCCTCGAGCTCTAGTCCAAAAAGCTAAAGGAGAAACAAAGAATCCATTGACCACCAATTGAAAAAAATTCTAGGAAGAAAAATTATAGGAATGTCAGAGCTGAGCTTCAAAATTCCCAAGTTAAAAAGAAAATAGTTTAAGAACAAGGGGGGAAAAAATCAATATTATAAAAAAAGCAATCAGTATTTCACAGGACCGAGCACATTCTATACTACAATGGACTTCTATACTAGAGCAAAGTTGTGTCCCAAAATAAGAATTTCTCTTTCAATGAGAAATATCAAATTGTCCCAAGTACAAAAAAGAGTGCTTGGATGAACTTTAGCCTTTAGAAATTAAGAGAGACCAAGGAAAAAATGAAAAAAGTTAAGACCATCCTAGAAAATCAAGAAAATGATGAAAAGAAAATCAATCAACTTGAAATAAAGCATCAAAAACATGTGTTTCTGTGGTTTCGTGTGTGTGTGTGTGTGTGTGTGTGTGTGTGTGTGTGTTTGTAGTTGTGTGTGTACACTGAATGCTAGGCAGACATTAAGAGAGTTAATTCATGAGTGAATTGGTCCTTGAAAATTAATTGAAATAAGTGAAAACATAAAAACAAAGAATGAGGGCCAGGGTACAGTGAATCAGTTTGAAACACTGAAGAGAACAGGGCAATGTGGTTACTACTGGCCTGATTTCAGGCCCATTTTTGATAAGGAAGCAATTCATAAGAATGCACTGTCAAAACTTCATGAATTCTCTCCTATGACTACAAAAAGTGATTTGGTTGCTCCTGTTGATCTCATTTGGAGATAGACTGCACTCACCTGAAGTGGGGGTCTGAGGTTCCCAGGGGCCATTCCCTTGAATCCAGGTTTCCTGTATGGGTGGCAAGGACCAAAGTGACTCCATTTTGTCAAGTTCCTCCATCTTGCTCCTGATCTTTCTCTGACTTGGAGTTCTGCTTCTCCCACCCTTACTGGACCCACAAATGTAACAACAGCCAAAGTTCTTAATATCAGAGGTTCTATCTAACCAAGGAAGGTTTTAATTCTATTTCATTTTGAAAACCAGGAGATAGCCAGTGCCCCAGGAAAATCCCTTCTTTACTTCTCCTTAGAAAACCCCCACCTCATAATCTTGGTTGCAGGCTGACTACCTTTGGGAATTCATACTCTGGGAGACTATTTGTCAACCTTTAATAATAATACTGTTCCAACTTCTCTTCAACTTTGGCATCTGGATTTGACTCTGTACCTGCTTGGGCCAGGCCTTGGTCCTCTGCAGACTGAGCTGTGGAGGAAGTGGGGGGAGGGGGAACTTTCCCTCCACTTCAGGGGCAGGAGACTGACCTACTGGGATTTTTAAAGGGTGAGTGACAAGGTCCTGCCCTGAGAGTAGAGACTTCAAGCAACAAAAGGAGGGAAGCAGCAGGGAGGGACAGGATTGGAAATGAAAATTGGCCCAAATAAAAAGATCACTTCCTTATCTTTCTTACTCCTATTCTTCAACTAAGTGGCACAAAGAATAGAGCACAGTTCTTGGGGTCAGAGGACAAGTGTTTGAATCCAGCCTCAGTCACCTGACACTTACTAGTTGTGTGACCTTGGGCAAATCACTTCACTCTGACTCTGGAGGAGAAAGTGAGACTGGTGACACAGCTCCACTTCACCCAAATCCAATTCACATGCTTGCCATCTCCCATGATCTTCTTCAGGAGTTAAGGACAATGATTATCAATCCTATTTTTCAGGCTCTTCCTCTCCCCATCCTCCTACAGAGGCAGAAGGGGCTTGGGATCCCAGATGGGATGAGACTAGGCAGAGCCTCAGTGACTCCAGAGGCAGAGCTCTCTCTCCAATTGATCCCCACATACTCTAGACTGCAGAGAGAAACTAGGGAAGGTTGAAGATGGGGAGGCTCTTAAAGGGAATCATAAGAATGACCGTGGAAGCCTGAGACTGGGAGACAAAGTCTAGTTCAATTCTGGGGTCTCTGAAAGAAGTTGAGGCAGGAGCTCTTTTTTGTAGTGTTAAAGAAATTGAGGGGATGCCCATCAATAGAGGAATGGATGAATAGTTTATGGTATGTGAGTGTTGTGGAGTACTATTTTTCTATAAGAAATCACCAGGGTGGCTAGGTGGTGCAGTGAATAGAGCACCAGCCTTGGAGTCAGGAGTACTTGAGTTCAAATCTGAACTCAGACACTTAATAATTACCTAGCTGTGTGGCCTTGGACAAGTCAATTAACCCCATTGCCTTGAAAAATCTAAAAAAATTAAAAAATTAAAAAAAAGAAATCACCAGTGGTTGGACTTTAAAGAAGCACTGAAATAATTATAAGAACCAAAGCTGAGTGAAGGGAGGAGAGTCAGAAGAAAATTGTACACAATAACAAACAGCATTGTGAGCTGATCAACTATGGTGGATGCACCTCTTCATAGCCCTTCAGAGATCAAGGACAACCTTGAGAGACCCCTTATGGACCATGCCCTCCACATCCAGAGGGGGAAGAAACCCCAGAGAAACTGAACAGATACTGAGTTCACTTTTCAAAAACTTCTCTTGTTTTTCTTTCCTGTTTCATGGTTTCCTTTTTTTCCTCCTTAGTCCTCTTGTAAAAAAGGTATTTATTTATGTACACATTACTAGAATAGTCTTGTTGTAAGAGCAAACACATTCCTCCCTCCCCCAACAAAAAAAATTCATGAAAAATAAAGTAAAAGAAAAAAATATATACTTCAGTTGGTTTTCAGACACCATCAGCTCTGTCTGGGATGGATGGCATTCTTTATCATAAGTCCATCAGAGAAGTTGCTTCCATATTTTTTCCCGTAGTTGCTATTGCTGCATGTATTTCCCTCCATTCCTCCCCATTGCCATTTATTCTCTCTCTCTCTCTCTCTCTCTCTCTCTCTCTCTCTCTCTCTCTCTCTCTCTCTCCTTTCTCAAAAGTGTGCTATGGGGCAGCCAAGTGGTGCAGAGTTTTTCCCTTAGTCCTAATTCCTTTTACACAAAATGACTAATAGGTAAATATGTCCAACACCAAGTTACATGTACAACTTTTACCAGACCATTGTGGAAAAACTGTCAAAACATGGAATTGGAAAAACAAAATAACAAATGAAGAAGGAAAAAAAAACAAGTTGAGGCAGAGAAACAGGAAGCCTGGGTACGGGGAGCAAGAGTGGGGTCTAGGAGACAAGATATTCTGAAAGAATTCATGGTTGGGAGCTTTTAGACACTGGATTGCTCAAAGGGCTTCAGGCTGATCTTGAGCCTGGGAAAACAGGCTGACTAGGTCCTGAGGTCTAAGGAAGAGAAGGGGAGGATACTGGTACCCACTGGGAGAGGCTCTGCTTGGAAACAGGAGATAAGGAGACAGACAGCTCTAGGATGTGATGGGGAGGCAGGCCAAGAACCAGGAGTTCAGATAAGGAGGCCCCGGGAAAAAGCTTTGGTGGTTGTGTCCAAGGTCAGATGGGGGGGCAGGGCGGCAGGTCCTCAAAGGGGCCAGCTCTGCAGCTCTGAAGGCAGGACAAATGAATTTCTAATGAAGAAATGGAAAGGAAGAAAAGGTGGGTACTGACAGCAGGCTGAAATCCTAACTCCCAGATCTCTTTGCTCAAAGTCTGAAGTTGGGGAAAGTGTGATCCAATGATCAACCTGGGGAGAGTGAGTCAGGAAGTTTGGGGAGTGATTGGGAGTATAGAAAAGATGGGGGGGGGTGGGGTCCAGGAAACAGGCTTGGGAGAGAGGGGTGCTGCAGCCAGGCCTGGAGGACACTCAAGGAGGCCAGATGAAGAGGATGAGACTCAATGGCAAAGGCAGGCAGCACAAGAGAGGGGAAAGTAGGGGAGGAGAGGGGAGCTGCGGCTCCGGCCTACCTGGGACTGCAAGCACAGGCCTGGCTCCAGAAGGCGGAGAGATCTCAGCTCCCAGGGAAGAGAGGACAGAGCTCTGCCACCAGGGAGGGCCGAGCAGGCGCAGTCCAAAGGCTTCCTGCCACCCAGCAGCCCCCTCTGCCAGGGGCTTCCTAGGCCCAAAGCGCCGCCCTCTGCAGCCCCCGAGGCCCCCAGGATCCTCCAATCACTCCAGGGCCCGGACTCCAGGGCCCGGGCTGCCTCTCCGCCCTGCATCACGTGCGCTGCCTTCTGCACTCCCAGGCCCCCTCCTTCCGCCCCAACCCCCTCCTGCAGCCGGGCTCAGGCTCCGCCTTGGCCCCCGGCCCGGGCGCTCATCTTGGGGCGCCTCCCCTCCACTGCGCCGGCCCCCTCCTCCCTGCCAGACGCACCCCCTCCTCCTGAGCACAAAGCCTGGCCCGCTCCACCCGCAGCCCCGGCTCCCCGATGGGCCTCGGCCGTGAGAGCTTGGGAAGGACCCCTTGGAAGTGCGGATGGGGGGTGGACTGAGGCAGAAGGGTTCTCCCATGTCCTGTGAGGCCCTCCACCAGGAGACCAGAGTGCCCTGCAAACTGGGCTTGGAGGGACCAGATGAGGAGCTGGGAGCAGAGGTAGGAAAGGTTCTTGATGCTGCTCTGAATGCCGTCAGTCTAGAATATCCGTGATAACTGGAGGAACTGATGGTTCTGGGTCAGAGGATTCAGAGATGCATTGAACGGAACGTCGTCTGTGTTATTACTAGACTGAGTTTGTCTCCCACTGCATTGCTTGAGAAACTATTTTATAAGACACAGTAGAACTTGAGAAATGACTTCCAGATGGTAACGTGATTGTGGCCCTAGAAAATCAGCCCCTTTTCTGATCTGGAGGCTATGCAACGCGCAATCGAACTGAGAGAGTGTGGCGACGTTTTAAGACGATTACGTCTTTAACTGGAATATTTTGCCTCAAAATAGACAAAAACAATAACTAGCCCTTTGAGAAAATAACCGAGGACCCTGGAAATGCGCCTTTTCTAGGTGAGGCTTTGGGAAAGGGCCAAGGAACTGCGTTGTCACACTTTTTTAGGCAAGGTCATCACATCTTCTCAGCCTTAGGGAAGAAGCAGGGGAAGATGGTTGTAAGTTTATTAAGTAAATGATGGCCATTGCCCAATATGCCTCAACTGAACCTCTGTAGCACGTCCCTGATAGTAAATTTGGGTTTTGACCAGGAATGATGGACAGATAGAGTGTATATAGACACGATGTCTGGAAGAAGATAGTAGGTAATGGATTACCTCTTAGGGTTCGGACTTCATGACTGACAAGGGCTTCAGAAAGGATCATTTTACTATGAGGGATTTCTTTTTGAGGATATGTATTGTTTTAAAAAATCACTCTTTTGGGGCGGCTAGGTGGCGCAATGGATAAAGCACCAGCCCTGGAGTCAGGGAGTACCTGGGTTCAAATCCGGTCTCAGACACTTGATAATGACCTAGCTGTGTGGCCTTCAGCAAGCCAGTTAACCCCATTTGCCTTGCAAAAAGCTAAAAAAAAACCCCAAACTATTTCACCATATCAGTAATATATGTGAGATTTTTTATCATTAATTTTCTGAACAAATACAATTTGTATGCACAAAAAGAAGTCTTTGCTATTGGCATTTCATTAAAGCAATTTTTCCTCAACCTAGTGTTCAGCATAAACCCCAAACTAAGGTCTAACAAACTACTTTTCAAAATTAGATTTAAAACGACTAGACAGATTTTTAACCTTTTTTTTTGTCCAACTCATTCATTCTGACTCTTGACTTACAAAGCCTTGCCCTAAAAACCTCAATAAGAACCTAAAAAATATGCTAGAGCAGATTCTACTCAGGAAAGAAAAACATTACAATTATTTACACCTATTAAGCATGATAAACAGAAAGATCTGTGCACATGGGATGGGGGCTGACCAAGAATGAAAATATCAGAGCTATTAGTAGCCATGGGAGTGTTAGGAGCACATACCAAGGATATGAAGAAGTCTATGACTGAACAGGCAATACCAGGGCACAAAGAGATCTCAGGTGACCCCGGAACCACTACTGGATGGAGGAATGGGGGTCAGCTCACAATTCTGGCATCTATTATGTGATCAGAGTTCTAGGGTAGAGAGGAATGGTTGTGAGCAAGAGAGGGTGGCAACTTTGCACTGAACAAAGAAAAAGTTACAAGAACTTAGGGGCGGCTAGGTGGCGTAGTGGATAAAGCACCGGCCCTGGAGTCAGGAGTACCTAGGTTCAAATCCGGTCTCAGACACTTAATAATTACCTAGCTGTGTGGCATTGGGCAAGCCACTTAACCCCATTTGCCTTACAAAAAAAACAAACTAAAAAAAATTTAAAAAAAGTTACAAGAACTTAAAGACTCTTTGAGAATGCGTCCAAGAACAAGATGCAGACAAAGTTCCCACCTTCAACTCTGTACATAAACCTGCATGAAATGATCTGGCCAACATTCCAAAATCAGAGGGGAGCCAAAGGAGCCAGTAGTTCAATTCCTTTGAAAACAGAAAATCTGCAAGTAGGCAAACAATGAGAGAATCCAATAGCAATCTACTGAAACACAGCCAAGAGAACCAAATTTGGATCAGGGCCTGCTGAACTCTGACCAAGAGAGGAGTGAATAGACCTCCCCATGGATCACTCCTCTTGGTAAGTGCTGACAACATGCAGATCCCCAGACTGAGCTATGAAAATAGCAGAATAGGAAAAGTCATTGATATCTTCCTACCACCCTCCTTAATAAAGGGACAAATTTAGACCTTAGTTTACAATGTCATCAATTTCTGCAGTCTGAGAAAAGATTTCCATTTCCCTTGGATAACTCTTGTCTGCCTACAAAGTTGACCAGATTTAGAAAAAGAGAGACTATAACTTTTTAGACTCTTTCAAAGTCCCCAGAAAAGTTTTCATTCACTTAATAGCTTTTTCCTTCAGGTGAACAGGCCAAAGATACCCTTTGAACGTACCAAGACACAAAACAACATTTTCCAGGAGTCACTGAATCCCTCTTTGACTTTACAAAATTATGAAGGGTCAAACATGGGAAACTTTTATTTTTTTTATGTTTTGATCTACATTCAGACTACTTTCTTTTTTTAAATTTATTTTTAAAGATATTATTTGAGTTTTACAATTTTCCCCCAATCTTGCTTCCCTCCCCTCCCCCCACAGAAAGCACTTTGTCAGTCTTTTTTTTTTCGCTATTCCAAATATTTTAATAAGAGTTCTCTGCAAGGCATTTAAAATACCAATTTGTGAGGATAAACTCCATTGGAGAGAGAGAATACAGAACGCAGGTAATCACAGAGCTGAGGAATTTTCTTGATTTTGGGCAGGAGCTGAGAGTCCATTGCTTTCTGATCAGCCTTGCGCTGCTCTGTAATCTCATATTTCTTTCTCTGTGTCAAAAATCTCTCCTTCTTCGTGTCTGAGTTTACAGAGCCTCTTCTTCTTAAAGTAAGCATCAGTAAAATGATTTGGAATTTTTACACCAGAAAGGTTAACCCTAGTAGAGGTGGCAATGACAAATGTGTGATGGGTCCTTCGCAGAGGAACATGATTGATGGTCAGAGGTCCAGTCACCAGTAGCAAACCACTAGCCGCTGCTTCAGGAAAACCACACGTTTGCCCTGTGGTGGCCAGTGAGGAGAATCAGAGCTGTGCTTGGGGTGATGCTAGACCCAAGTTTCCTCACATGCTGGCTGAAGGGTTTTTTGCCATGACTTAGGAGTTTTCTCAGCACATCTTCAGTACGGTAATACCTGGGCATTTTATAAATCTTTACCACTCGGTTTCCTCCATTTTTATCACCACCAACTGGCTTTGAGATAGTAGCAGGCACCTTGTCTTTCTTTTTCCTTTCAATCCGGGTTTTTGGTGCAGCATATTTCCGCTTGTACATGGCTCTGTGGGAATACATTGCAGACCTGGAGTATCTGCAGATCCCTCGGGCCAAGACTGGGTTTCGACTGCAGTGCTTTTGAGGTTTTTTCACCACCTTTGCAGCCCATCTTCCTTTTTGGCCTTCCTTTCCTTTTTTTTCCTTTCTGACCTTCTTTTCCTTTGGAGGCTTTTTTTTGGGGGGGGGGGTTGTCCACCATCTTGAGAGAAGGAGAAAGAGCTCTGTCAGTCTTTACTTTGTTTCCATGTTGTACCTTGATCCAAATTGGGTGTGATGAGAGAGAAATCATATCCTTAAAGAGAACAGAATTCTCAGAGGTAACCAGATCAAACCATAAAACATCTGGGTTTTTTTTTTCTAAATTAAATGGAATAGTCCTTGCACTTTGTTCAAACTCCACAGCTCCTTATCTGGATACAGATGGCATTCTCCTTTGCAGACAGCCCAAAATTGTTCCCAATTGTTGCACTGATGGGATGAGCAAGTCCTTCAAGGTTGAACATCACTCCCATGTTGCTGTTAGGGTGTGCAGTGTTCTTCTGGTTCTTCTCATCTCACTCAGCATCAGTTCATGCAAATCCCTCCATGCTTCCCTGAAATCCCATCCCTCCTGGTTTCTAATAGAACAATAGTGTTCCATGACATACACATACCACAGTTTGCTAAGTCATTCCCCAACTGAATGACATTTACTGGATTTCCAATTCTTTGCCACCACAAACAGGGCTGCTATAAATATTTTTGTACAAGTAATGTTTTTACCCTTTTTCCTCATCTCTTCAGGGTATAGACCCAGTAGTGGTATTGCTGGGTCAAAGGGTATGCACATTTTTGTTGCCCTTTGGGCGTAGTTCCAAATAGCTCTCCAGAAAGGTTGGATGAGTTCACAGCTCCACCAACAGTGTAATAGTGTCCCAGATTTCCCACAACCCTTCCAACAATGATCATTATCCTTCCTGGTCATACTGGCCAATCTGAGAGGTGTGAGTTGGTACCTCAGAGAAGCTTTAATTTGCATTTCTGTAATAATTAATGATTTAGAGCATTTTTTCATATGGCTATGGATTGCTTTGATCTCCTCATCTGTAAATTGCCTTTGCATATCCTTTGACCATTTGTCAATTGGGGAATGGCTTTTTGTTTTAAAAATATGATTCATGGGTGCCTAGGTGGCACAGTGGATAAAGCACCAGCCCTGGAGTCAGGAGTACCTGAGTTCAAATCCGGTCTCAGACATTTAATAATTACCTAGCTGTGTGGCCTTGGGCAAGCCACTTAACCCCATTTGCCTTGCAAAAACCTAAAATAAAAATAAATAAAATAAAAAATAAAAATGAATGTTTATAAAAAAATGACTCAGTTCTCTGTATATTTTAGAAATGAGTCCTTTGTCAGAATCATTAGTTATAAAGATTGTTTCCCAATTTACTACATTTCTTTTGATCTTGGTTACATTGGTTTTATCTGTGCAAAAGCTTTTTAATTTAATATAATCGAAATCATCTAATTGGTTTTTGGTGATGTTCTCCAACTCTTCCTTAGTCATAAACAGTTCCCCTTTCCATAGATCTGACAGGTAGACTAGTCCTTGATCTTCTAATTTGCTTATAGTATTGTTTTTTATGTCTATGTCCTGTAACCATTTGGATCTTATCTTGGTACAGGGTGTGAGGTGTTGGTCTACTCTAAGTTTCTTCCATACTAACTTCCAATTATCCCAGCAATTTTTATCAAAGAGGGAGTTTTTAATCCCAATGGCCGGACTCTTTGGGTTTATCAAACAGTAGATTACTATAATCATCTCCTGCTTTTATACCTAGTTTATTCCACTGGTCCACCACTCTATTTCTTAGCCAATACCAAACAGTTTTGATGACTGATGCTTTATAATATAATTTTAGATCAGGTAGGGCTAAGCCACCTTCTTTTGCACTTTTTTTCATTAAGCTCCTGGCAATTCTTGACTTTTTATTTCTCCATATGAATTTACTTATAATTTTTTCTAACTCATTAAAGTAATTTTTTGGAACTTTGATTGGTAGGGCGTGAAACAGTTTAGTTTTGGTAGAACTGTCATTTTTATTATATTAGCTCTCCCTATCCATGAGCAGATGATATTTGCCCAGTTATTTAAATCTAATTTAATTTGTGTGAAAAGTGTTTTATAATTGTTTCCAAAAAGATTCTGAGTCTGTCTTGGCAAATAGACTCCCAAATATTTTATATTGTCTGAGGTTACTTTGAATGGGATTTCTCTTTCTAGCTCTTCCTGCTGTTTCTTGCTAGACATATATAGAAAAGTTGAGGATTTATGAGGGCTTATTTTATAACCTGCCACTTTGCTAAAATTGCTAATTGTTTCCAGTAGTTTTTTAAATGATTTCTTGGGATTCATCTTGGGATTCATCATGTCATCTGCGAAGAGTGAGAGTTTTGTTTCTTCCTTCCCAATTCTAATTCCTTCAATTTCTTTTTCTTCTCTAATTGCTGATGCTAACATTTCTAATACAATATTGAATAGTAGTGGTGATAATGAGCACCTTGTTTCACCCCTGATCTTATTGGGAATGCCTCTAGCCTCTCCCTATTGAATATAATGCTTGTTGATGGTTTCAGATTAGATACAGCTAATCATTTTAAGGAACAGTCCATTTATTCCTACACTCTCTAGTGTTTTTAATAGGAATGGATGCTGTATTTTGTCAAAAGCTTTTTCAACATCTATTGATAGGATCATATGATTTCTGATAGGTTTGTTGTTGATATAATTGAGTATACTAACCGTTTTCCTAATATTGAACCAACCCTACATTCCTGGAATAAATCCTACTTGATCATAATGTATTATCCTAGTGATGACTTGTAATCATTTTGCTAAGATTTTATTTAGGATTTTTGCATCTATATTCATCAGGGAAATAGGTCTATAATTTTCTTTCTCTGTTTTAACTCTTCCTGGTTTAGGTAACAGTACCATATTGGTTTCATAGAAAGAGTTAGGCAGAGTTCCATCTTTCCCTATTTTTCCAAAGAGTTTATATAGGATTGGAACCAATTGTTCCTTAAATGTTTGGTAGAATTCACTTGTGAATCCATCAGGCCCTGGAGATTTTTTTTTAGGGAGTTCAGTAATGGCTTGTTGAATTCCTTTTTCTGAGATAAGGTTGTTTAGGTATTTATCTCCTCTTCATTTAACCTGGGCAACTTATATTTTTGTAGATAGTCATCCATTTCACTTAGATTATCAAATTTATTGGCATAGAGTTTAGCAAAATAATTTTGAATTATTGCTTTAATTTCCTCCTCATTGGTAGTGAGTTCACCTTTTTCATTTATGATACTAGCAATTTGGTTTTCTTCTTTCTTTTTTTTAATCAAATTGACCAGAGGTTTATCAATTTTATTGGTTTTTTTCATAATACCAACTTTTGGTTTTATTTATTAATTCAATAGGCTTTTTTGCTTTCGATTTTATTAATTTCCCCTTTAATTTTTAGAATTTCTAATTTGGTATTTAATTGGGGATTTTTGATTTGTTCTTTCTCTAATTTTTTTAGTTGCATGTTTAGTTCATTGATTTCCTCTTTCTCCAATTTACTCATATAAGCATTTAGAGCTATAATATATCCCCTGAGAGTCGCTTTGAATGAATTCCATAGGTTTTGGTATGTTGTTTCATTATTATCATTATCTAGGATAAAATGGTTAATTCTTTCTATAGTTTGTTTTTTGGTTCACTCATTTTTTAAAATGAGGTTATTCAGTTTCCAGTTTGTTCTGGGTCTATATCTCCTTGGTCCAGTATTGCATATGACTTTTATTGCATTGTGATCTGAGAAAGATGTATTCACTATTTCTGCCTTTCTGCAGTTGATCATTAGGTTTTTATGTCCTAGTACATGGTCAATTTTTGTATAAGTTCCATGTACTGCAGAGAAAAAGGTATATTCCTTTCTATCCCCATTCAGTTTCCTCCATACATCTACCATATCTAATTTTTCTAACAATCTATTTACCTCCCTATTTTCTTTCTTGTTTGTTTTATGATTCGATTTATCTAGATCTGATAATGGGAGGTTGAGGTCTCCCACTAGTAGAGTTTTGCTGTCTGTCTTCCTGCAGTTCTTTCAGTTTCTCCTCTAAGAATTTGGGTGCTTTCCCACTGGGTGCATATATATTCAATATTGAAATGACTTTATTGTCTATGGTACCTTTTAGGAGGATAAAGTTTCCTTCCTTATCTCTTTTAATGCTATCTATTTTTGCTGCTGCTTTGTCTGAGATGAGGATTGCTACCCCTGCTTTTTTTTTACTTCAGCTGAAGCAAAATATATTTTGCTCCAACCTTTTACTTTTACTCTATATGTATCTCTCTGCTTCAAATGGGTTTCTTATAAGCAGCATATTGTAGGATTCTGGTTTTTAATCCACTCTGCTATTTGCTTACGTTTTAAGGGAGAGTTCATTCACATTCAAGGTTATGATTACTAATTTTTTATTGCCCTCCGTGCTATCTTCCCTCTGTTTGTATTTTCCCCCTTTCCCCGCTTTTATCCATATTCCCCAGTCTTTTGTTTCTGAAAACCACCCCCTTCAGTGTATTTGCCCTCCTATATCACACCCTCCCCTTTCTTTCCCCTTTCCCTTTTTCCCTTTTCCCTGACCTTCCTTTTGTTATTTCCCCTTATTTCCCCCACTGCCCTTCCCTTTCTCCATCCCCCCTCCCCTTTTCCCCTTTTAATACTTGAAAGGTTAGATGTTTTATAAGTTAACTGAATATGAATAGGTTGACTTTAAGCCAAGTCTGATGAGAAGAAGATTCAGGTGTTTCTCCTCTGCTCTCTTCTTCCCCACTAGTACCATAGGTTTTTTGGTGCCTCTTAGTGTAATGAGATTTACCCTATTCAATCCCCTCCCTCCTCCCATCTCTTTCCTGTCCCCCTTTTTAGGGAGGTAGTGTTTTTTTTTTAGATCATTCTATCTAAGTCATAGAAAATTCTGAGTCTGTCCCTTCTAGTTCTGTATATTCTATCAAATAGAGTCAAAATTCCTGAGAGTTATTAGAGTCTTTCTCCCAAGTGAGGTTAAAGCCAGTTACATCCCATTAGATAGTAGTCTCATGGATAGGTCATGAATGTCCATCATTTCTGGCTAGGTGTATTCTCTCTCTTAGAGTTACATTTCTCAAGGTTTTTTGAGAATCTTTTTTTTTTTTTACCCCCATGCTGGGATATAGCCAGTTTCAACTTACTGGATTGCATTTTTTTTCTTTTTACCACCCCCCCCCTTTTTTTTACCTTTTCATGTGTCTCTTGAACCTCCTGTTTGATGTCCAAATTTTCTGTCTAGCTCTGGTCTTTTCATCAGAAATTTTTGGAATTCTTCCATTTCATTAAATGTCCATCTTTTTCCCTGGAAGAGAAGGCTCAGCTTTGCAGGAAAGTAGATTCTTGGCTGCATTCCAAGCTCCCTTGCTCTTCGAAATGTCTCGTTCCAGGCCCTTCGATCCCTTAATGTTGATGCAGCCAGGTCCTGTGTGATCCTTACTGTGGCTCCTTGATATTTAAATTGTTTCTTTCTGGCTGCTTGCAGGATTTTCTCTTTTATCTGATAGTTCTGGAATTTGGACACAACATTTCTTGGTGTTTTCATTTTAGGATCTTTTTCTGGTGGGGATTGATGTACTCTTTCAATAACTACTTTGCCCTCCAATTCCATGATTTCAGGGCAGTTTTCCATCACTAGATACCTCCCGAATTTGGCCAAAGCTGCTGCGGGAGACAAATCCTGAGGTAGATGTTCTTTCTCCTGGCTTTTCTTTCTGGGTTTTGTGGGTCGGATTTCTTTTAAGAGGTTTGTTTCATGTGATAGATGGGGAAGAGATCAGGAGAATTTAGAACTGTGCCTGTCTTCTCTCTGCCATCTTGGCCGAAAGTCCATGGGAAACTTTTAGAGGGAAATTGCAAAGCCTCTGACTAACTTAGTAGAGGCTCCCTTTCTTTTTTAAACAAGTATTCTGCTCTGCCTCAAGTTTACTGGAATCTTTTCATCATCACCATGATCACTGAGTCACAACAATCAAGAGACAGAAAGTATCTCATACTAAAGAGAAGGTTCTTGGTTATCACATGCAGTGGGTCTTCATATGAGTTGAACACATGCACATTGGGGCCTGTGGGAAAATATAAAATTCCCCCCCTAATTTTTTCTTTTTTTTAGGCTTTTGCACGTCAGTGGGGTTAAGTGGCTTGCTCAAGGCCACACAGCTAGGTAATTATTAAGTGTCTGAGGCCGGATTTGAACTCAGGTACACCTGACTCAAGGGTCGGTGCTCTATCCACTGAGCCATCTAGCCACCCAAATTCCCCCTAATTTACCTGAAGTTTTATATCCTTGTGCAAACACCCCTGACTTTTCTTCATCATGTTTTCCTTCAGTTGACATAATGCTAACAGTTCTTTTTCTTATTCTGAAAAAATTATATTTTTGAGAAGTCATTCTGTTATCACAATGCTAGTTTCCCCTTTAAATTTATTTAATCATTCATGTCAGGGATAAGGTTTTCTCCTAAAATGAGCTTTCTGATGGAAACTAAAGTATGCTGTTTGCCTGAAGACTTTACCACATTAATGTCATTCATAAGGTTCCTCATGTGAATTCTCTGATGAGTAGTATGATGGGACTTCCATAAAAAATCTTTCCCACATTGACTTCAATCATAAGATTTCTCTCCAGTGGGTTCTCTGATGTTTAGTAAGAGTGGTCTTATGTGAAAAATCTTTTCACATTGATTACATCCATAAGGTTTCTTTCTAGTGTGGATTCACTGATGTGCAGGAAGTCTTCACTTCCATGTAAAAGCTTTTCCACATTGACTATATCCAAATGTTTTCTCCATTGTGAATTCTCTGATGTGTTGTAATATGGCCCCTCTTAACAAATATCTTTCCACATTGATTATATTCTTAATGTTCTCTCCAGTGTGAGTTCCCTGATGATTAATAAGAGGTCTTATATGAAAAAGTCTTTCTACACTGATTACATTCATAAGATTACTCTCCAGTATGGATTCTCTGATATTTATTAAGAATGACTTTCAGGGATGGCTAGGTGGCACAGCGGATAGAGCACCGACCCTTGAGTCAGGTGTACCTGAGTTCAAATCCGGCCTCAGACACTTAAAAATTATCTAGTTGTGTGGCCTTGGGCAAGCCACTTAACCCCATTGCCTTGCAAAAAAATAAAAAGAGTGACCTTCAATGAAAAAGCATTTCCACATTGACTACAGTCAAAAAGTTTTCTCCAGTGTGGATTCTCTGATGTACAATGAGTCTATTATTCAATGGAAAAGCCTTTCCAGATTGACTAGAGTCATAAAGAATTTCTCTGGAATAGATTAGTTGATGTGTATTAAGAAGGGACTTCAATGTAAAAGCCTTTCCATATTGATTAAATTCATAAAGTATTTGTCAGTGTGGGTTCTCTGATGTATCTGTTGGGACTCCCATCTCAAAGCATTTCCATTTGATTACATTCATAAGATTTTTCTCCAGTGTGAATTCTCTGATATTAAGATGTAACTTCCATGTAAAAGCCTTTTTACATTGATTACATTTATAAGGATTCTCTTTAGGATGGATTGTCTGATGTTTAACAAGAGTGCCCTTCACTTACCCTCCACACACACTTAAGTTTTTTCAACTGTCAAATAGGGATAATATCACCTAACTTCTAATGTTATTATCAGGATAAAATGGCATAATATTGAAAAGAAAGGACTTGATACAACACCTGGCAAACAGTATATGAAACAAATGCTTATTCTCTTCCTTTCCCACCATCTGTGCTAGAATTTTGGGGCAAGCTGAAGGAAGATGAAGGATAAGATTGATATATTAATGATAGCTTGGAGCTTCAAGCTACAAATTGATACTTGTAGAAAAAAAAATTCCAAATCTTACATGCATCCCAAAGAGGAAAGGGTTGCAAGGAAAACCTGAGCAGTTTTCAGAGATTTGTCAGGAACATTTCATGTCTAGGTTTAAGGTAAATTAAATATCCCTGAGATGTGATTGTAGTGATTTGATCTTTGATCTGAAGCTAGCTAGAAGTGGTAGGAAACAGAGCAACAAAGGAGTTAATATAAATTTTTTCAACATGGTTCAAGGTACATTTTACAGAAAAGCCAACCTTCTGGAAAACCCAGTCTCTTGACCAAAGGAGACCTGAACTTCTCTCTCTCTAAACTGATTTGGTGCTCCAAACCATTCACAGAAGGGAATGAAGATATTCTCATTGACTGCAGACTCAGTGTTACCCGGGGAGGGGTCCTTACCCACAGGATCTGGGCATGCTCCAGCATGATATCCTTGTACAATTCTTCTTCTTCTTCTTCTTCTTCTTCTTCTTCTTCTTCTTCTTCTTCTTCTTCTTCTTCTTCTTCTTCTTCTTCTTCTTCCTTTTTAGATTTTTTCAAGGCAATGGGGTTAAGTGGCTTGCCCAAGGCCACACGGCTAGGTAATTATTAAGTGTCTGAGGTTGGATTTGAACCCAGGTACTCCTGACTCCAAGGCCAGTGCTCTATCCACTGCACCACCTAGCCACCCCGTACAATTACTTCTGATGAGGGTCCAAGAGGTTCCACTCCTACTGGGTGAAGTCCATAGCCACATCTTTGAATGTCACCAACTCCTAAACCATCAAAAGTCATCAAGTGTAGAGCTAAAAGACTCTTGAGAATTAGACCTCCCAGCCCTCATCAATTCTAGAGGGAAGCTGAATTAAGAGAAGAGATTTGTCCAGAGGACATACTCTTTCTGAGGGCAGAATTCACTCTAGAACTCAAGATCATTAAGAGCCCAAGGGAATTCTGAGAAATAGATGCTATATGTCAGTTGGAACAAAACTGAGAAATCTCTTGGAATATAATACATCACCCTGAGAAATCTGGGAGAAAGTTTCTGTTCTACCTGGGAGGTGGGAGGTGGATGTATGTGTAGGAGAAAGAGAGAAGGTGATGGGGAACTTCTTCTTTAAGAAACCATGAGTGGTCGGAATTTAAAGAAGCATGGAAAGAATTATATGAACTGATACACTCCAACAACAGCATTGTGAGTTGATCACCTATAATGGATGCAGCTCCACTCAGTAGTTCAGAAATCAAGTACAGCCCTGGAAGACTTGTTATGGACGATGACATCCATATTCAAAGGAAAAAGCAGACAAACAAAAAGAACCACAGACTCTGAATGGATATCATGTTCACTTTTTTAAAATTTCTTTTATGTTTATGAAATGTAGATTCAAAAGATATCAACAGGATTTCTACCCTTGTGTGGGAGGTAGTGGGGAGCGAAGCAAGATGAGGGGGAAAACTGTAAAACTCAAAATAAATAAAATATTTCTTTATTAAAAAAAAACAGGGGCAGCTAGGTGGCACAATGGATAGAGCACAGATCCTGGAGTCAGGAGTCCCTGAGTTCAAATCCAGCCTCAGACACTTAATAATGACCTAGCTGTATGGACCTGGGCAAGCCACTTAACCCCATTTGCCTTGCAAAAAACAAAAAAAAAAATAGAGAACATAAGAATAAATGGAGCTTACCTTAAAAAAAATCAGAATTGGTCAGTTGGAAAAGGAGATTCAAAGGTTCTCTGAAGAAAATAGTTCCTTCATATGTAGAATGGAAGTAAGGGAAGCTAATGATTTTGTGAGAAATCAAGAAGCAATAAAACAAACCCCCAAAAATGAAAAACTAGAAAATGTGAAATATCATCTTAGGAAAAAACAACTGCCCTGGAAATCAGATTCAAAAGAGATAATTTTTGAACTACCTGAATGCCATGATAAAAAAAAAAAAACAGTTCTCATATTTCAAGAAATACTCCAGGAAAACTGCCCTGATATCCTAGAAGCAGGGGGTAAAATAGAAATTGAAAGAATACACTGATCACTTCCTGAAAGAGATCTCAAAATGAAAACTATCAGGAATATTATAACCAAATTTCAAATGCCCAAGTAAAGGAGAAAATATTACAAGCAACCAGAAAGAAACAATTCAAATAGAGTGAAGCCACAGTCAGAATAACACAAGATTTAGCAACTTCTATATTAAGGGCTCATAGGGCTTAGAATATGATTTTACAAAAAAAGCAAAAGAGCTTGGATTACAACTGAGAATCAACTACCCAGGAAAGTGAACGTTCTCTTTCAGGGGAAAAGATGGCCATTCAATGAAACAGGGAACTTTCAGACTTTCCTGATGAAGGAGAAAGGGGTGAGAACTTCGAAATCAAGGTTTTGGAAGTTAAGTGTTGAAACTTTCATTTGCCCATATTGGGGGGGGGGGGATTTTAAAAATTAAGTTAAATTTATTTTAAAAGTGAATGGATAGGGGCGGCTAGGTGGCATAGTGGATAAAGCACCAGCCTTGGAGTCAGGAGTACCTGAGTTCAAATCCAGTCTCAGACACTTAATAATTACCTAGCTGTGTGGGTTTGGGCAAGCCACTTAACCCCATTGCCTTGCCAAAAAAACCCTAAAAAAAGTGAATGGATGGGGCAGCTAGGTGGCACAGTAGATAGAACACCAGCCCTGGAGTCAGGAGTACCTGAGTTCAAATGCCGCCTCAGACACTTAATAATGACCTAGCTGTGTGGAATTGGGCAAGCCACTTAAACTCATTGCCTTGCAAAAAAACTAAAAAAAAAAAAGTGAATGGAGAGCCACCCTTGACATAGCCTGGAACAGTAACCTTTCTGTCTGGGATCAGGTTTGTGGAGAAGGTTTTTGTCTCATTTTCCCATCTGAATGTGTCACTGTGAAGCTGAGTTGCACTACTGTACCAGAGCAGGCTATAATAGCCTCATCCTCAGACTGGGCCCCCTTGATTGTGAGGGCAGCTTTGTCCCTAAGGAGGGACCCTGAGAAGCAGATTGGATTTTATTTGAAGAATTGCTGTCAAGCATTTGGACAACAGTGGAAAAGGGAACCCCCAACAAGAGGAGGGGGGGTTCCTTTTTTTTTAGGTTTTTTTTTGCAAGGCAATGGGGTTAAGTAGCTTGCCCGAGGCCAAACAGCTAGGTCATTATTAAGTGTCTGAGGCTGGATTTGAACCCAGGTACTCCTGACTCCAAGGCCGGTGCTCTATCCACTGTGCACCTAGCTGCCTCTGTCCTTCATTCTTGAAGAAGACCATGACATCAGGGAAGTGATGCCATGACAAGCATGAATTGGATTTGAGTGGGGAAGGGGCTGGGCTAAGTCACCAGCTTCACCTTCTCCTTCAGAGCCATCTGGGTGCAGAGGCCAGATATGAATCAAGATGACTGGAAATGGCTTTGGATGTGAGGCAATTGGGGTGAAGTGATAGCTAACAAGTGTCTGAGGTCAAATGGGTTTTAACTCAGATTCTCCTGACTTCACAGATGGCATTCTACCTACAACACCATCTAGCTGCCTAGGTTAGGCAAAGTTAGTACTGCTCATGGTAGTCCATTACTCTTCACAGTTGAACATCAGACTCTTCTCTGACTAAGGACTAGGCTTGGGTCTTTGGTTCCAACTGTGTTCAGTAGACTTAGTTACTGATTCTGACATTTGATAGCTGACCATTTCATAGGGAATTAAGAATTCTTTATAAGAGGCAGTCTTTTCTGCAGTGCAAATTTAGTTCAACCTACCTTTGGCAAAACCCCAGCTGAGGTCTGCCTTAGGGAGTATCTGAAGAACTGGTAGGGCTAATGGACAGAATTCTACTTCTGAAGAAAGATCTATCAGGAGATGGGATGATAACTAACATTTCTTCTCTATAATACAATTCTGCAGTGATCCAAGTTGGAGGAACCTTTGCCAAGGTCACCTTTGCCCCCTGTGCCATTGCTATGGACACCCTAGGCTAGCAATAATGATCTCATCTGGGACTGACAGTTCCAATATTGATGTTTTATTTTTGCAAGGCAAACGGGGTTAAGTGGCTTGCCCAAGGCCACACAGCTAGGTAATTATTAAGTGTCTGAGACCGGATTTGAACCCAGGTACTCTTGACTCCAGGGCCAGTGCTTTATCCACTACACCACCTAGCTGCCCCCAATATTGATGTTTCACCAACAAAAAGGAAGTTCAAGGAGACCAGAAAGAATACAGACCTTCTTGGATCCTTTATGGAAGCTTGAATCCAAAACTCTCAGAATCCAGTTTTGACCAAGAAGGCCTATCACATTGGGCTGTGTGACACTCCTTTTGTTGATATTTACATACTCAGGGATGTCCCAGTTGTACTTAAGCTTGAGTTAACTGTCTACTTTCCTTCCCCTTTCCCCTAAAAAGGGAGGTTTGGGAAGGAAGGAGAATGATATTCCAAGCAGGAGACTTCCAGGAATGCTTTTCTCAACATTTAGTGCAACAGTGAAGATAATAATGGGAGGCAGCCTTGGGGAGACAATCATCAAAATCAAATAAAAATAGTAGTTAATACTTATGAAGCCATTATTCTATGCCATGAACTTTACAAATATTTTCTCAACCTCATAAGACCTCTAGGATTTGGGTGCTCTTTTTATGCCTAATAGACAGAGGAAGAAACAAAGGCAACCAGAATCCCTGTGATTTGTCTAGGGTCACAGAACTAGCAAATTTCTAAATTTCTTAGGTTTTCTAGATTAGAGGCCCAGCATTCTGCCTTCTGCATCACCAGTTATATTCTGAGTTTTAAACAGATGTCATGTAAAAAACCATGGGTGGTGGACAAATGATAATAATAATGAAATATTAGCTGGGATTTTTTAGTTCTTTAAAGTTTGCAGAATGCTTTTCAGAATTGAACTTATCCGACCCTGATAGCAATCCATTGAGTTACATTATATTATGATTCCTCATTTCACATTCACAGATGAGCAAATTGAGTCAGAGGGACTTGCCTAAGGTCACACAGCTAGTAAGCTCAGGTCTTCCCAACTGCAGGGGCCAGCATTTGTCCACCTCACCACCTAACAACCTATAGAAGAAACTTTGTCACTGGGAAGTGATGGGAGAGAGGGAACATTTAGACATTGGCCAGTGGACCAGGTTGAGGCACTGTTATGATGACTTGTTTGGGTCACTGCAGGAAGAAAGATCCTCCCTGTAGCCCTCACACTCACTCAGTTAGCAGAGTATGTTCCAGAGGATGGAGAAGGAATGGCTGGGCCAGCCCAATTGCCTGGCAGGGAACTGGACCTGGGCTATACATTTATCAAAAACAAAATCCAATATGAGGTGGATAGGGTGGAAAGGGAAGGTGGAACAAAGGAGACAAGGTTGAAAATGCTGACACTGGTCCTTAATTCCCTATGACTTTAGCAGTTTCTAAAGCTGCTGCCCTGTTCTATCTGTTCTATACCTCCTCCCCCCATCAGGGGTCCTCTGTGAGGATTTCTTGTACAACAATTAAGAAGATTGTGCTTATAAAGAGTTATATAACCATCAGTCATTATTTTTGTGAGTTTCTTGTTCAAGGCAGCTCAAGGACACCTCAGGAGCCATGATATCCAATTTTACAAGTGAGAAAATTGAAACATAGGGAGATTTAGTAACAATGAAAATCTCACAAGTCTTAAGCATCAGAGATAGGAATTGAACCCAGGGCTATGGACTCCACAGCCAGTGATTTATTCATGGGCCACTGAAAAGGGAGACAATGACCTTGGGGAAAGTGTGGCAGTCAAAATGTTTTGGCAGGACCTAATAAACTATACATGTTGGGGACATAAAGTTATAGAAAGTCTCTTTAGATAAAATAGTTTATGCTTCCTGGGACCCTACCAGTCCTGATTGAAGGAATCTTTGAGGACCTTGGAGTGGGTGTGGAAATACCACCAGTCATACCAAAAGGTAGAGATCTGAAAGATCTTCAGTACCCTCTGCAGGTGGGCGTGGGCTGGGCAAGGGGAGGTTTTTGTCTCAATTCCTCATCTTGAGTCTTTCATTGTGTGGGAACCCTTGTAATACAAGGCACAGTGATATAATGCCTCATCCTCAGGCTGGGCCTCCTTGATGGTGAGGGCACTTTTGACCCCAAGGATGGACCCTGAAAACTGGTCAGGGATATCCGATAAGAGAACATTGATGTTATAGATGAGTTGCTTGGGAAGCTGGTCATTCTGCTGAAACCAGGAAGTTAAATGATCAGAGGTGACAGACAGTCCCTGTGCTGGAGCCACAGGTCATGGTGACTGTTTCTCCTGGAACCACGGTCAGAGCAGGCTCCTGAGTCACCACCTGAGATATGGTGCCTGAAACCAATAGGACAGACACATAAATCAGAAATAGAGCAGGAACAACTCTGCCAAGACCCCAGATCACCCTTTCTTCTAACCCAAGAGCCCAACCTTTGCAGAGAGTGAGCAGCATGAGGAGAGGAATCAAGGCTATGGTGTGGATGCTTTGCTTCCTGGGACCTCAGAGCTTGGGCTGAACACCTACCAGTTCCTATTATCACCCCCCCCAACTCCACCCCCTCCTGGGAGGCTGGAGCATTCCATCATGCCAATAACTCTCCAAATTGTACTTATTGGTGTCCAGAGCTGGTGCCCCTGCTAGCCCTAGATTGAATGTTGAGATAGGTGGGGCAGACAATGCCTGCCCCTGAGCATGCCCCACTGGGTTCTACCGGGACACAGCTGCAGGCTTCCAAACATTAATGAACACCCAATGCCAACTCAGGCAGTGACTTCATGATTTCTCTACTGTGACCATGTTCTATCATCATGCCCCCAACATAGTCCCACAGAGACACCTGCTGGTGGCAAGACCCCAAACTATCTCTTATTAATGAGAAACCACCAAGGATAGGTAACTCATGGCAGGTTCCAAGATATGCCAGTCATCTACTTCCATAGTCCCATCTCTTTGGGTTGTGACCTTGGGACCCCATCCCCCTCCTCTGGCAACAATTCTCAAGAACAGACCACCCAGCCCACTGACCAAAATCACCACCTCCATCCCTCCAGTGTCAGCTATTTCTAAGGTTAATAGTATCAATAGTAAGAGTTAGATTTTATATCCCATTTTAAGGTTGGCAAAGTGGTTCTTATCTATGATTTCATGTGATCCTCATAATGATCCTGGAAGGTAGGGGTCATTAGAATTGGATGGACTTTGGTGTTGGTCTAATCAGGGATGAGGGAAGGCTGGTCTGCAGGTCTCAACCTCACCAGCTGCTGACATAGCTGTGGAAAGGTCATCAGCTACTTTCCCAGCAAGAGGCTGCCAGTATATTTATATTTATTTGTTTTTATTTTTGTACAAATGATAATTTTTATACATTACTAAAATATTCTTAAGTAAACATAATACCCCCTCCCCCCCAAAAAATATATAACCTCATGAAAAATAAAGGAAAGAGAAAAAATTGTGCTTCACAACACCACCAGCTCTGTCTCAGGTGGATCATATCCTTTATAAGTCCATCACAAAAGCTACTTCCATATTTTTCCACCGGTGCTGTTGCTGATCGCAACTCCCTCCATTCATACCTCCCCACTACCATATGCTATATTTTCTTTCTCCTTTCACTCTGACCCTCTTCTAAAATGTGCTGTAGGGTAGCTGAGTGGCTCAGCAGACTTATCACCGGCCCTGGGGCCAAGAGGCCCTGAGCACACATACCACCCCTAAGGCCCAGCAACCACCAGGACCCATGGTCCCAAACAGGCCACCCAATCCCAGCCCCTTGCAAGAAGCAAAAAAGAAAATGTGATATCTAACCACTATCCCCCATGATCCACCCTCTCCTCCATCACTCACACACCTCCTTCTCCTGTCTCCCTTTTCTCCTTTTTACTCTAGATGTCTATATTCCATTGAGCATATATGCTGTTTCCTCTCTGAGCCACCTCTGATGAGAGTGAAGGTTCCCTCATTCCTCCTCACCTTCACCCCTTCCATATCATTGCAATAGCTCATTGCAGTAAAAAAAACTTATTATATGAAATATCTTAGCCTATTTGACCTCTCCTTTCTCTTACTCCCATTACATTTCCTTTTTAGCCACTGACTCCATTTTTACAATATATTATATCTTCAAATTCAGCTCTCTCCTGTGCTTCATCTATAAAAGCTCCTTCTGCCTGCTCTATTAAATGAGAAGTTTTATATGAGTATTATCAGTATCATTTTTCTATGCAGGAATACATGCAGTTCATTCTCATTAAGTCTCTCATATTTTCCCCTTCTCCACTCTCTATACTTCACCTGAGTCCTGTATTTCAAGGTCAAACTTTCTGTTCAGCTCTGGTCGTATCAACAAGAACAATTGAAATTCCCCTGGTTCATTGAAAATCCATCTTTTTTTCCCTGGAAGAGGACATTCAGTTTTGTTGGGTAGTTGATTCTCATTTGCATTTCAAGTTCTTTTGCCTTCCGGAATATTATATTCCAAGTCCTATAAGCCCTTAATGTAGTTGCTGCTACATCCTGTGTGATCCTGACTGCAGCTCCACGGTATTTGAATTGTGTCCTTTTGGCTGCTTGTAATATTTTCTCTTTGACTTGGGAGTTCTGGAACTTGGCTATAATATTCCTGGGGGTTGTTTTATTTTGGTTCTCTTTCCAGGGGAGATTGGTGGATTCTCTCAATTTCTATTTTGCCCTCTGCTTCTAGGATATCTAGGCAATTTTCCTGTAGGAATTCTTTTAAAAAAAAAATGACATCAAGGCTCTTTTCCTGATCATGGCTTTCAGGTATCCCAATAATTTTTAAATTATCTTTCCTGAATTTGTTTTCCAGATCAGTTGTTTTTTCCAATGAGATGTTTCACATTTTCTTCTAATTTTTCATTCTTTTGGTGTTGAAGTACTGTGTCTTGACTTCTCATAAAGTCAGCAGTTTCCTTTAGCTCCATTCTACATCTGGAGGATTTGTTTTCCTCAGAGGGCTTTCTTATCTCTTTTTCCTGGTCAATTCTGCTTTTTAAAGCATTCCTCTCCTCATTAATTTTTTGAACTGTTTTATCTATTTGACCTATGCTGTTTTTTAACATGTTATTTTCTTCAGCATTTTTTTTTGGATCTCTGTGACTAAATTGCTGACTTCTTTTTCATGTTTTTTTCCTGCATCTCTCATTTCTTTTCCCAATTTTTCTTCTATCTCCCTCACTTGATTTTCAAAGTCTTTTTTGAGCTCTGTCATAGCCTGAGCCCAATTTCTGTTTTTCTTGAAGTCTTTAGATGCAGGAACTTGGACTTCCTCATCTTCTGACTGAGTATTTTAATCCTTCTTGGGAATCACAGACAAAGTATTTCTCAATGGTGTTCCTGTTTTTTTCTCTGCTTACTCATTTCTCCAGCCTGTGCCTAGTCTTGGGGTACTTCCTGAGCTTTTGAGTACTATTGGGACACACACACACACACACACACACACACACACACACACACACACACACACGGATCTCAGTGTGTGAAGCTCTGACTTCCCTCCTGGTCTGTGAATGACCACAAGCGCACCCCTCTGCCACAGGGCTGAGGTGGTGGTGGGGGGTGTCTTGTTCTATGGGGGGCCTAGACTGCAATCAGGATCTGAATGTGGTCAGAACCCCAGAGTCCTGTTCCAGCTACAAAGGACAGCCCTCTGAAGTCTCTCTCCAGTCCCCTACCTTTGGTGGGTTGAGCACTCAAGGCTCAATGGCCTGGGGGCTCCTGATTACTGGCTCCACACCTGCTTCCATTTCCTGGATCTGAGCTGCCATGAGGCTGCTGCTGCTGAGCTGACCATGCTGACTGCTGCAATTGCCCTGAAGGCCTGGACTTCCTATGCCTGCTCTGGCAAAGGTCCCCTCTGCTGATCCTCCAATTTGTGCCTGGTGCTCCCCCGGGGTATGGGTCAGGAAACTGCCCCAGCTGCCGTGAGACGGCTCCCAGGCACCCTGGGACTGCCTCCAGGAGGCTGAAGTTTCTTCACTCTCGTGAGTTGCCCCTGTGGAGCAGAGCCTTTCCACTATTTTCCAGGTTACCTTGGTCTGGAGAATTGCCTCACTAGATCTTTCTATGGGTTCTATCTCTCAAAAATTTACTTAGAGCCATTATGGAGAGAACACCTAGGAGAGGCTCTTCTCCTGTGGCCATCTTGGCTCCACCCCTGCCAGTATATCTATAAGAAAATATTAATACTGATACTGTCACCTGCATTTTAACCAATAATTATTATTCTCCTTGTACTGACAAATTTCTAAAGCCCTTTTCTATTTGTTCTAACCCTCCTCCACTCATGGTGACTTCTTCAAAGTTTTCCAATGAATCCCTTTTATGACATTATATTTGTAAAGTTATATAAATACCATTTTATACATATATGTGTCTTTATATATATGTACATATATGTGTGTGAGTGTGTGATTTTTCTATTCATGACCTCAGCTAGGAGGGAATCTTAGAGATCATTAAATCCAACTCTCTCACTTTAAAGATAAGGAAACTGAGGTAGGGGGAGGTTAAGTGACAATCTAATTCTCACAGAGATAAGATCTGCTTAAATGAGAAAGGTAAAGAAATAAAAGTAAACAATAGAATGGGAAAGACAAGAGATCTCTTCAAGGACATTGGAGAAAGGATTTCACAAGCCCTTAAAGTTGTGCTTAAGATTCTGCAAGAGAGGTGTCAGCATTATGAGAACAAAAAAAAAAAACAAAACAGATTGGTTTTCAAACTGGCAGAAGAATAGATCTAATTGCCAACATTCTTTGAATTATGGAGAAATCAAGGATGTTACAGACTTCATTGACTACACAAAAACCTTGAACTATGTGGATCATAACAAATTGTGGCAAGACCACAAAGAGATAGGAGTACCAGATCAACTTACTTGTCTCCTGAGCAACCAGTGATGATGATGATGATGATGATGATGATGATGCTTCTCCATCATTCATGAAGAACATGACATCAGGGAGGTGAGGCCATGACAAGCACATGAACTGGATGGAGGGAGGGGGGCTGTGCTAAGTCAACAGCCTCACTTTCTCCTCCAGAGTCATCTGGGTCCAGTGGCCAGATATGAATCAGGGCAACTGGAGGTGGTCCTTGATGTGAGGCAATCAAGGTTAAGTGACTTGATTAATATCACTCAACTAGTGTCAAGTACCTATGGGCAGATTTGAACTCAGGTCCTCCTGACACCAGGTCTGGTGCTCTATTCACTGTACCACCCAGCTGGCTCAACCTTTATGAGGGCATGAGGTAGCAATTAGAATTGTACATGGAAAAAAATGTGTTAAAAGAGAGTATGACAAAATTGTATATAGTCACCTCATTTATTTAAGGTGTATGCGAAGTATATCATGCAAAATGCTGGGCTGGAGGAACCAAAAGCTAGAATTTATATTTCCCAGGTCAATCTCAGAAATGCAAATGGTACGACTGTGATGGCAGAAAGTGAAGGGAATGTTAAGTAGTCTCTGGATGTGGGTCAAGGAGAAGAGTGTAAAAACTAGCTTGAAGCTTAATATCAGAAAAATTAAGATCTCCACAACAGGATCCATCACATCCTGGTAAAGAGGAAGAAATGGAAGCAGTGTCAGTGCAGATACTGATTTTAGCCAGGCAATTAAGACACCTGTTTCTTGGAGGGGAAAAATGTTAAGAGAATTTTTATTTCGTATTGATCAATATATATGTGTAATGACTTTACTAATAACATAGTTTTTAGGGATTCTTTTCACTTACACACTCTGGTCAAGGAATCAGAAAGAACAAAGCATCTTGGAGTAATTCATTAATTCTGAAAAATCTGCATTCTTTCCCTTGTCCGTGTAAATTTAACTATTTCAGTGAAATGGAAGAATATTTACAAAAATATAAATTGCCTAAAGGAGCAGAAGAAACAGAATATCTAAAAAGACCTATTTTAGGAAAAGAAATGGCATAAGCAATAAGTGAGCTCCATAAGAGAAAAACCCAGAACCAGATGGATTTATAAGTGAATTCTAACATTTAAAGATCAACTAATAACAATATTAATTAAATTTTTTGGAATTATAAGTAAAAAAGAAATTTTACCTAACTTCTTTGATGAAACAAATAAGATTTACACCTCAACTAAGAAGAATGAAAACACAAAAAGAAATTTATAGATCAATTTCATTATTAAAGATGAAGTAAAAAATTCATAATCTATTCAGCCACAAAAGTGATTTTTCACTGCTCCCATCCAATAAACATCAGTGGCTCTCATCACCTCCAGGATCAAATACAAAATCCTGTTTGGCATTCAAAGCCCTCTTTGCCTAGGCCCTTTATAGTCTGCTTACACCTTACTCTCTACTATGTACTCTTCAGTCTAGTGACACCTGTTTCCTACATGTTTCGTAAAAGACATTCTAAATTCTTGAATGTAGGACATTTTCAATGACTAACCCTATTCCTGTAATACTCACCTCCACCTACTTCCTTCCCCATTGTTGTTGTTCAATCATTTCAGTCTGGTCTAACTCTCCATGACCTCATTTGGGGTTTTCTTAAGGATACTGGAGTAGCTTGCCATTTCTTTCTCCAGTTCATTTTACAGATGAGGAAATTGAGATAAACAGGGTTGAAGCGATTACCCAGGGTCTTACAGCTAATAAGAGTCTGAGACTAGATCTGAGCTCAAGTTTTCTGACTTCAGGTCCAACTCTCTACACACTATGCCACCTTGTTCCCTTACTATTCTCCGACTTCCTTTAAGTTCAAACTAAAGTCCCATCTATGAGAAGCCTTTCCCAACCCCCTTAATTCAAGTGCCTTCTCTCTTCTAATTATTGTCTGTTTTGCATATAATTAATTTTTGGTTGTCTTCCCCATTAGACTATGAGGTCCTAGAGAACATATACTGTCTCTCCTGCCTCTTTGTGTATCCCAAGCACCTAACACAGGACCAGCACTTAATGAATATGTATTGATTGCTTATCTCAATAAATAAATTTATTAATAAATTAATAAATATATATTAAATAAATATATATTAAATATAAAAGACTCTTACAAAAGCTTAGATAATTTTAGGTACATTATATCCACTTTTCCCTGTCAAAACGATGTAAAGTTAGTTTGGCTTTCTTGCTGGCTTCTCACAAGTTCCCTTTATAAATATTTGACAATCATCTCTTTAATGAGCAATTCTAATCCCCTCACCCACCTAGAAATTGACATTAAACTCACTAAGTCTGAACTGTTCATATTCTATTTACTTCACATATTTTCAGTATCCCAAACTTGTCCATCTCCAATTTTAGGACGCCTTTCTGGTGTTCTTCAATCGTTCAATTATTATTGACAATGTTTCAACAGTCTCATAGGCAAGTCCTTCCAACACATCAGGCTATAATTTGTGGGCCAAGAATTTGTATGCCAAAGTCAAATAGGTGGTGTCTTGTCATCTGCTTAACTATCATGTACATTGACTTCTTAGCCACTTTCCTGTCACTTCAAAGTACAAAGAAGAGCAAAGATTCTGGCTTTATTGGTCAATTTTCTCATCCAGACCCAAGGCAGGATCCTCTCCTCTCTTATTTTCTCCTCTTTATTTGTCCTTATTTCCCCTCAGTTGATCCTGGACCTTGAAAATATGGATAAATTTTACACACCCACCCTACATTCTTCCATGTCTCCTCAAATTGTTAGGATTGTCTGGGCAAGGTTTTTCCCAAGAGCTTTCTATCTTCCTCCAGTGGGAAGAGCACTGGGCAGGAGTCAGGATGACTGCTATTAGGGAAGAGCTTAGTTCACATCAAGCCTCAGAGGCTTAATAGCTGTGTGGCCCAGGGCAAATCCCTTGACTTCAGTCTCAGTTTTGTCAACTTATGTAAACTGAGGATAATGTTTCTGGGGGTGGCAGAGGAAGCATTAGAGTGAACTCCTCTCCACAGTTACTTAAAGGTTCTAGACAAAGCACCAGACTGAGTCTTGATGAGGAAAACAAAAAAAAAAAAAAAAACCGGAGCAGCTAGGTGGTGCAGTGGATAAAGCACCGGCCCTGGAGTCTGGGAGTACCTGGGTTCAAATCTGATCTCAGACACTTGATAATTACCTAGCTGTGTGGCCTTGGGTAAGCCACTTAACCTCATTTGCCTTGCAAAATCCTAAAAATCAAACAAACAAAAAAATCCTGTGGGTTCTTGGTCCAGCTGAGCAGAGGGAAGAAGAGAGGTCTGTGGATGCTAGGGACAAGCCTAGGGAGCAAGACACTGCCCAAGTTCTGGAATCAAATCCTGAGCAATAGGGCAAGAAGACTCAGACCCATCTTAGGGAACTGCAAAAGGACGGTTGCCTCTGGCAGTTTTGTCACCCTCTCCCCAGGCCCAGGTCACATAACCAGGGTCAAGGGAAGCTGTGGGCAGCTGGGGATTCCTGGGGAGGCAGGTCCTGGGGAATGGGGCAAGGAAGTTCACTTACCTGCCGAAGCAGGGGTGTGACTCAGGCCTCAGGGGCACAGCAGGGTCTTGCTTCCAAAGTCCAGACCAACCTACAGTGAACTACCTAGGGCAGCAATCCCATTGAAAGGGGATCCTACAACCTGGCCTCTGAGCCAGCCAGGAGAGCTCATTACTTGTCACATGAACAGAGTACAGCAGCAGTCTGCTCTTGTACAGACTCAAACTCAGGACCCGACTCTGATAGAGCTCTGATAGAGCAGGAGGGCAATGAGCTGATTCTGGCCCCGGATCTTCCCACTGAGTGGACACTGAGGACTCTATCTTGTCCCCAAGATCCTGGATCAAGGCCACACTCAATATCCAACAAAACAAGACCAGCCCAGACATTCCCTCCAGGACTGCAAAGGGCCCAGTTCTAATTTCACATCTGAAATCCGGAGGCAGGGCTGGAAGAATGAGCCAACACACAAACCAACAAACAAAAATCCACTCACCCTGATGAACTTTTAGGGTGGCAGAAACTCTTGAGACAAACATAGAGCAGACTTATCTACAAGCCCTGCCTCAGAAAAATCCCAGTTTGGGCACAAAGGAGACCAAAATGACTGGAAGCCTTGAAGCAAGAGTGAAACACGTCTATCAATGGAATGTGAGTGATGAAGGGGAAAACACATGGGAAAGAATGAGTGGAGAGAGAAAGACTCCAGGTGTCCAGAGCTAGGCACAAGAAGAACCAAACTAGGCAACAAACTCTCCAAAAATTAAATCTTATGCTTTAAACTCTGCCTTGTGATAAGAAGGTTATAGAACAAACTGTTTCACCATTCCTAGGAACTGTTTCATAAACATTCTCCTATCATCCATAGCTACCTGCTGTACCATGAATTGATAACAGTTATCTAGGTTTCCTGTAGCCACTGAGAAAAGATCCTACAAGGACAGGGAGGTAGAAACTAAAGCCCAACAAAATATATCCTGATAAGAAACTCTTAGCTCTTTGTTCCCCAGAAAAGAATCTTTATTATCCTTGAATATTCTGACACATTACTTTACACTTCACTCCCCAGCAAGCAGGCCACCCCATATACCCCTAAATAAGCCCTGGCTTTTCCCCTGACTGGCTGTTATCTTCTAGGGATGAAACCCACATGTAATGATTTTGTACCTTTTTATTAAAATTTATCTGTCTCTTAAAACTCAGAGTTTTGAGTCTTCATGAAATTCTTTCACTATTCCAATCCTAACTCACCACCTGAACTCCAAACTGCGTCACCCAGAAAGACTCCCCAAGGGGCAGAAGTTCCGCCTTGAGGAAAGGGCAAACTCCTCCAGGCGGCCTCTGAGGAGGTAGCCTCAGCCTTAGAAACTTTCATCAGCAGGATAGTCAGGGTTCTCTGGCTGAGTAGGAGAAGATTGAAGGACCTTCCACGATTCAGGCATGACAGGTGCAACTGTTCTGACCAGATACATCTTGGGCTGTGGATGCTGAGGAGAAAGAATTAGCATGCACCTGGAGAATGATGATCATGGGTTTTTGTCTTTTATTCTCTAAGAAGACCATGATATCAGAGAAGTGATGGCATGAAAAGCATATGAATTGTATTTGAATGAGGGGTGCTGTGCTAAGTCACAAGTCTCACTTTCTCCTCCAGAGTCATCCAGGTCCAGTGACTAGATATGAATCAGGACAACTGGAGATGGCTCTGGATGAGAGGCAATCAAGGTGAAGTGACTTGCCCAAGGTCACACAGCTAGTAGGTCTCAAGTGTCTAAGGTTAGATTCGACCTTCCATCCTTCTGACTCACTGCTCTATCCACTGCGTCACCTAGCTGCTAAGTTCCAGGGCAGAGAAGACAGCTGATTAACTGCAGTCACCAGAAGAATCATGGGGAGCAAGATCATTTCCAGGACAGTGTGGCTGGGGGCCCCACTTGTGTCTTAGGAGAGGGGAAGAGAGCCCAAGGTTGGGTGAGCTCTGAGTCAGACTTCAGAAAAGAGCGGGAGGAAAGATCTGAGGCTTGGGGCATCATTCCCCTTACCTCAGGACTAGAACTTGATTACTTTAACAGCTGCTGAAACAAAATAAATCAAAAAGAAAATAAAACTGAGAAGTTAAGGAGAAAGAACCCAACCATAGATAGCGCCTAAGGAAGAGTAAAGATCTGAGTTCATATTCAGAGGAAGAAAATGAGCTAAAAACACCATTTTCTCATTCAATAAAATGTTAAATGGTCCCAAGTCCAAAAAGAATCCTTTGAAAGGACTTTGAAATCAATGAAAAATGAAGGAAAAAATAAGATCAATCCAAAAAAATCTAGAAAATTATGAACCTGAAAAAGAGAATCAAAAACTTAAGGAACAAAATTATTCTTTAGAAACCAAAATTGGACGAGGGAAAGCTAATGACATTCAAGGACACCGAGAGAATGAAAAAATTAGAGGGAATGTGTAATATATCATACAGAAAAACAACTAACCTGGAGAAAGAAGGGGAAAGAGAATGTAAGAAGGCCAGGAAAAAAGGAATATTATCTCATATAAATGAAGAATTTAAAAAAAGGAAAAAGAGAAGCTAATAGGGAGTAGGGGAGCATAGGTACTTTCATTGGGAATTTGAGGAAGATATTCAGGGAAAGAGATTCCTGGAGAGATGGGTAGTTAAGGACTAGGAGGGTAAAATAGTAGAAAGAAATAAAGCAAAGGAATGAGGAGAGATAGGGGAAAGAGTGAGCAGAATAGTAAGGAAAAAAAGGGTAAATTGGAAAATACACAACAAGAAATGATAGTTAGAATGTGAATGGGATGAATTAACCCATAAAACAGAAATGGAGAACAGATTATAAATTCAAAACTATGTGGCTGTAAAGAAATACTATAAAAATGAGAAATACACCCAGAAAAAATGAAGAGCAGAAGTAGAATTTATTATGCTAAAAGAAGATAAGCAAGGGCAGTGATAGTGTTCTCAAAGTTTAAGCTAAAATTGAATTAATCAAAAGAAAAATAGGAAAATTCCTCTGTGTGAGCAAAATTTTTCTATATTGTTAGACCTTTTACAAAACCAGACAGTATAAAATACTTGAAAGTATACCTGCCAAAACAGACACAGGAACTTTATGAAAACAAATGTATAACACTTTTTAAACAATTAAACTCAGATCTAAATAATTGAAGTCATATTTTTGTCCACTGGAAGGAAAAGTCAATATAATAAAAAAATGACAATTTTATCTCACATTCAATGTCATCATGATTAAATTACTAATAAATTATGTTATTGAATTAGAAAAATAATAAAATTCATTTGGAAAACAAAAATTCAGGAATTTCAAAGATATTGGGGAAAAAAGATGTAAAGGAAGCAGATTAAACCTATAAGGCCTTAACTATTTAAGGTGAAAGCATTGTTGAAGTGTAAAATGAATAATTTGGATTATTTTAAATTAAAATTTTCTAGAACAAATAAAATCTCTGTTGCTAAGAATAGAAAAAATGAAGGAAATTAGGAGAAAACTTTCATAAACAATCTCTGAGCTTGGGTGTGATTAGATTGAATATTGCTGTGGTAAAGGAAATGATAAGCTGGTTGATTTAGAAAAACGTGCAAAGGAGACGGAGAAGGGAAAAAAAAAACATGGAAATACTATTCACCAGAGAAACCAATGACAAGCAAGAATACAAGACAAAAAGAAATGAGTAGTGCACAGTCTTATAAATATGCATGTTCATGAGTATAGAAATGTATGTTAATACATACATAAATATTATATAATATATTTATTTATAAATATTTATGATTTGTTTGTGAACATATATGTCTCCATATCCAGGCTTAATTGTAGCCTTCTTTAGGGTAGGGGAGAAGGAGTGAGAGCCAAAATAAAGTAAAAAGTGCAGAGCATAGAACAAAAAAAAAATACAAGGAAGCAAAGCTGAGTAATATTGAAAACAATGTGTAATATTTGTTATGTAGATTTTTCTTAAAATGGAAATTTATTGTTTTATACTGAATCCTCTCTGTTATTCTACTATGTAGATTGGTAATGGGTATTTTTTCCTTTTCTTGTTTTGTATTTAAGTTTGAAATAAATTTTAAAATTTACCAAAAATTGGGATAACTAGGTGGCTCAGTGAATAGAGCACTGGCCCTGAAGTCAGGAGGACCTGAGTTCAAATCCAACCTCAGACACTTAATAATTACCTAGCTATGTGGCCTTGGACAAGTCACTTAACCCCATTGCCTTGCAAAAAACCTAAAAAAAATACCAAAAAAAAAAAAGGAAACCACAGATCACTTTCAGCAACAAAATTCTGAATAAAAACACCTAGGAATATCATAGCCAAATTGTAGAGCTTCCTATTATGAGAGAAGTACTGTGAGCAGACACAAAGAAACAATTCAGTTATCAGGAAGCCACACTTGGATCACATACAATTTGGCAAAAACTATACAATTAAAGACCAGAGAGCTTGGAATTTAATAGTCTTGAAAGCAAAAGATATGGTGTAATAGCCAAAAGTAATTAACCAGTAAAACTGATAATAATGATATTGGGGTAAAATAACCTTTCTTATAAAACATTCCTGATGGAAAGACTTTTAAAGGTTCAAACACAAGGGAGGAGAAACATTAAAAAAAAAGGAAACAAGGATGAACTAGCCAAAGGGACTGATAAAAATAAAAAGTAACCTACTTATATTAAAACAAGGGGAGATATTTGTGTGTCCCCCTCAACTGCCTCTCAGTTCATAGAGGAAATCCAATTTTAAAAAAGGCCTGGGAAGTGGTTCTGTTATCTTGATCTTAAGGAAAGAATGGAAGAAAGGAAGAAGAATGCACTGTCCGGTAGATAGAAAGGAGATTTGGAAAATATCTCCTTTAATGAGGGGACACAAGTAGATAGCAATATAACAAGGAGAAGGGAGTAGGTAGAGATATATGATGCTTGAACTTCAGTTATCTAGTCAAAGGAAGAAAGAATATATGCAACATTTCCAGGCAGGGGAATTAGAGGAAGAATAGATTTAAGGAGGGATTAGTTCTAAGTCAAATAAGTAACTGTACAAGAATATTTATAGTTCTTTTTCAGTGGCAAATGGAATCCAGGCGATTACTCATATGTGGGGGAATGGATGAACAAGTGAGGTCCATAATTGTACTGGAATACTACTGCAACGAACTTGATTAGTATAATGAACAACCAAGTTTCCAGAGGTCCAATGATGATGAAACCTACTAACTACTAGGCTAAAGGTACACAAAGATTCTGGTACACAAAGAGAAATTATTTTTTGGACACAGACACTGTGAGTTTTTGGTTTTTTCCTCAGTTTGTCTCTTCATCATGTATAATGGGTTTTCTTTTTCTTCTCTTCTCATTGGGATCAGAGGAACAGATGGGAGGTTGAGAAAGTGGTTCTTGGCTGATACAAATGCATGTACACATATGTCGGCATTGGTGTGAAACCATACATAGGAACTCTGATAAATGCAATGGTCAATCAATTTCTGAGCACTCAGGATGACATGTTACCTACTTCTTGATAGAGGGTTGATACTCAGAGAGCAGAGTGACATAATTTTCTTTAGATATGACCAATGAGAAATTTTGTTTAGCTCAACTCCATACATTCTTATAATAGGAGTTAGTGTTGCTTTCTCTGGAGGGTGGGGGTGAGGCAGAAATGGAAGGGAGAGAAGGCTAATTTTTTCTATTAGAAAACAAAATTCGAATTTTAAAAAGTCAAATAATATTGTTTCCCAGATCTTCCCAACCACATAAGTAAAAATAAGGAAAGTAGAAAACCTGGGGGAAATTTGGCATCAGATATCTCTGATAAAAGCCTGGATTTATCAACTATAGAGAGAATTAATCAAATTTATAAAAAACACATGTCAGGGCAGCTAAGTGGCATAGTGGGAAGAGCACTGACCCTGGAGTCAGGAATACTGGAGTTCAAATGCAGCCTCAGACACTTAATAATTGCCTAGCTGTGTAGCCTTGGGCAAGTCACTTAACCCCACTGCCCTGCCAAAAAAAAAATACACATCATTCACCAATTGACAAATGGTCAAAGGATATGAATAGGTAATTTTCAGACAAAGTAATCAAAGGTATCCTTAGCTGACATGAAAAATGTTCTAAATCACCATTGATTAGATAAATGCAAATTAAAAACAACTCTGAGGTACCACCTCACATCTATCAGATTGGATAATATGACAAAAATGGAAAATGATAAACGTTGGAAGTGATGTGGGAAAACTGGGACCCTGATGCACTGTTGGTGGAGTTATGTATAATTCTAACCATTTGGGAGAGAAATTTGGAACTATCAAAAGTTCTATAAAACTGAGCATATCCTTTGAGCCAGTGAAACCACTGCTAGATCTATAACTTGAAGACATTTTTTAAAAGGGGAGAAGGATTTGTACAAAAATATTTATCGCAGCTCTTATTGTGATTGCTAAGAAATCAAGAGGATGTCCATCAGTTGAAGAATGGCAAAACAAGCTGTGGAATGTGATTGTGTTAGAATATTCTTGTGCTATAAGAAATGACACACAGGATGAGCTAAAGAAAATGACGAATATGAAATCTGCATCTTTAGAATATATACCAGATTGTTGATCATCCCACCGAGGGTGGAGAGGGAAGCAAGGGCAAAATATAGAACTCCAAAGTTTAAAACATGTTTAAAAATTGCTTAAACATATAATTGAGAAAAATAAAAAAATATTTTTCAAAAAGAAATATGGGGAGGGAGCAGCTAGGTGGCACAGTGGACAGAGCACCGGCCCTGGAGTCAGGAGTATCTGAGTTCAAATCTGGCCTCAGACACTTAATAATTACCTAGCTGTGTGGCCTTGGGCAAGCCACTTGACCCCATTTGCCTTGCAAAAAAAAAAAGAAAGAAAGAAATATGAGGGCACTTAGTTGGTACAGTGGAGACAGGAGGACCTAAGTTCAAATCCAGCCTCAAACATGTAATACTTACTTAGCTGTTTGACCTTGGGCAGGTTCTTTAACTCTATTGCTTTGCAAAAACCAAAAAAAATAAATAAAGAAATAAAGAAATGTGATCAAAGAGAAGACTTGTATAAGCTGAGGGTGTAGGATATGAGTAGCCCAAGAAGCAACTTTTTCTGCTCTGAGGACAACACTGGAAAGGAAATGAGCTGGGACATGTGAATGGTTTTCCTGGACCTTCAGTAGCTCCAAAGAGAGAAAGGTGGAAGAAACAAAGAGGGGAGAGAAGTGGTATGGATGGGAACAATGCTAGGGTGGGATTGAAAGAGCAAAGGCAAGATTCCCTAGGAAATAAAGATTCATGGAGTGTGGTCCTTGAAAGTTAGTTGTAATGAGGCAGAAGTTAAAGACAAACAGGGGAGGGCACCAATTTGAGGTGTGGGGTCTTCATGAGACAACAAGGGTCTCATGAATCAGTTTAAAACAAAGATGAGAGCAGGGCAGTGTGGTTAATACTGTGTTCCCTTTCATGCCTATGTTTTTTAAAAGGAACGACCCATAAGAAAGGTCTTGCCCGTTTCATAGCTCATACCTATGTCCACGGAACATGGCTGGGGACAGACTGCACTCACCTGAGGTGGAGCTCTGGGGCTCTCGGGGGCCATTCTCTCTGAATCCAGGATTCCTGTGTAATAACAGAGCAATGAAAGTGCCTTCATTTTGTGAGGTTCCTGGTCTTTAGCTGTCTACCTCAACCTTTAGCTGCCTCCCCAACCAATAGAGCAGTAAGCAAAGCTCTTACTTGTAACCGTGGAAGGTTGCAATTCTCTGCCTAGCTTGACCACCAGTGGACAGCCTGGAGCTCCCTGCAAAGTCCTACGAAAAGCCCCATCTTCCTCAGCCACAATCTGAGGCCCAGGCTGACATTGTGCGTGCACTCTGCTATCTGTGACTCTTCCCAATTAAACTCTTCTCATTTGTTGTCAACTTTGGCATCTGGATTTGACCAGGACCTGCTGGGGTCAGGCCTTGGGCCTCTACAGGCTAACCTGAGGATGGAGAAGGATCCCAGAGAGGGAGAGGGCTTTCCCTTCCCTTCCGGGGCAGGAGATTGGCTCAAGGAGCTTTATAAAGGGCAAGGGCCCATACTGAGTTACAAAGGACCTGGTCCTGCCCTCGAGACAGAAACTACAACCTCTGGCAATAAGGAGGATCAAACTTGAAAAAGAAGATGATCTGAACAGGAAGACTACTTCCCTCCCTCTCTTAATCCTTCTCTTCTTCCTCTCCTCTACTCATCTTCCTACAAAAACCCAGGAGGCAATGCAGCAACTAAGTGATTCAGTGGATAGAGTCAAGAGGACCTGAGTTCAAATCTGACCTCAGATACTTAATAGTTACTTAGCTGTGTGATCTTGGGCAAGTCACTCAACCCCAATTGCCTTGGGGGGGGGGGGGACCCGGGAGGCAAAAAGGGCTTGGGATGCCAGATGAGATGAGACCAGTCTCAATGATTCTCTCTCCAACTGGTCCTCTGTCCTCCACACACTCTACCCAGGAAACACACTTTACCTAGCTGATCTAGGCAGGAGAGGAGCTGGAATGGAGCCTCCAAGGAATGTCCAGAGAAAGCCTAAGGTTGGGAGACAAAAGTCCTCTGAAAGAAGTTGAGGCAAGGAAGCAGAAGATCAGATTGGGGGGACAGGGATGAGGTCTAGGAGGCAAGACTTCTCACTGAGCTCGTGGCGGGAGGTCAGGGGCACTGGAGAGGCACAAGGAATGCAGGTGGACGCTGAGCCTGGGGAGGCGGGATGCCTGGGGCCTGAGGTCTAACAAGGGGAGGGGGAAGGAGGCCTAGGCCCCCCTGGACGAGCCTCAGTTTGGAAACTGGAGGGAGGGGGCCACACGCCTAGGATCTAATGGGGAAGCAGCCCAAGACCAAGTTCGGATGAGGGGCCAGGAAAGAGCCTTGGTGCCTGTGTTCAAGGTGAGGTCCTGGGGACAGGAAGGCAGGACTCCTGGATCTCTAACGAAGAGCTGGAAACAGGGTGTCAGGATAGGAGGGGCCTGATAGGAAGGTGGCTAAAGTCTGAAGTCTGGGAAAGGGTGACTCAATGGGAAATCTGGGGAAGGTGAGTCAGGAAGTTTGGGAAGTGACTGAAAGTCTGGAAAAGAATTAGGCATGGGGAGGTTGTCCAGTAACCAGGCTTGGGAGGGAGGCCAGCTCCCAGCAGACTCTCATCAGAAGTCAGAAGAGGAGAGAGACCCAATGGCAAGGGCAGCCAAGAGAAGCCAGGAAACACGGGGGGACCGGGAGGGGAGGGGGCGCTGGGTCCAACCTACCCGGGACTTGCAAGCACAGAATTGGCTTCCAAGGGGCAGAAGTCTCAGTACAAAGAGAAGGAAGCTCCAGGGAAGGAAAAGGAGTCTCAATCAAAGGCTTCCTGCCACCCAGCAGCCCCCTCTGCCAGGGCCTTCCTAGTCCCAGAAGCAACACCCTGTGCAGCCCCTGAGGCCCCAGGATCCTCCAATCACCAGGGCCAGGACCCCGGGACCCTCGTCATCCCTCTTCCCTAAGCCCTGCCCTCCATCCCGGGCAATGCCTTCTCCTCTGCTAAGACCCCTAAACTCTGCCTCAACTCCAAATCCCACCTCCAGCGCTCACACTCCACCCTGGCCCCCAGCCACCAGGCCCTGCAGGCCTCCCTCCCTCCCAGACCCGGCTCCACCTGCAGCCCCAGCCCCCCAGAGGAGTGGGGCCCCTGCTCGGAGCAGCCGGCCCCAAATGGCTCTTGGGAACCCCGGGAAGCCACGGACCTCTTGGAAGTGGAGGTCCAGCTTGGAATAGACTGAGTCACCCGTGTTCTCCCACTGTGAGGGGGCCAATATGCCCTTCAAACTGGGCTTGGAGGTGATGGGGTGAGGACTGTAGGTAGAGGACTGAAAGCTTAGTGCACTTACTCCTACTTGGCTGCAATGAGGCTAAAATATCAGTGATGACCGGAAGAGGCGATTTTCCTATGAAGATAATTCAGTGATACGTTGAACAGAATCGAGGCCATTTGGCAATGCTGTTTCATGTTTTTAATCTATCACATTATTTGTTTGTTTGTTTTTTGCAAGGCAATGGGTTTAGGTGCCTTGCCCAAGGCCACACAGCTGGGTCATTATTAAGTGTCTGAGGTCAAATTTGAACTCAGGTCCTCCTGACTCCAGGGCTCTATCCACTGTGCCACCTAGCTACCCCATCACATTATTTATGCTATTAGTATTCTTGGAATTTTTCTCTCATTGAAATGTAAGAGAAACCATTTTATAAGAAATGCTGGAATTTGAAAAATTCTTGTATCCTTAGAAATGTATCTCCTTTTTTGATCTAGTGCTGTGAAATTAGGACTAGGCAGAAAGAGTGTATGCTTAAGGATTAAAACGGTGGCATCTCTAATAGAGTATATTTTACTTTAAAATAGGGAAAAAGAATAATTTACTTTTTGAGAAAAGACCAAAGGACTCAGTCAATTCTTCTTTTCTGTTTAGGACTTTGGGAACTTACCAAATCAGTACCTTGGGACCTTCTCATCCAATCTTATCAGTCCTAGGGAAGAAGTGCCCCCCAAAGGGAGTCAATTGATTAATTAAATGATAGCAATTGTCCAACAAACCAGCAACAGGACGCTTCAGCTTCGGCCTAACCTCCCAATACAGGGGTGATCATCTTTTAGACTTTAAAAACAAGCAAATGAAAGTAGATTAAAAAAATAACAGAATATTAGAAAATCTGATCCTGAATTGGATGAAAGATTGGGGACATTTCAAGTCTGGCAGAGAGAGCAAACGCCTGCAGGTTCCTGCACTCCACTCTCCAACGCTTCTAAAAACAACCAAAAGGAAAATGGAAGCAACAAGGGACTGATCATTTGTCACTGAAGAGAAGTCATCTTTCAGCCCTGTCTGACTTTTCACGCTTTCTAGGTCAGGACACTCGAGCAGTTTGCCATTTCCTTCTCTAGATCATGTTATAGATAAGGAACTGAGGCAAACAGGGTGCAGAGAGGAAGACTGGATTTGAACTCAAGTCTTCCTGATGCTGGACCCAGCACCCTATTTAATGAGCCACTTCTCTGTCCCCACTTTATCAGGACAGGGCCAGTTTTCAGATAAGACATATGAATTGCTTGTAATGTACCATTGTGAGGAAACTCCTGGCATCCATCTTTAGGTCAGATTGGCTTTCTAGCAAGTATAACCAAGGTGCTTAATTCAGGTCTCCAAGCAGCAAATAGAGGGCGTGAATCCTTAAAACTGAAAAAAAATCTTTAAAAATATAGATTAAACCAAAACAACAGGAAAATATCAGTTAGATATGAAGTTTTATTCTCTGGGAGTTTGTGATTCACACCTTCCTTAGTGGCAAGGGTAAAAGGAAGGCTGAGGCTGATGGTTTTGAGAAACTTATGATACTTCAACACTCAAGAGAATACTGTATGTTCTCCAGAACTTACAGTTATAAAGGGAAAAATCACCCTGCCTCCATACTCCCAAGAACCAGGGGTCCACCTCTGCTTAGCTCCCCACACCTGCTGGGGCTTCCCATCACCTCCCCTCTTGTATTCTCAAGGCTTTTATGGGGTAAGCTCTGCACAGCTCTCACACCCACCGGGGCTCCTCATTGCCCTGCCTCCTTTACCTCCAAGTCTCAGGGTCCACCTCTGCTCAGTTCCCACACCTGCCTGGGGTCCCCCTTGGCCCCTGCAGTACTTTGGTCTCCAGGTCAGTCTGTGCTGTCCCCAGTCCTCCCTCAGAATAGAAGAGGGAAGGGGGTTCAACCTCTCTTCCAGGGCCCCAAATGCTACCTGGCTGCCTCCTAGTGGGCATCCTCCTGGGCATCCAGGAGACAAAGGCAGAAGAGAGTTCCTGCCCTGGAAGAGCTCCCCATCTCAACAAAATAAGTCGAGGGAAGGCCCTGCCATTAGATGTTCAGGGAAGACTTCCTGGAGGAGGGGGTTTGAGTTGGGGCTTAAATGAAGGCAGTGAGGTCAGTGTTCAAAACCGAGGAGACATTGCAGATATGGAGGATGGTCGGGGGAAGGCCTGGAGCTGAGTGACAGAAGGGCTTGGAGGACTGGAGGTTGAGCTCAGTCAGCGTTCCCCATCCTTTGCTGTCACCAAAAAGGCCTCTAGACTGTTTAGGTTTGAAGACCTGTCTTTCTGACTTTGACATCCTTGGGATCTCAGTCAGATGGTAAGATTGGATTAGTTCATAAAAAACCATTCCCATGCTCTCCTTATTTGTTTCTCTAAATGATTTAACCCAGTTTGACCTTGTGTTGCATTGGTTTATACTTCCTTTCTGCCAAAAGGTTTTCTAGTTTTCCCAGCAGTTTTGGTGACATGATGCGCATATTTTCCAAAAGCTTGTATCTTGGATATTATATTGCAATGGTCACATCATAATGGGGAGCTAATCTATCCCCCTGATTCACCACTCTGTCTTAGCCAATGCCAGATGCTTTTGATAATTACCACTTTATTCCAACTGAGATCCATAAGGGGGGTCCATTGCTCATTCAAAACCAACTGAAATTTTCTGGGTTATATGACAGGGAGGAGGTTATCCCCTGAGAATTCAAGGGTGCCCCCATTGTCCATCTATGCAAAATTAAAGGGAATATATTGTCCTGTGACAATCACAGAGGGGTTTCTCTCTTAATCATTGCTGGGAAGATACTGGCAAGATGAATAGGTTGATCCTTCTCCTGGAAGATGGTCCCCTTCCTGAGAGCCAGTGTGGCTTCAGAAAGGGTCAGGGAACAGTTGATATGATATTTGCTGCCCGACAACTACCCCCAAATACCAGGAACAGAACAGAGGTCTGGATACTACATTGTAGATCTGACCAAGGTCTTTGCTACTATTAGTCCTGAGGACTTAAGGAAAACTCTGTCAGAATCTGGTTGCACCGGGAAGTTCATCAGTATGGTTAATCGCTTTCATGATGGTATGCTTGCGTGGGTTCTAGATAGTAGACAACGCCCTCATGATTTCCTGGTCAACAATGAAGTGAAATAAGGTTATGTCCTTGTTCCCATGCTATGTAGCATGGACATAACCTTGTTTCATGTGTACTCAATGCAGCCTCTGAAGCTGAGATGCAACAGATTGCTGTTTGCGTTCATTTTGGCCTAACAAGAAAACCCAGGTGTTCCATCAGCCAACTTCACACCATGCAGATGGGGAAACATTAGTCACGCAAATGTTTTGAGTCATGTGGACAAGTTCACTTACCTTGGCAGCAATATTTTTCAGGGATGGACCCAATGAAAATGAAGTTGACATATGAATCGCCAGAGCTAGCTCAGTGTTTGAGAACCTCCAAAAGAAGGTGTGGGAGAGGAGGTATTAGAATGACCACTAAACTTTGGAACTGACTGGGCATCATGGAAGACACTGGCCCAGGAATACCCAGCCTGGTGTAACCTCATCAGACCAGGTGCTGTGCTCTATGAGTGAGGCAGAATGGAAGCAGCTCAAAGAAAATGCGAGATGCATGAGTTGAGAGTACCCCCCCCCCAGGTGTTCACATGGACTATTTGTGCCTGACCTGTGGTAGAGCATTATGAGCTGAGCTCATAGTGGTCTGATGAGCCACAGTTGGACACACTATAACTTGCCTTTAACAAAGTGATATCGTTTTTGGTCTTCGATAATGAAAGCTAAGAACCAATCAATTTGGGTAATCAAAAATCCATTCAATTTTTCCTCTGGGTTTTAAAAAGTTTTTACTACTATTTTCATCACCATAGTAATCTATAAGACTCTTCTCTTTCCCCTCTCAGAGAGGCATCCAGTATGAAAACTTGCCATTCGGGCACATTTGTAGTGAGATGGGATGATGCCGCTTGCATCTGATTTGACATAGTAGTAGGTCCAAATGAATCATTTTTCACAGTTTGAAGGGGATCAGAGTATGAGAGAAAAGCAAGCAAAATACAAAGAAGCAAAGAGGGAGGGAAAGGATTGTGAAAAGGGCTGGGGCTGAATAGTGGAGTTTAGATTGAGAGTGCTGTCCCAATTCAGTCCATGCACTGATCTCTGCCAACCTGGGTTGAGTTGAGCACCAATGAGCTTCACAACTCCCCAGGGAGATGATAATCAAGCATTGATAGAATTCCAGAATTGCCTTGTGATTCAGGAATCTTTTTTTAAAATTTTGGCAATTTTTAAGTGTCTGCAGCTAGATTTGAACTCAGGTCCTCCTGACTCCAGGTCCTCTCCATTGTGCCACCTAGCTGCCCCATGATTCAGAAATCTAAGATGCAGGAATAGGGCTGAAAAATCTGCAGTTTTGAAATCACTGAACATCCTTCACCCCAAATAAGCTGATGAGTTAAAATTTCATCACCATGCAAATTGACTCAGCTTTTGATACCCAACCTCAAACAAGACTGAGGGTAACTGACAGGTCTAAGACATGTTGGTGAGTTAAGGGGATGTCTATCCCAAGCAGGTGAAGACTTCCCCCGAGCAGAATGGACAGTTGAGCACAATTTGCTCCAATAGTGGTAAAGGCAGCTGATACAGTCCCTGTGAAGCACTTAGAGCTTGTTCAGAAATCAAAGATGCCAAGGTCATCCACTGCATCCTAGGCCATGGCCAGTCTTCCTGACTTTTGTCTTGCCATTGGACTTTCATGACTATGGAAGAGAGAGTGAGGCTGATGACTTTGTGCAATTCTGACTCACTTCAGTCCCATTCATGTGCAAGTCTGGACATGTGATGGATTGGTTCTCTACCAAAAGGAAGGAAGAATGACAATCCAACATCTTAGCTCTTTCAGTTACTTCTCTTTCTGACTGGAGGATGAAGAAATAAATGCCTCCCAAAACCTTCCTTCATAGATGACTCAGATCTTTCGAGGTAATTTTCCATTTTTCAAAAGGAGCTCGGCTTTCAACTCTTCAAACATCATGTCCCTGTGCCAGAAACTCCAAGATAGTCCCATTTTTTCAGATGCCTTTTGTGAATTATCTTCCCTTGGGCAGCTAGGTGGAGCATTCAAATCCAGTGACCCTGGCAAGTCACTTAAGTCTGTTTGCTACAGTTTCCTCATTTGCAAACTAAATTTAAGAAGGAAAAGACAAACCATTCCAGTACCTTTGCCAAGAAAACTCCAAACTGGGGTCTTGATGAACTGGACATAACTGAACAAAAACTCCCTTGTTCATTAGTGTGTATGTCCCTTGAAGCCAGAGATTCTTTCTTGTATCACCAGCACTTACCACAATGCCTAGCACATAAATAACCCACGAATATTATTGAATTGAATTGAGTTGAATTCCAGGGTGAGTTTATTGGCTTTGTCTTTTTTTTATGGTTTTTTATTCTAATATTTTTTTTTAGATTTTTGCAAGGTAATGGGGTTAAGTAGTTTGCCCAAGGCCACACAGCTAGGTAATTAAGTGTCTGAGGCTGGATTTGAACTCAGGTACTCCTGGCTCCAGTGCTCTCTCCGCTGAACCACCTAGCCATCCCTCTAATAATTTTTTAAATTTATTTTTCAAACTACATGCAAAGACAGTGCTCAACATTTATCTCCCTGCAAGGTTTTGAATTTCACATTTTTCTCCCTTCCTCCCTTCCCTCCTTCCTCCCTGACAGCAAGTAATCTTCTATAGGTTATACATATATGTTAAACATATTAGTCATGGTGTGAAAGAAGAATCAGAACAGAAGGGAAAAAATGAGAGGGAGAAAAAACATAAAACAAATTTTAAAAATTGAAAATAGGATGCTTTTGTCTACATCTAGACTCCCCAGTTCCCTCTCTGGATGTGGATGCATTTTCCCCTCACAAGACTGACTTTGTCTTCCATGATCCAGGTGGAACACTGGCATGGGCTTGACCCACAGATAATCTTCCATGACACTAGAAGGTCTAGGACCCTCAGAAGGACCCCCACAGCCCTGAAAATACAGGTCAAATTCTCTCATAATCCTGCACTTCATGGTCAGCAACTGGAAACAGTCAACATTTATGAAAAGCTACATTCTGGAGATGCAAATTTAGGTAAGAGAGAGTCGATGTTCTCCAAATGCTTCTAGTCTAATGTAGGAGAGAACATACAAACAACTATGGACCAAGAAGCAATAGCCAAGATAAATCAGAAATAATCAACAGAGGGAAAGGCATATCAGGAGTGGTTTCAGAATGCCTTAGAATGCTCTAAGGGGGATCAAGGTCTTCCATGACATCATTACATATTTCCAGAAGCCAGCATGCCAACCCAACTCAATATGATCTGGCATTAAGGCAAGGATGCTCTTCCCATTGGCCAATCCTTCTATTATACTTACTTTTACTTAATGAAGGAAAAACAAAAAAAATCACCATTCCATCAAATTATTGCTATTCAATTATTTTCAGTCGTAACTGACCCTTTGTGACCCCATTTGGGGTTTTCTTGACAGAGACAATAGAGTGGTTTGGCTATTTTCTTCTCTAGTTCACTTTATATAGATGAGGAAACTGAAGCGAATGGGTGAAGTGACTTGCCCAAGGCCACACACCTGGTAGTGTTTGAGCCCAGAATTAAAGCTAAATCTTCATGACTCCAAGCCTAGACTTCTGTTCACTTCACCACCTAGCTGCCCCTTCTGTCAGTTTATCTGCTATTCAAATGACACCATTTCTAGTCACATCAATCTCCTAACTTCCCTCCATTTCGATATTCCTGGAATGTGACACTTTTTTTAAGTTGTGGGACCTGGAAGTGAACACACTACTCATATAGGAATAATGATACTGATAATAGAACAGTTTTCAAAGCTCCTGAAGGTTTACATATATCGATTCATTTGATCTTTGGGAAACCTGTGCAGTAGATAGGTAATATTATTCTCATTTGACCGATGAGCAAACTAAGGCTTAATTAGGTCCTTGTTCAGGATCGTGAAGCTAGTACATAACTGAGGAAGGTCTTAAATTTAGGTCTCCTTTGTATCTACTGCCCCACAAAGCTGCCTCTAGAAGAAATAGTCTCCCTGGGAAACATATATCAACTATGACCAGGGCTTCAGAGTAACTTCTCTCCTGATTAACTGGTGGGCTGATTGCAGAAGGAAAGATCCTCCTTGAACCCTTCACACTCATACCAGTGATTAAAGGCTGGGAAAACAGATTCCAGAGGAAAAGGGATGAAGTGGTCCACCTGAGTGGCATGAACTGGACCTGGGCTAGTACCCATCAAAGATGCAATTTAGGAGGAGGAGTTTAGAAAATATAGAGTTCAGGAAACTAAACTGAAGGTCCTAATGCTGGACCCGAAGGTCTGGTGAAACTCAAAGAATCTGGCATCTTTTGAGGTAGATGCCCTTTTTCCATCTGTCCTTATCCCCCTCCTCCCATTGTTTGTGTGTAAGATTTTCTAGTGAATCCTTTTTACAAGATTCTCTTTGTGTTGTATCAAGATCAATTGTTATTTTTGTGATATTCTTGTTCATAGCATCATATGGGACTTCAGAGGACATGAAGTCCAACCCTCTTAATTATGAAGATACTGTGTCATGAGAAGGATCGTGATCTCCATCATATTCCAAGATGAAGTTAGTAGTTTGTAACAGAGGCAGGATCTGAACCCAGGTCTATTATCTCCAGTCAGTTTTGCTTTTTTTTGTCATTGAACTGAACTGGTGGTGTTTGTTATGCTACCATCCTCTGAAGGTCTTTTAACTATAACTCTATGGCAGTCTTGACCCACTCAGGTTGTTGCCCCCCCCCCCCCCAGTCTGGAATAAACAGTCTTAAGTTTACCCTTTCTCTTCTAATGTTATTTGTCTTACAGAGGAGAGAAAAGTCGCACTTAATTTTAAAATCCTCAGTACCCTTTCCTATATGTTGAAAAGGGAGAAAGCATCCACAACTCAGATATTATGAAAAAAGGTGTAGCAACTTATATTTTTGGAGGGACCTAACATGTGCAAAAAGACCTCAAAAGGTGTTGGGGCTAGAAGGTTCCTTTGTAAGTGGAATAGCTTCTGGGTTTGACAGCAGGATGTCTCTACCCTCACTTTCTTGCTCTTACTTACTAGCAATAGGTCAAAAGTACCAATTCACAGACCTCAGGAAATCTCTGCTGCTTGGAAGGACCTGAGTTTTTTGTCTCAGTTCCCCATCTGAATCCCTCACTGTGCAAAGGGCCATTGTACCACAAGACATAGTAATAGCCTCATCCTCAGGCTGGGCCCCCTTGATGGTGAGGGCCGCTTTGTCCCCAAGGATGGACCCTGAGAACCAGGCAGGGACACCTGAAAAAAGACTACTGGTTTTATAGATGAGTTGTCTGGTTAGGTTGGCCAAATTTCTGTTGGATCCACGAAGGATAGTGCCCAGTGCTGATCGCCCCAGTGCTGGAGCTGCAGGTCAGGGTGACTATCTCTCCTGGGATCACGGTCAAAGATGGCTCCTGAGTCACCACAGCCTGCGAACTGACCCCTGAAACCAATCAGAAACACATTAGACCCCTTGCTTACAGCCCAAGGTCCCCTCAAGGTTCCCTTCAGGATGTCTTAAGGAGATTTTCTCCCAACCTTTGCAGAGGGTGAGAAGTATGAAAAGTCAGGTCCATGATGCTTGTCTTCCTGAGGTGCCAGAGGTAGGATTGGGCCCTCTTATCTCCCCACCCCAGCCTGAGAGGATGAGAGATTGCTTCATGCAAATATTTCTGCAAACTATTATTAAAGAGGCTTTGAACCAAGCACAGGGTATGGTTGAAAGAGGAACACAAAGACCTTGCTCTGGATATGCTTGGTTGGTTTCTCAGTTGAGATCAAGGCACAGTAGTCCAGCCCCCAAAGCCCCTGATGCCAATAATATGCCACTGATACTCAAAATATGTGCCCGCCGAGCTTTGGGGATGGGTATTTGCTGCCGAATAGCACTTCATAGATATGCCAAAGGTTAAAACAGGATTTATTTGTTAAAGCATAATTCTGAACCTCTACTAGGGTGCTAACAAAATCTATATAGTTTTCCATTAAAGCATAGGGATAGAGGAACTATTTGTTTTACAGCCTTCATGACAGAGGCAGAATCTCACACAGTAACCAGGGGAAGGAGAAACAAAGTTTTCCAGACACAACTTCAGAGAATTCATTTTCTTTT